>NW_027436249.1:338000-676000 GCF_964199755.1 Larus michahellis | reverse complement strand
TAGATATCTTTGTGCTGTAAATCTCCCAACAGCCAAACGCAAAAGCAGCAAACATCTCGCTGTATGTCCCACATCCAAAGTGCCAAGAGAGAGCTTGCTCTCCCTGTCTTTGAGTACTGTTTTCACTGTCCCAGTTACCTCTTTGCTAACATTCTCTTCAGAGCCGCAGTGAAACCAGGAACCACGTGGAGAAAGCACCCACACTGAAAGTGCCTGGAGGGAACATTGGGGCTTCTTCTCAGTGTCTCTGACATAGGGTTTCACTGTCCCGGGAAAGTCTCTGCTAACACCGTGCAGAGCGCTGTGCCCAATATACAGAAACGTCTTGCGGCATCTCCTACAGGGAAAGTGCCAGGAGGGAATTGCGGAGCTTGTTCTCAGTGTCTCTGAGAATTGCTCTGATTATCTGTGTGACCTCTTTGCTAAGACTCTCCAGAGAGCCGTCCTCAAAACCAACACACATCTTGACATATCTCCCACATTGATCGCAGTGTCTCCAGAAACGGCATTCAAGGAGCCAGGACCTTTTCTCCCTACACTGTCCATTGAGTTGTCCTCAAAACCAATATACATCCTGCTATATCTCCCACATGGAAAGTGCCAGGAGGGAGAAGTGGGGATTATGTTTAGACTTTCTCGGAACTGCTTCAAATCAACTAGATATCTTTGTGCTGTAAATCTCCCAACAGCCAAACGCAAAAGCAGCAAACATCTCGCTGTATGTCCCACATCCAAAGTGCCAAGAGAGAGCTTGCTCTCCCTGTCTTTGAGTACTGTTTTCACTGTCCCAGTTACCTCTTTGCTAACATTCTCTTCAGAGCTGCAGTGAAACCAGGAACCACGTGGAGAAAGCACCCACACTGAAAGTGCCTGGAGGGAACATTGGGGCTTCTTCTCAGTGTCTCTGACATAGGGTTTCACTGTCCCGGGAAAGTCTCTGCTAACACCGTGCAGAGCGCTGTGCCCAATATACAGAAACGTCTTGCGGCATCTCCTACAGGGAAAGTGCCAGGAGGGAATTGCGGAGCTTGTTCTCAGTGTCTCTGAGAATTGCTCTGATTATCTGTGTGACCTCTTTGCTAAGACTCTCCAGAGAGCCGTCCTCAAAACAAACACACATCTTGACATATCTCCCACATTGATCGCAGTGTCTCCAGAAACGGCATTCAAGGAGCCAGGAGGTTTTCTCCCTACACTGTCCATTGAGTTGTCCTCAAAACCAATATACATCCTGCTATATCTCCCACATGGAAAGTGCCAGGAGGGAGAAGTGGGGATTATGTTTAGACTTTCTCGGAACTGCTTCAAATCAACTAGATATCTTTGTGCTGTAAATCTCCCAACAGCCAAACGCAAAAGCAGCAAACATCTCGCTGTATGTCCCACATCCAAAGTGCCAAGAGAGAGCTTGCTCTCCCTGTCTTTGAGTACTGTTTTCACTGTCCCGGTTACCTCTTTGCTAACATTCTCTTCAGAGCTGCAGTGAAACCAGGAACCACGTGGAGAAAGCACCCACACTGAAAGTGCCTGGAGGGAACATTGGGGCTTCTTCTCAGTGTCTCTGACATAGGGTTTCACTGTCCCGGGAAAGTCTCTGCTAACACCGTGCAGAGCGCTGTGCCCAATATACAGAAACGTCTTGCGGCATCTCCTACAGGGAAAGTGCCAGGAGGGAATTGCGGAGCTTGTTCTCAGTGTCTCTGAGAATTGCTCTGATTATCTGTGTGACCTCTTTGCTAAGACTCTCCAGAGAGCCGTCCTCAAAACAAACACACATCTTGACATATCTCCCACATTGATCGCAGTGTCTCCAGAAACGGCATTCAAGGAGCCAGGAGGTTTTCTCCCTACACTGTCCATTGAGTTGTCCTCAAAACCAATATACATCCTGCTATATCTCCCACATGGAAAGTGCCAGGAGGGAGAAGTGGGGATTATGTTTAGACTTTCTCGGAACTGCTTCAAATCAACTAGATATCTTTGTGCTGTAAATCTCCCAACAGCCAAACGCAAAAGCAGCAAACATCTCGCTGTATGTCCCACATCCAAAGTGCCAAGAGAGAGCTTGCTCTCCCTGTCTTTGAGTACTGTTTTCACTGTCCCGGTTACCTCTTTGCTAACATTCTCTTCAGAGCCGCAGTGAAACCAGGAACCACGTGGAGAAAGCACCCACACTGAAAGTGCCTGGAGGGAACATTGGGGCTTCTTCTCAGTGTCTCTGACATAGGGTTTCACTGTCCCGGGAAAGTCTCTGCTAACACCGTGCAGAGCGCTGTGCCCAATATACAGAAACGTCTTGCGGCATCTCCTACAGGGAAAGTGCCAGGAGGGAATTGCGGAGCTTGTTCTCAGTGTCTCTGAGAATTGCTCTGATTATCTGTGTGACCTCTTTGCTAAGACTCTCCAGAGAGCCGTCCTCAAAACAAACACACATCTTGACATATCTCCCACATTGATCGCAGTGTCTCCAGAAACGGCATTCAAGGAGCCAGGACCTTTTCTCCCTACACTGTCCATTGAGTTGTCCTCAAAACCAATATACATCCTGCTATATCTCCCACATGGAAAGTGCCAGGAGGGAGAAGTGGGGATTATGTTTAGACTTTCTCGGAACTGCTTCAAATCAACTAGATATCTTTGTGCTGTAAATCTCCCAACAGCCAAACGCAAAAGCACCAAACATCTCGCTGTATGTCCCACATCCAAAGTGCCAAGAGAGAGCTTGCTCTCCCTGTCTTTGAGTACTGTTTTCACTGTCCCGGTTACCTCTTTGCTAACATTCTCTTCAGAGCCGCAGTGAAACCAGGAACCACGTGGAGAAAGCACCCACACTGAAAGTGCCTGGAGGGAACATTGGGGCTTCTTCTCAGTGTCTCTGACATAGGGTTTCACTGTCCCGGGAAAGTCTCTGCTAACACCGTGCAGAGCGCTGTGCCCCAATATACAGAAACGTCTTGCGGTATCTCCTACAGGGAAAGTGCCAGGAGGGAATTGCGGAGCTTGTTCTCAGTGTCTCTGAGAATTGCTCTGATTATCTGTGTGACCTCTTTGCTAAGACTCTCCAGAGAGCCGTCCTCAAAACAAACACAC
This sequence comes from Larus michahellis, assembly GCF_964199755.1. Lineage (NCBI taxonomy): Eukaryota > Metazoa > Chordata > Aves > Charadriiformes > Laridae > Larus > Larus michahellis. The sequence continues at coordinate 672,910 of NW_027436249.1, read as the reverse complement.
ATCTTGACATATCTCCCACATTGATCGCAGTGTCTCCAGAAACGGCATTCAAGGAGCCAGGAGGTTTTCTCCCTACACTGTCCATTGAGTTGTCCTCAAAACCAATATACATCCTGCTATATCTCCCACATGGAAAGTGCCAGGAGGGAGAAGTGGGGATTATGTTTAGACTTTCTCGGAACTGCTTCAAATCAACTAGATATCTTTGTGCTGTAAATCTCCCAACAGCCAAACGCAAAAGCAGCAAACATCTCGCTGTATGTCCCACATCCAAAGTGCCAAGAGAGAGCTTGCTCTCCCTGTCTTTGAGTACTGTTTTCACTGTCCCGGTTACCTCTTTGCTAACATTCTCTTCAGAGCCGCAGTGAAACCAGGAACCACGTGGAGAAAGCACCCACACTGAAAGTGCCTGGAGGGAACATTGGGGCTTCTTCTCAGTGTCTCTGCCATAGGGTTTCACTGTCCCGGGAAAGTCTCTGCTAACACCGTGCAGAGCGCTGTGCCCAATATACAGAAACGTCTTGCGGTATCTCCTACAGGGAAAGTGCCAGGAGGGAATTGCGGAGCTTGTTCTCAGTGTCTCTGAGAATTGCTCTGATTATCTGTGTGACCTCTTTGCTAAGACTCTCCAGAGAGCCGTCCTCAAAACCAACACACATCTTGACATATCTCCCACATTGATCGCAGTGTCTCCAGAAACGGCATTCAAGGAGCCAGGACCTTTTCTCCCTACACTGTCCATTGAGTTGTCCTCAAAACCAATATACATCCTGCTATATCTCCCACATGGAAAGTGCCAGGAGGGAGAAGTGGGGATTATGTTTAGACTTTCTCGGAACTGCTTCAAATCAACTAGATATCTTTGTGCTGTAAATCTCCCAACAGCCAAACGCAAAAGCAGCAAACATCTCGCTGTATGTCCCACATCCAAAGTGCCAAGAGAGAGCTTGCTCTCCCTGTCTTTGAGTACTGTTTTCACTGTCCCAGTTACCTCTTTGCTAACATTCTCTTCAGAGCTGCAGTGAAACCAGGAACCACGTGGAGAAAGCACCCACACTGAAAGTGCCTGGAGGGAACATTGGGGCTTCTTCTCAGTGTCTCTGACATAGGGTTTCACTGTCCCGGGAAAGTCTCTGCTAACACCGTGCAGAGCGCTGTGCCCAATATACAGAAACGTCTTGCGGCATCTCCTACAGGGAAAGTGCCAGGAGGGAATTGCGGAGCTTGTTCTCAGTGTCTCTGAGAATTGCTCTGATTATCTGTGTGACCTCTTTGCTAAGACTCTCCAGAGAGCCGTCCTCAAAACAAACACACATCTTGACATATCTCCCACATTGATCGCAGTGTCTCCAGAAACGGCATTCAAGGAGCCAGGAGGTTTTCTCCCTACACTGTCCATTGAGTTGTCCTCAAAACCAATATACATCCTGCTATATCTCCCACATGGAAAGTGCCAGGAGGGAGAAGTGGGGATTATGTTTAGACTTTCTCGGAACTGCTTCAAATCAACTAGATATCTTTGTGCTGTAAATCTCCCAACAGCCAAACGCAAAAGCAGCAAACATCTCGCTGTATGTCCCACATCCAAAGTGCCAAGAGAGAGCTTGCTCTCCCTGTCTTTGAGTACTGTTTTCACTGTCCCGGTTACCTCTTTGCTAACATTCTCTTCAGAGCCGCAGTGAAACCAGGAACCACGTGGAGAAAGCACCCACACTGAAAGTGCCTGGAGGGAACATTGGGGCTTCTTCTCAGTGTCTCTGACATAGGGTTTCACTGTCCCGGGAAAGTCTCTGCTAACACCGTGCAGAGCGCTGTGCCCAATATACAGAAACGTCTTGCGGTATCTCCTACAGGGAAAGTGCCAGGAGGGAATTGCGGAGCTTGTTCTCAGTGTCTCTGAGAATTGCTCTGATTATCTGTGTGACCTCTTTGCTAAGACTCTCCAGAGAGCCGTCCTCAAAACCAACACACATCTTGACATATCTCCCACATTGATCGCAGTGTCTCCAGAAACGGCATTCAAGGAGCCAGGAGGTTTTCTCCCTACACTGTCCATTGAGTTGTCCTCAAAACCAATATACATCCTGCTATATCTCCCACATGGAAAGTGCCAGGAGGGAGAAGTGGGGATTATGTTTAGACTTTCTCGGAACTGCTTCAAATCAACTAGATATCTTTGTGCTGTAAATCTCCCAACAGCCAAACGCAAAAGCAGCAAACATCTCGCTGTATGTCCCACATCCAAAGTGCCAAGAGAGAGCTTGCTCTCCCTGTCTTTGAGTACTGTTTTCACTGTCCCAGTTACCTCTTTGCTAACATTCTCTTCAGAGCTGCAGTGAAACCAGGAACCACGTGGAGAAAGCACCCACACTGAAAGTGCCTGGAGGGAACATTGGGGCTTCTTCTCAGTGTCTCTGACATAGGGTTTCACTGTCCCGGGAAAGTCTCTGCTAACACCGTGCAGAGCGCCTGTGCCCAATATACAGAAACGTCTTGCGGCATCTCCTACAGGGAAAGTGCCAGGAGGGAATTGCGGAGCTTGTTCTCAGTGTCTCTGAGAATTGCTCTGATTATCTGTGTGACCTCTTTGCTAAGACTCTCCAGAGAGCCGTCCTCAAAACAAACACACATCTTGACATATCTCCCACATTGATCGCAGTGTCTCCAGAAACGGCATTCAAGGAGCCAGGAGGTTTTCTCCCTACACTGTCCATTGAGTTGTCCTCAAAACCAATATACATCCTGCTATATCTCCCACATGGAAAGTGCCAGGAGGGAGAAGTGGGGATTATGTTTAGACTTTCTCGGAACTGCTTCAAATCAACTAGATATCTTTGTGCTGTAAATCTCCCAACAGCCAAACGCAAAAGCAGCAAACATCTCGCTGTATGTCCCACATCCAAAGTGCCAAGAGAGAGCTTGCTCTCCCTGTCTTTGAGTACTGTTTTCACTGTCCCGGTTACCTCTTTGCTAACATTCTCTTCAGAGCCGCAGTGAAACCAGGAACCACGTGGAGAAAGCACCCACACTGAAAGTGCCTGGAGGGAACATTGGGGCTTCTTCTCAGTGTCTCTGACATAGGGTTTCACTGTCCCGGGAAAGTCTCTGCTAACACCGTGCAGAGCGCTGTGCCCAATATACAGAAACGTCTTGCGGTATCTCCTACAGGGAAAGTGCCAGGAGGGAATTGCGGAGCTTGTTCTCAGTGTCTCTGAGAATTGCTCTGATTATCTGTGTGACCTCTTTGCTAAGACTCTCCAGAGAGCCGTCCTCAAAACCAACACACATCTTGACATATCTCCCACATTGATCGCAGTGTCTCCAGAAACGGCATTCAAGGAGCCAGGACCTTTTCTCCCTACACTGTCCATTGAGTTGTCCTCAAAACCAATATACATCCTGCTATATCTCCCACATGGAAAGTGCCAGGAGGGAGAAGTGGGGATTATGTTTAGACTTTCTCGGAACTGCTTCAAATCAACTAGATATCTTTGTGCTGTAAATCTCCCAACAGCCAAACGCAAAAGCAGCAAACATCTCGCTGTATGTCCCACATCCAAAGTGCCAAGAGAGAGCTTGCTCTCCCTGTCTTTGAGTACTGTTTTCACTGTCCCGGTTACCTCTTTGCTAACATTCTCTTCAGAGCTGCAGTGAAACCAGGAACCACGTGGAGAAAGCACCCACACTGAAAGTGCCTGGAGGGAACATTGGGGCTTCTTCTCAGTGTCTCTGCCATAGGGTTTCACTGTCCCGGGAAAGTCTCTGCTAACACCGTGCAGAGCGCTGTGCCCAATATACAGAAACGTCTTGCGGCATCTCCTACAGGGAAAGTGCCAGGAGGGAATTGCGGAGCTTGTTCTCAGTGTCTCTGAGAATTGCTCTGATTATCTGTGTGACCTCTTTGCTAAGACTCTCCAGAGAGCCGTCCTCAAAACAAACACACATCTTGACATATCTCCCACATTGATCGCAGTGTCTCCAGAAACGGCATTCAAGGAGCCAGGAGGTTTTCTCCCTACACTGTCCATTGAGTTGTCCTCAAAACCAATATACATCCTGCTATATCTCCCACATGGAAAGTGCCAGGAGGGAGAAGTGGGGATTATGTTTAGACTTTCTCGGAACTGCTTCAAATCAACTAGATATCTTTGTGCTGTAAATCTCCCAACAGCCAAACGCAAAAGCAGCAAACATCTCGCTGTATGTCCCACATCCAAAGTGCCAAGAGAGAGCTTGCTCTCCCTGTCTTTGAGTACTGTTTTCACTGTCCCGGTTACCTCTTTGCTAACATTCTCTTCAGAGCCGCAGTGAAACCAGGAACCACGTGGAGAAAGCACCCACACTGAAAGTGCCTGGAGGGAACATTGGGGCTTCTTCTCAGTGTCTCTGACATAGGGTTTCACTGTCCCGGGAAAGTCTCTGCTAACACCGTGCAGAGCGCTGTGCCCAATATACAGAAACGTCTTGCGGCATCTCCTACAGGGAAAGTGCCAGGAGGGAATTGCGGAGCTTGTTCTCAGTGTCTCTGAGAATTGCTCTGATTATCTGTGTGACCTCTTTGCTAAGACTCTCCAGAGAGCCGTCCTCAAAACAAACACACATCTTGACATATCTCCCACATTGATCGCAGTGTCTCCAGAAACGGCATTCAAGGAGCCAGGAGGTTTTCTCCCTACACTGTCCATTGAGTTGTCCTCAAAACCAATATACATCCTGCTATATCTCCCACATGGAAAGTGCCAGGAGGGAGAAGTGGGGATTATGTTTAGACTTTCTCGGAACTGCTTCAAATCAACTAGATATCTTTGTGCTGTAAATCTCCCAACAGCCAAACGCAAAAGCAGCAAACATCTCGCTGTATGTCCCACATCCAAAGTGCCAAGAGAGAGCTTGCTCTCCCTGTCTTTGAGTACTGTTTTCACTGTCCCGGTTACCTCTTTGCTAACATTCTCTTCAGAGCCGCAGTGAAACCAGGAACCACGTGGAGAAAGCACCCACACTGAAAGTGCCTGGAGGGAACATTGGGGCTTCTTCTCAGTGTCTCTGACATAGGGTTTCACTGTCCCGGGAAAGTCTCTGCTAACACCGTGCAGAGCGCTGTGCCCAATATACAGAAACGTCTTGCGGTATCTCCTACAGGGAAAGTGCCAGGAGGGAATTGCGGAGCTTGTTCTCAGTGTCTCTGAGAATTGCTCTGATTATCTGTGTGACCTCTTTGCTAAGACTCTCCAGAGAGCCGTCCTCAAAACCAACACACATCTTGACATATCTCCCACATTGATCGCAGTGTCTCCAGAAACGGCATTCAAGGAGCCAGGACCTTTTCTCCCTACACTGTCCATTGAGTTGTCCTCAAAACCAATATACATCCTGCTATATCTCCCACATGGAAAGTGCCAGGAGGGAGAAGTGGGGATTATGTTTAGACTTTCTCGGAACTGCTTCAAATCAACTAGATATCTTTGTGCTGTAAATCTCCCAACAGCCAAACGCAAAAGCAGCAAACATCTCGCTGTATGTCCCACATCCAAAGTGCCAAGAGAGAGCTTGCTCTCCCTGTCTTTGAGTACTGTTTTCACTGTCCCGGTTACCTCTTTGCTAACATTCTCTTCAGAGCTGCAGTGAAACCAGGAACCACGTGGAGAAAGCACCCACACTGAAAGTGCCTGGAGGGAACATTGGGGCTTCTTCTCAGTGTCTCTGCCATAGGGTTTCACTGTCCCGGGAAAGTCTCTGCTAACACCGTGCAGAGCGCTGTGCCCAATATACAGAAACGTCTTGCGGCATCTCCTACAGGGAAAGTGCCAGGAGGGAATTGCGGAGCTTGTTCTCAGTGTCTCTGAGAATTGCTCTGATTATCTGTGTGACCTCTTTGCTAAGACTCTCCAGAGAGCCGTCCTCAAAACAAACACACATCTTGACATATCTCCCACATTGATCGCAGTGTCTCCAGAAACGGCATTCAAGGAGCCAGGAGGTTTTCTCCCTACACTGTCCATTGAGTTGTCCTCAAAACCAATATACATCCTGCTATATCTCCCACATGGAAAGTGCCAGGAGGGAGAAGTGGGGATTATGTTTAGACTTTCTCGGAACTGCTTCAAATCAACTAGATATCTTTGTGCTGTAAATCTCCCAACAGCCAAACGCAAAAGCAGCAAACATCTCGCTGTATGTCCCACATCCAAAGTGCCAAGAGAGAGCTTGCTCTCCCTGTCTTTGAGTACTGTTTTCACTGTCCCGGTTACCTCTTTGCTAACATTCTCTTCAGAGCCGCAGTGAAACCAGGAACCACGTGGAGAAAGCACCCACACTGAAAGTGCCTGGAGGGAACATTGGGGCTTCTTCTCAGTGTCTCTGACATAGGGTTTCACTGTCCCGGGAAAGTCTCTGCTAACACCGTGCAGAGCGCTGTGCCCAATATACAGAAACGTCTTGCGGTATCTCCTACAGGGAAAGTGCCAGGAGGGAATTGCGGAGCTTGTTCTCAGTGTCTCTGAGAATTGCTCTGATTATCTGTGTGACCTCTTTGCTAAGACTCTCCAGAGAGCCGTCCTCAAAACCAACACACATCTTGACATATCTCCCACATTGATCGCAGTGTCTCCAGAAACGGCATTCAAGGAGCCAGGACCTTTTCTCCCTACACTGTCCATTGAGTTGTCCTCAAAACCAATATACATCCTGCTATATCTCCCACATGGAAAGTGCCAGGAGGGAGAAGTGGGGATTATGTTTAGACTTTCTCGGAACTGCTTCAAATCAACTAGATATCTTTGTGCTGTAAATCTCCCAACAGCCAAACGCAAAAGCAGCAAACATCTCGCTGTATGTCCCACATCCAAAGTGCCAAGAGAGAGCTTGCTCTCCCTGTCTTTGAGTACTGTTTTCACTGTCCCGGTTACCTCTTTGCTAACATTCTCTTCAGAGCTGCAGTGAAACCAGGAACCACGTGGAGAAGGCACCCACACTGAAAGTGCCTGGAGGGAACATTGGGGCTTCTTCTCAGTGTCTCTGACATAGGGTTTCACTGTGCCGGGAAAGTCTCTGCTAACACCGTGCAGAGCGCTGTGCCCAATATACAGAAACGTCTTGCGGTATCTCCTACAGGGAAAGTGCCAGGAGGGAATTGCGGAGCTTGTTCTCAGTGTCTCTGAGAATTGCTCTGATTATCTGTGTGACCTCTTTGCTAAGACTCTCCAGAGAGCCGTCCTCAAAACAAACACACATCTTGACATATCTCCCACATTGATCGCAGTGTCTCCAGAAACGGCATTCAAGGAGCCAGGACCTTTTCTCCCTACACTGTCCATTGAGTTGTCCTCAAAACCAATATACATCCTGCTATATCTCCCACATGGAAAGTGCCAGGAGGGAGAAGTGGGGATTATGTTTAGACTTTCTCGGAACTGCTTCAAATCAACTAGATATCTTTGTGCTGTAAATCTCCCAACAGCCAAACGCAAAAGCAGCAAACATCTCGCTGTATGTCCCACATCCAAAGTGCCAAGAGAGAGCTTGCTCTCCCTGTCTTTGAGTACTGTTTTCACTGTCCCGGTTACCTCTTTGCTAACATTCTCTTCAGAGCCGCAGTGAAACCAGGAACCACGTGGAGAAAGCACCCACACTGAAAGTGCCTGGAGGGAACATTGGGGCTTCTTCTCAGTGTCTCTGACATAGGGTTTCACTGTCCCGGGAAAGTCTCTGCTAACACCGTGCAGAGCGCTGTGCCCAATATACAGAAACGTCTTGCGGTATCTCCTACAGGGAAAGTGCCAGGAGGGAATTGCGGAGCTTGTTCTCAGTGTCTCTGAGAATTGCTCTGATTATCTGTGTGACCTCTTTGCTAAGACTCTCCAGAGAGCCGTCCTCAAAACAAACACACATCTTGACATATCTCCCACATTGATCGCAGTGTCTCCAGAAACGGCATTCAAGGAGCCAGGACCTTTTCTCCCTACACTGTCCATTGAGTTGTCCTCAAAACCAATATACATCCTGCTATATCTCCCACATGGAAAGTGCCAGGAGGGAGAAGTGGGGATTATGTTTAGACTTTCTCGGAACTGCTTCAAATCAACTAGATATCTTTGTGCTGTAAATCTCCCAACAGCCAAACGCAAAAGCAGCAAACATCTCGCTGTATGTCCCACATCCAAAGTGCCAAGAGAGAGCTTGCTCTCCCTGTCTTTGAGTACTGTTTTCACTGTCCCGGTTACCTCTTTGCTAACATTCTCTTCAGAGCTGCAGTGAAACCAGGAACCACGTGGAGAAAGCACCCACACTGAAAGTGCCTGGAGGGAACATTGGGGCTTCTTCTCAGTGTCTCTGACATAGGGTTTCACTGTCCCGGGAAAGTCTCTGCTAACACCGTGCAGAGCGCTGTGCCCAATATACAGAAACGTCTTGCGGTATCTCCTACAGGGAAAGTGCCAGGAGGGAATTGCGGAGCTTGTTCTCAGTGTCTCTGAGAATTGCTCTGATTATCTGTGTGACCTCTTTGCTAAGACTCTCCAGAGAGCCGTCCTCAAAACAAACACACATCTTGACATATCTCCCACATTGATCGCAGTGTCTCCAGAAACGGCATTCAAGGAGCCAGGACCTTTTCTCCCTACACTGTCCATTGAGTTGTCCTCAAAACCAATATACATCCTGCTATATCTCCCACATGGAAAGTGCCAGGAGGGAGAAGTGGGGATTATGTTTAGACTTTCTCGGAACTGCTTCAAATCAACTAGATATCTTTGTGCTGTAAATCTCCCAACAGCCAAACGCAAAAGCAGCAAACATCTCGCTGTATGTCCCACATCCAAAGTGCCAAGAGAGAGCTTGCTCTCCCTGTCTTTGAGTACTGTTTTCACTGTCCCGGTTACCTCTTTGCTAACATTCTCTTCAGAGCTGCAGTGAAACCAGGAACCACGTGGAGAAAGCACCCACACTGAAAGTGCCTGGAGGGAACATTGGGGCTTCTTCTCAGTGTCTCTGCCATAGGGTTTCACTGTCCCGGGAAAGTCTCTGCTAACACCGTGCAGAGCGCTGTGCCCAATATACAGAAACGTCTTGCGGTATCTCCTACAGGGAAAGTGCCAGGAGGGAATTGCGGAGCTTGTTCTCAGTGTCTCTGAGAATTGCTCTGATTATCTGTGTGACCTCTTTGCTAAGACTCTCCAGAGAGCCGTCCTCAAAACAAACACACATCTTGACATATCTCCCACATTGATCGCAGTGTCTCCAGAAACGGCATTCAAGGAGCCAGGAGGTTTTCTCCCTACACTGTCCATTGAGTTGTCCTCAAAACCAATATACATCCTGCTATATCTCCCACATGGAAAGTGCCAGGAGGGAGAAGTGGGGATTATGTTTAGACTTTCTCGGAACTGCTTCAAATCAACTAGATATCTTTGTGCTGTAAATCTCCCAACAGCCAAACGCAAAAGCACCAAACATCTCGCTGTATGTCCCACATCCAAAGTGCCAAGAGAGAGCTTGCTCTCCCTGTCTTTGAGTACTGTTTTCACTGTCCCGGTTACCTCTTTGCTAACATTCTCTTCAGAGCTGCAGTGAAACCAGGAACCACGTGGAGAAGGCACCCACACTGAAAGTGCCTGGAGGGAACATTGGGGCTTCTTCTCAGTGTCTCTGACATAGGGTTTCACTGTCCCGGGAAAGTCTCTGCTAACACCGTGCAGAGCGCTGTGCCCAATATACAGAAACGTCTTGCGGTATCTCCTACAGGGAAAGTGCCAGGAGGGAATTGCGGAGCTTGTTCTCAGTGTCTCTGAGAATTGCTCTGATTATCTGTGTGACCTCTTTGCTAAGACTCTCCAGAGAGCCGTCCTCAAAACAAACACACATCTTGACATATCTCCCACATTGATCGCAGTGTCTCCAGAAACGGCATTCAAGGAGCCAGGACCTTTTCTCCCTACACTGTCCATTGAGTTGTCCTCAAAACCAATATACATCCTGCTATATCTCCCACATGGAAAGTGCCAGGAGGGAGAAGTGGGGATTATGTTTAGACTTTCTCGGAACTGCTTCAAATCAACTAGATATCTTTGTGCTGTAAATCTCCCAACAGCCAAACGCAAAAGCAGCAAACATCTCGCTGTATGTCCCACATCCAAAGTGCCAAGAGAGAGCTTGCTCTCCCTGTCTTTGAGTACTGTTTTCACTGTCCCGGTTACCTCTTTGCTAACATTCTCTTCAGAGCTGCAGTGAAACCAGGAACCACGTGGAGAAAGCACCCACACTGAAAGTGCCTGGAGGGAACATTGGGGCTTCTTCTCAGTGTCTCTGACATAGGGTTTCACTGTCCCGGGAAAGTCTCTGCTAACACCGTGCAGAGCGCTGTGCCCAATATACAGAAACGTCTTGCGGCATCTCCTACAGGGAAAGTGCCAGGAGGGAATTGCGGAGCTTGTTCTCAGTGTCTCTGAGAATTGCTCTGATTATCTGTGTGACCTCTTTGCTAAGACTCTCCAGAGAGCCGTCCTCAAAACAAACACACATCTTGACATATCTCCCACATTGATCGCAGTGTCTCCAGAAACGGCATTCAAGGAGCCAGGAGGTTTTCTCCCTACACTGTCCATTGAGTTGTCCTCAAAACCAATATACATCCTGCTATATCTCCCACATGGAAAGTGCCAGGAGGGAGAAGTGGGGATTATGTTTAGACTTTCTCGGAACTGCTTCAAATCAACTAGATATCTTTGTGCTGTAAATCTCCCAACAGCCAAACGCAAAAGCAGCAAACATCTCGCTGTATGTCCCACATCCAAAGTGCCAAGAGAGAGCTTGCTCTCCCTGTCTTTGAGTACTGTTTTCACTGTCCCGGTTACCTCTTTGCTAACATTCTCTTCAGAGCTGCAGTGAAACCAGGAACCACGTGGAGAAGGCACCCGCACTGAAAGTGCCTGGAGGGAACATTGGGGCTTCTTCTCAGTGTCTCTGACATAGGGTTTCACTGTCCCGGGAAAGTCTCTGCTAACACCGTGCAGAGCGCTGTGCCCAATATACAGAAACGTCTTGCGGTATCTCCTACAGGGAAAGTGCCAGGAGGGAATTGCGGAGCTTGTTCTCAGTGTCTCTGAGAATTGCTCTGATTATCTGTGTGACCTCTTTGCTAAGACTCTCCAGAGAGCCGTCCTCAAAACAAACACACATCTTGACATATCTCCCACATTGATCGCAGTGTCTCCAGAAACGGCATTCAAGGAGCCAGGACCTTTTCTCCCTACACTGTCCATTGAGTTGTCCTCAAAACCAATCTACATCCTGCTATATCTCCCACATGGAAAGTGCCAGGAGGGAGAAGTGGGGATTATGTTTAGACTTTCTCGGAACTGCTTCAAATCAACTAGATATCTTTGTGCTGTACATCTCCCAACAGCCAAACGCAAAAGCAGCAAACATCTCGCTGTATGTCCCACATCCAAAGTGCCAAGAGAGAGCTTGCTCTCCCTGTCTTTGAGTACTGTTTTCACTGTCCCGGTTACCTCTTTGCTAACATTCTCTTCAGAGCTGCAGTGAAACCAGGAACCACGTGGAGAAAGCACCCACACTGAAAGTGCCTGGAGGGAACATTGGGGCTTCTTCTCAGTGTCTCTGACATAGGGTTTCACTGTCCCGGGAAAGTCTCTGCTAACACCGTGCAGAGCGCTGTGCCCAATATACAGAAACGTCTTGCGGCATCTCCTACAGGGAAAGTGCCAGGAGGGAATTGCGGAGCTTGTTCTCAGTGTCTCTGAGAATTGCTCTGATTATCTGTGTGACCTCTTTGCTAAGACTCTCCAGAGAGCCGTCCTCAAAACAAACACACATCTTGACATATCTCCCACATTGATCGCAGTGTCTCCAGAAACGGCATTCAAGGAGCCAGGACCTTTTCTCCCTACACTGTCCATTGAGTTGTCCTCAAAACCAATATACATCCTGCTATATCTCCCACATGGAAAGTGCCAGGAGGGAGAAGTGGGGATTATGTTTAGACTTTCTCGGAACTGCTTCAAATCAACTAGATATCTTTGTGCTGTAAATCTCCCAACAGCCAAACGCAAAAGCAGCAAACATCTCGCTGTATGTCCCACATCCAAAGTGCCAAGAGAGAGCTTGCTCTCCCTGTCTTTGAGTACTGTTTTCACTGTCCCGGTTACCTCTTTGCTAACATTCTCTTCAGAGCTGCAGTGAAAGCAGGAACCACGTGGAGAAAGCACCCACACTGAAAGTGCCTGGAGGGAACATTGGGGCTTCTTCTCAGTGTCTCTGCCATAGGGTTTCACTGTCCCGGGAAAGTCTCTGCTAACACCGTGCAGAGCGCTGTGCCCAATATACAGAAACGTCTTGCGGCATCTCCTACAGGGAAAGTGCCAGGAGGGAATTGCGGAGCTTGTTCTCAGTGTCTCTGAGAATTGCTCTGATTATCTGTGTGACCTCTTTGCTAAGACTCTCCAGAGAGCCGTCCTCAAAACCAACACACATCTTGACATATCTCCCACATTGATCGCAGTGTCTCCAGAAACGGCATTCAAGGAGCCAGGACCTTTTCTCCCTACACTGTCCATTGAGTTGTCCTCAAAACCAGTATACATCCTGCTATATCTCCCACATGGAAAGTGCCAGGAGGGAGAAGTGGGGATTATGTTTAGACTTTCTCGGAACTGCTTCAAATCAACTAGATATCTTTGTGCTGTAAATCTCCCAACAGCCAAACGCAAAAGCAGCAAACATCTCGCTGTATGTCCCACATCCAAAGTGCCAAGAGAGAGCTTGCTCTCCCTGTCTTTGAGTACTGTTTTCACTGTCCCGGTTACCTCTTTGCTAACATTCTCTTCAGAGCTGCAGTGAAACCAGGAACCACGTGGAGAAGGCACCCGCACTGAAAGTGCCTGGAGGGAACATTGGGGCTTCTTCTCAGTGTCTCTGACATAGGGTTTCACTGTCCCGGGAAAGTCTCTGCTAACACCGTGCAGAGCGCTGTGCCCAATATACAGAAACGTCTTGCGGTATCTCCTACAGGGAAAGTGCCAGGAGGGAATTGCGGAGCTTGTTCTCAGTGTCTCTGAGAATTGCTCTGATTATCTGTGTGACCTCTTTGCTAAGACTCTCCAGAGAGCCGTCCTCAAAACAAACACACATCTTGACATATCTCCCACATTGATCGCAGTGTCTCCAGAAACGGCATTCAAGGAGCCAGGACCTTTTCTCCCTACACTGTCCATTGAGTTGTCCTCAAAACCAATATACATCCTGCTATATCTCCCACATGGAAAGTGCCAGGAGGGAGAAGTGGGGATTATGTTTAGACTTTCTCGGAACTGCTTCAAATCAACTAGATATCTTTGTGCTGTAAATCTCCCAACAGCCAAACGCAAAAGCAGCAAACATCTCGCTGTATGTCCCACATCCAAAGTGCCAAGAGAGAGCTTGCTCTCCCTGTCTTTGAGTACTGTTTTCACTGTCCCGGTTACCTCTTTGCTAACATTCTCTTCAGAGCTGCAGTGAAACCAGGAACCACGTGGAGAAAGCACCCACACTGAAAGTGCCTGGAGGGAACATTGGGGCTTCTTCTCAGTGTCTCTGACATAGGGTTTCACTGTCCCGGGAAAGTCTCTGCTAACACCGTGCAGAGCGCTGTGCCCAATATACAGAAACGTCTTGCGGCATCTCCTACAGGGAAAGTGCCAGGAGGGAATTGCGGAGCTTGTTCTCAGTGTCTCTGAGAATTGCTCTGATTATCTGTGTGACCTCTTTGCTAAGACTCTCCAGAGAGCCGTCCTCAAAACAAACACACATCTTGACATATCTCCCACATTGATCGCAGTGTCTCCAGAAACGGCATTCAAGGAGCCAGGAGGTTTTCTCCCTACACTGTCCATTGAGTTGTCCTCAAAACCAATATACATCCTGCTATATCTCCCACATGGAAAGTGCCAGGAGGGAGAAGTGGGGATTATGTTTAGACTTTCTCGGAACTGCTTCAAATCAACTAGATATCTTTGTGCTGTAAATCTCCCAACAGCCAAACGCAAAAGCAGCAAACATCTCGCTGTATGTCCCACATCCAAAGTGCCAAGAGAGAGCTTGCTCTCCCTGTCTTTGAGTACTGTTTTCACTGTCCCGGTTACCTCTTTGCTAACATTCTCTTCAGAGCCGCAGTGAAACCAGGAACCACGTGGAGAAAGCACCCACACTGAAAGTGCCTGGAGGGAACATTGGGGCTTCTTCTCAGTGTCTCTGACATAGGGTTTCACTGTCCCGGGAAAGTCTCTGCTAACACCGTGCAGAGCGCTGTGCCCAATATACAGAAACGTCTTGCGGTATCTCCTACAGGGAAAGTGCCAGGAGGGAATTGCGGAGCTTGTTCTCAGTGTCTCTGAGAATTGCTCTGATTATCTGTGTGACCTCTTTGCTAAGACTCTCCAGAGAGCCGTCCTCAAAACAAACACACATCTTGACATATCTCCCACATTGATCGCAGTGTCTCCAGAAACGGCATTCAAGGAGCCAGGAGGTTTTCTCCCTACACTGTCCATTGAGTTGTCCTCAAAACCAATATACATCCTGCTATATCTCCCACATGGAAAGTGCCAGGAGGGAGAAGTGGGGATTATGTTTAGACTTTCTCGGAACTGCTTCAAATCAACTAGATATCTTTGTGCTGTAAATCTCCCAACAGCCAAACGCAAAAGCAGCAAACATCTCGCTGTATGTCCCACATCCAAAGTGCCAAGAGAGAGCTTGCTCTCCCTGTCTTTGAGTACTGTTTTCACTGTCCCGGTTACCTCTTTGCTAACATTCTCTTCAGAGCTGCAGTGAAAGCAGGAACCACGTGGAGAAAGCACCCACACTGAAAGTGCCTGGAGGGAACACTGGGGCTTCTTCTCAGTGTCTCTGACATAGGGTTTCACTGTCCCGGGAAAGTCTCTGCTAACACCGTGCAGAGCGCTGTGCCCAATATACAGAAACGTCTTGCGGCATCTCCTACAGGGAAAGTGCCAGGAGGGAATTGCGGAGCTTGTTCTCAGTGTCTCTGAGAATTGCTCTGATTATCTGTGTGACCTCTTTGCTAAGACTCTCCAGAGAGCCGTCCTCAAAACAAACACACATCTTGACATATCTCCCACATTGATCGCAGTGTCTCCAGAAACGGCATTCAAGGAGCCAGGACCTTTTCTCCCTACACTGTCCATTGAGTTGTCCTCAAAACCAATATACATCCTGCTATATCTCCCACATGGAAAGTGCCAGGAGGGAGAAGTGGGGATTATGTTTAGACTTTCTCGGAACTGCTTCAAATCAACTAGATATCTTTGTGCTGTAAATCTCCCAACAGCCAAACGCAAAAGCAGCAAACATCTCGCTGTATGTCCCACATCCAAAGTGCCAAGAGAGAGCTTGCTCTCCCTGTCTTTGAGTACTGTTTTCACTGTCCCGGTTACCTCTTTGCTAACATTCTCTTCAGAGCTGCAGTGAAACCAGGAACCACGTGGAGAAAGCACCCACACTGAAAGTGCCTGGAGGGAACATTGGGGCTTCTTCTCAGTGTCTCTGACATAGGGTTTCACTGTCCCGGGAAAGTCTCTGCTAACACCGTGCAGAGCGCTGTGCCCAATATACAGAAACGTCTTGCGGCATCTCCTACAGGGAAAGTGCCAGGAGGGAATTGCGGAGCTTGTTCTCAGTGTCTCTGAGAATTGCTCTGATTATCTGTGTGACCTCTTTGCTAAGACTCTCCAGAGAGCCGTCCTCAAAACAAACACACATCTTGACATATCTCCCACATTGATCGCAGTGTCTCCAGAAACGGCATTCAAGGAGCCAGGACCTTTTCTCCCTACACTGTCCATTGAGTTGTCCTCAAAACCAATATACATCCTGCTATATCTCCCACATGGAAAGTGCCAGGAGGGAGAAGTGGGGATTATGTTTAGACTTTCTCGGAACTGCTTCAAATCAACTAGATATCTTTGTGCTGTAAATCTCCCAACAGCCAAACGCAAAAGCAGCAAACATCTCGCTGTATGTCCCACATCCAAAGTGCCAAGAGAGAGCTTGCTCTCCCTGTCTTTGAGTACTGTTTTCACTGTCCCGGTTACCTCTTTGCTAACATTCTCTTCAGAGCTGCAGTGAAACCAGGAACCACGTGGAGAAAGCACCCACACTGAAAGTGCCTGGAGGGAACATTGGGGCTTCTTCTCAGTGTCTCTGACATAGGGTTTCACTGTCCCGGGAAAGTCTCTGCTAACACCGTGCAGAGCGCTGTGCCCAATATACAGAAACGTCTTGCGGCATCTCCTACAGGGAAAGTGCCAGGAGGGAATTGCGGAGCTTGTTCTCAGTGTCTCTGAGAATTGCTCTGATTATCTGTGTGACCTCTTTGCTAAGACTCTCCAGAGAGCCGTCCTCAAAACCAACACACATCTTGACATATCTCCCACATTGATCGCAGTGTCTCCAGAAACGGCATTCAAGGAGCCAGGACCTTTTCTCCCTACACTGTCCATTGAGTTGTCCTCAAAACCAGTATACATCCTGCTATATCTCCCACATGGAAAGTGCCAGGAGGGAGAAGTGGGGATTATGTTTAGACTTTCTCGGAACTGCTTCAAATCAACTAGATATCTTTGTGCTGTAAATCTCCCAACAGCCAAACGCAAAAGCAGCAAACATCTCGCTGTATGTCCCACATCCAAAGTGCCAAGAGAGAGCTTGCTCTCCCTGTCTTTGAGTACTGTTTTCACTGTCCCGGTTACCTCTTTGCTAACATTCTCTTCAGAGCTGCAGTGAAACCAGGAACCACGTGGAGAAGGCACCCGCACTGAAAGTGCCTGGAGGGAACATTGGGGCTTCTTCTCAGTGTCTCTGACATAGGGTTTCACTGTCCCGGGAAAGTCTCTGCTAACACCGTGCAGAGCGCTGTGCCCAATATACAGAAACGTCTTGCGGTATCTCCTACAGGGAAAGTGCCAGGAGGGAATTGCGGAGCTTGTTCTCAGTGTCTCTGAGAATTGCTCTGATTATCTGTGTGACCTCTTTGCTAAGACTCTCCAGAGAGCCGTCCTCAAAACAAACACACATCTTGACATATCTCCCACATTGATCGCAGTGTCTCCAGAAACGGCATTCAAGGAGCCAGGACCTTTTCTCCCTACACTGTCCATTGAGTTGTCCTCAAAACCAATATACATCCTGCTATATCTCCCACATGGAAAGTGCCAGGAGGGAGAAGTGGGGATTATGTTTAGACTTTCTCGGAACTGCTTCAAATCAACTAGATATCTTTGTGCTGTAAATCTCCCAACAGCCAAACGCAAAAGCAGCAAACATCTCGCTGTATGTCCCACATCCAAAGTGCCAAGAGAGAGCTTGCTCTCCCTGTCTTTGAGTACTGTTTTCACTGTCCCGGTTACCTCTTTGCTAACATTCTCTTCAGAGCTGCAGTGAAACCAGGAACCACGTGGAGAAAGCACCCACACTGAAAGTGCCTGGAGGGAACATTGGGGCTTCTTCTCAGTGTCTCTGACATAGGGTTTCACTGTCCCGGGAAAGTCTCTGCTAACACCGTGCAGAGCGCTGTGCCCAATATACAGAAACGTCTTGCGGCATCTCCTACAGGGAAAGTGCCAGGAGGGAATTGCGGAGCTTGTTCTCAGTGTCTCTGAGAATTGCTCTGATTATCTGTGTGACCTCTTTGCTAAGACTCTCCAGAGAGCCGTCCTCAAAACAAACACACATCTTGACATATCTCCCACATTGATCGCAGTGTCTCCAGAAACGGCATTCAAGGAGCCAGGAGGTTTTCTCCCTACACTGTCCATTGAGTTGTCCTCAAAACCAATATACATCCTGCTATATCTCCCACATGGAAAGTGCCAGGAGGGAGAAGTGGGGATTATGTTTAGACTTTCTCGGAACTGCTTCAAATCAACTAGATATCTTTGTGCTGTAAATCTCCCAACAGCCAAACGCAAAAGCAGCAAACATCTCGCTGTATGTCCCACATCCAAAGTGCCAAGAGAGAGCTTGCTCTCCCTGTCTTTGAGTACTGTTTTCACTGTCCCGGTTACCTCTTTGCTAACATTCTCTTCAGAGCCGCAGTGAAACCAGGAACCACGTGGAGAAAGCACCCACACTGAAAGTGCCTGGAGGGAACATTGGGGCTTCTTCTCAGTGTCTCTGACATAGGGTTTCACTGTCCCGGGAAAGTCTCTGCTAACACCGTGCAGAGCGCTGTGCCCAATATACAGAAACGTCTTGCGGCATCTCCTACAGGGAAAGTGCCAGGAGGGAATTGCGGAGCTTGTTCTCAGTGTCTCTGAGAATTGCTCTGATTATCTGTGTGACCTCTTTGCTAAGACTCTCCAGAGAGCCGTCCTCAAAACAAACACACATCTTGACATATCTCCCACATTGATCGCAGTGTCTCCAGAAACGGCATTCAAGGAGCCAGGACCTTTTCTCCCTACACTGTCCATTGAGTTGTCCTCAAAACCAATATACATCCTGCTATATCTCCCACATGGAAAGTGCCAGGAGGGAGAAGTGGGGATTATGTTTAGACTTTCTCGGAACTGCTTCAAATCAACTAGATATCTTTGTGCTGTAAATCTCCCAACAGCCAAACGCAAAAGCAGCAAACATCTCGCTGTATGTCCCACATCCAAAGTGCCAAGAGAGAGCTTGCTCTCCCTGTCTTTGAGTACTGTTTTCACTGTCCCGGTTACCTCTTTGCTAACATTCTCTTCAGAGCTGCAGTGAAACCAGGAACCACGTGGAGAAAGCACCCACACTGAAAGTGCCTGGAGGGAACATTGGGGCTTCTTCTCAGTGTCTCTGCCATAGGGTTTCACTGTCCCGGGAAAGTCTCTGCTAACACCGTGCAGAGCGCTGTGCCCAATATACAGAAACGTCTTGCGGCATCTCCTACAGGGAAAGTGCCAGGAGGGAATTGCGGAGCTTGTTCTCAGTGTCTCTGAGAATTGCTCTGATTATCTGTGTGACCTCTTTGCTAAGACTCTCCAGAGAGCCGTCCTCAAAACAAACACACATCTTGACATATCTCCCACATTGATCGCAGTGTCTCCAGAAACGGCATTCAAGGAGCCAGGACCTTTTCTCCCTACACTGTCCATTGAGTTGTCCTCAAAACCAATATACATCCTGCTATATCTCCCACATGGAAAGTGCCAGGAGGGAGAAGTGGGGATTATGTTTAGACTTTCTCGGAACTGCTTCAAATCAACTAGATATCTTTGTGCTGTAAATCTCCCAACAGCCAAACGCAAAAGCACCAAACATCTCGCTGTATGTCCCACATCCAAAGTGCCAAGAGAGAGCTTGCTCTCCCTGTCTTTGAGTACTGTTTTCACTGTCCCGGTTACCTCTTTGCTAACATTCTCTTCAGAGCTGCAGTGAAACCAGGAACCACGTGGAGAAAGCACCCACACTGAAAGTGCCTGGAGGGAACATTGGGGCTTCTTCTCAGTGTCTCTGACATAGGGTTTCACTGTCCCGGGAAAGTCTCTGCTAACACCGTGCAGAGCGCTGTGCCCAATATACAGAAACGTCTTGCGGTATCTCCTACAGGGAAAGTGCCAGGAGGGAATTGCGGAGCTTGTTCTCAGTGTCTCTGAGAATTGCTCTGATTATCTGTGTGACCTCTTTGCTAAGACTCTCCAGAGAGCCGTCCTCAAAACCAACACACATCTTGACATATCTCCCACATTGATCGCAGTGTCTCCAGAAACGGCATTCAAGGAGCCAGGACCTTTTCTCCCTACACTGTCCATTGAGTTGTCCTCAAAACCAATATACATCCTGCTATATCTCCCACATGGAAAGTGCCAGGAGGGAGAAGTGGGGATTATGTTTAGACTTTCTCGGAACTGCTTCAAATCAACTAGATATCTTTGTGCTGTAAATCTCCCAACAGCCAAACGCAAAAGCAGCAAACATCTCGCTGTATGTCCCACATCCAAAGTGCCAAGAGAGAGCTTGCTCTCCCTGTCTTTGAGTACTGTTTTCACTGTCCCGGTTACCTCTTTGCTAACATTCTCTTCAGAGCCGCAGTGAAACCAGGAACCACGTGGAGAAAGCACCCACACTGAAAGTGCCTGGAGGGAACATTGGGGCTTCTTCTCAGTGTCTCTGACATAGGGTTTCACTGTCCCGGGAAAGTCTCTGCTAACACCGTGCAGAGCGCTGTGCCCAATATACAGAAACGTCTTGCGGCATCTCCTACAGGGAAAGTGCCAGGAGGGAATTGCGGAGCTTGTTCTCAGTGTCTCTGAGAATTGCTCTGATTATCTGTGTGACCTCTTTGCTAAGACTCTCCAGAGAGCCGTCCTCAAAACAAACACACATCTTGACATATCTCCCACATTGATCGCAGTGTCTCCAGAAACGGCATTCAAGGAGCCAGGAGGTTTTCTCCCTACACTGTCCATTGAGTTGTCCTCAAAACCAATATACATCCTGCTATATCTCCCACATGGAAAGTGCCAGGAGGGAGAAGTGGGGATTATGTTTAGACTTTCTCGGAACTGCTTCAAATCAACTAGATATCTTTGTGCTGTAAATCTCCCAACAGCCAAACGCAAAAGCAGCAAACATCTCGCTGTATGTCCCACATCCAAAGTGCCAAGAGAGAGCTTGCTCTCCCTGTCTTTGAGTACTGTTTTCACTGTCCCGGTTACCTCTTTGCTAACATTCTCTTCAGAGCCGCAGTGAAACCAGGAACCACGTGGAGAAAGCACCCACACTGAAAGTGCCTGGAGGGAACATTGGGGCTTCTTCTCAGTGTCTCTGACATAGGGTTTCACTGTCCCGGGAAAGTCTCTGCTAACACCGTGCAGAGCGCTGTGCCCAATATACAGAAACGTCTTGCGGTATCTCCTACAGGGAAAGTGCCAGGAGGGAATTGCGGAGCTTGTTCTCAGTGTCTCTGAGAATTGCTCTGATTATCTGTGTGACCTCTTTGCTAAGACTCTCCAGAGAGCCGTCCTCAAAACCAACACACATCTTGACATATCTCCCACATTGATCGCAGTGTCTCCAGAAACGGCATTCAAGGAGCCAGGAGGTTTTCTCCCTACACTGTCCATTGAGTTGTCCTCAAAACCAATATACATCCTGCTATATCTCCCACATGGAAAGTGCCAGGAGGGAGAAGTGGGGATTATGTTTAGACTTTCTCGGAACTGCTTCAAATCAACTAGATATCTTTGTGCTGTAAATCTCCCAACAGCCAAACGCAAAAGCAGCAAACATCTCGCTGTATGTCCCACATCCAAAGTGCCAAGAGAGAGCTTGCTCTCCCTGTCTTTGAGTACTGTTTTCACTGTCCCAGTTACCTCTTTGCTAACATTCTCTTCAGAGCTGCAGTGAAACCAGGAACCACGTGGAGAAAGCACCCACACTGAAAGTGCCTGGAGGGAACATTGGGGCTTCTTCTCAGTGTCTCTGACATAGGGTTTCACTGTCCCGGGAAAGTCTCTGCTAACACCGTGCAGAGCGCTGTGCCCAATATACAGAAACGTCTTGCGGCATCTCCTACAGGGAAAGTGCCAGGAGGGAATTGCGGAGCTTGTTCTCAGTGTCTCTGAGAATTGCTCTGATTATCTGTGTGACCTCTTTGCTAAGACTCTCCAGAGAGCCGTCCTCAAAACAAACACACATCTTGACATATCTCCCACATTGATCGCAGTGTCTCCAGAAACGGCATTCAAGGAGCCAGGAGGTTTTCTCCCTACACTGTCCATTGAGTTGTCCTCAAAACCAATATACATCCTGCTATATCTCCCACATGGAAAGTGCCAGGAGGGAGAAGTGGGGATTATGTTTAGACTTTCTCGGAACTGCTTCAAATCAACTAGATATCTTTGTGCTGTAAATCTCCCAACAGCCAAACGCAAAAGCAGCAAACATCTCGCTGTATGTCCCACATCCAAAGTGCCAAGAGAGAGCTTGCTCTCCCTGTCTTTGAGTACTGTTTTCACTGTCCCGGTTACCTCTTTGCTAACATTCTCTTCAGAGCCGCAGTGAAACCAGGAACCACGTGGAGAAAGCACCCACACTGAAAGTGCCTGGAGGGAACATTGGGGCTTCTTCTCAGTGTCTCTGACATAGGGTTTCACTGTCCCGGGAAAGTCTCTGCTAACACCGTGCAGAGCGCTGTGCCCAATATACAGAAACGTCTTGCGGTATCTCCTACAGGGAAAGTGCCAGGAGGGAATTGCGGAGCTTGTTCTCAGTGTCTCTGAGAATTGCTCTGATTATCTGTGTGACCTCTTTGCTAAGACTCTCCAGAGAGCCGTCCTCAAAACCAACACACATCTTGACATATCTCCCACATTGATCGCAGTGTCTCCAGAAACGGCATTCAAGGAGCCAGGACCTTTTCTCCCTACACTGTCCATTGAGTTGTCCTCAAAACCAATATACATCCTGCTATATCTCCCACATGGAAAGTGCCAGGAGGGAGAAGTGGGGATTATGTTTAGACTTTCTCGGAACTGCTTCAAATCAACTAGATATCTTTGTGCTGTAAATCTCCCAACAGCCAAACGCAAAAGCAGCAAACATCTCGCTGTATGTCCCACATCCAAAGTGCCAAGAGAGAGCTTGCTCTCCCTGTCTTTGAGTACTGTTTTCACTGTCCCAGTTACCTCTTTGCTAACATTCTCTTCAGAGCTGCAGTGAAACCAGGAACCACGTGGAGAAAGCACCCACACTGAAAGTGCCTGGAGGGAACATTGGGGCTTCTTCTCAGTGTCTCTGACATAGGGTTTCACTGTCCCGGGAAAGTCTCTGCTAACACCGTGCAGAGCGCTGTGCCCAATATACAGAAACGTCTTGCGGCATCTCCTACAGGGAAAGTGCCAGGAGGGAATTGCGGAGCTTGTTCTCAGTGTCTCTGAGAATTGCTCTGATTATCTGTGTGACCTCTTTGCTAAGACTCTCCAGAGAGCCGTCCTCAAAACAAACACACATCTTGACATATCTCCCACATTGATCGCAGTGTCTCCAGAAACGGCATTCAAGGAGCCAGGAGGTTTTCTCCCTACACTGTCCATTGAGTTGTCCTCAAAACCAATATACATCCTGCTATATCTCCCACATGGAAAGTGCCAGGAGGGAGAAGTGGGGATTATGTTTAGACTTTCTCGGAACTGCTTCAAATCAACTAGATATCTTTGTGCTGTAAATCTCCCAACAGCCAAACGCAAAAGCAGCAAACATCTCGCTGTATGTCCCACATCCAAAGTGCCAAGAGAGAGCTTGCTCTCCCTGTCTTTGAGTACTGTTTTCACTGTCCCGGTTACCTCTTTGCTAACATTCTCTTCAGAGCCGCAGTGAAACCAGGAACCACGTGGAGAAAGCACCCACACTGAAAGTGCCTGGAGGGAACATTGGGGCTTCTTCTCAGTGTCTCTGACATAGGGTTTCACTGTCCCGGGAAAGTCTCTGCTAACACCGTGCAGAGCGCTGTGCCCAATATACAGAAACGTCTTGCGGCATCTCCTACAGGGAAAGTGCCAGGAGGGAATTGCGGAGCTTGTTCTCAGTGTCTCTGAGAATTGCTCTGATTATCTGTGTGACCTCTTTGCTAAGACTCTCCAGAGAGCCGTCCTCAAAACAAACACACATCTTGACATATCTCCCACATTGATCGCAGTGTCTCCAGAAACGGCATTCAAGGAGCCAGGACCTTTTCTCCCTACACTGTCCATTGAGTTGTCCTCAAAACCAATATACATCCTGCTATATCTCCCACATGGAAAGTGCCAGGAGGGAGAAGTGGGGATTATGTTTAGACTTTCTCGGAACTGCTTCAAATCAACTAGATATCTTTGTGCTGTAAATCTCCCAACAGCCAAACGCAAAAGCAGCAAACATCTCGCTGTATGTCCCACATCCAAAGTGCCAAGAGAGAGCTTGCTCTCCCTGTCTTTGAGTACTGTTTTCACTGTCCCGGTTACCTCTTTGCTAACATTCTCTTCAGAGCTGCAGTGAAACCAGGAACCACGTGGAGAAGGCACCCACACTGAAAGTGCCTGGAGGGAACATTGGGGCTTCTTCTCAGTGTCTCTGACATAGGGTTTCACTGTGCCGGGAAAGTCTCTGCTAACACCGTGCAGAGCGCTGTGCCCAATATACAGAAACGTCTTGCGGTATCTCCTACAGGGAAAGTGCCAGGAGGGAATTGCGGAGCTTGTTCTCAGTGTCTCTGAGAATTGCTCTGATTATCTGTGTGACCTCTTTGCTAAGACTCTCCAGAGAGCCGTCCTCAAAACAAACACACATCTTGACATATCTCCCACATTGATCGCAGTGTCTCCAGAAACGGCATTCAAGGAGCCAGGACCTTTTCTCCCTACACTGTCCATTGAGTTGTCCTCAAAACCAATATACATCCTGCTATATCTCCCACATGGAAAGTGCCAGGAGGGAGAAGTGGGGATTATGTTTAGACTTTCTCGGAACTGCTTCAAATCAACTAGATATCTTTGTGCTGTAAATCTCCCAACAGCCAAACGCAAAAGCAGCAAACATCTCGCTGTATGTCCCACATCCAAAGTGCCAAGAGAGAGCTTGCTCTCCCTGTCTTTGAGTACTGTTTTCACTGTCCCGGTTACCTCTTTGCTAACATTCTCTTCAGAGCCGCAGTGAAACCAGGAACCACGTGGAGAAAGCACCCACACTGAAAGTGCCTGGAGGGAACATTGGGGCTTCTTCTCAGTGTCTCTGACATAGGGTTTCACTGTCCCGGGAAAGTCTCTGCTAACACCGTGCAGAGCGCTGTGCCCAATATACAGAAACGTCTTGCGGTATCTCCTACAGGGAAAGTGCCAGGAGGGAATTGCGGAGCTTGTTCTCAGTGTCTCTGAGAATTGCTCTGATTATCTGTGTGACCTCTTTGCTAAGACTCTCCAGAGAGCCGTCCTCAAAACAAACACACATCTTGACATATCTCCCACATTGATCGCAGTGTCTCCAGAAACGGCATTCAAGGAGCCAGGACCTTTTCTCCCTACACTGTCCATTGAGTTGTCCTCAAAACCAATATACATCCTGCTATATCTCCCACATGGAAAGTGCCAGGAGGGAGAAGTGGGGATTATGTTTAGACTTTCTCGGAACTGCTTCAAATCAACTAGATATCTTTGTGCTGTAAATCTCCCAACAGCCAAACGCAAAAGCAGCAAACATCTCGCTGTATGTCCCACATCCAAAGTGCCAAGAGAGAGCTTGCTCTCCCTGTCTTTGAGTACTGTTTTCACTGTCCCGGTTACCTCTTTGCTAACATTCTCTTCAGAGCTGCAGTGAAACCAGGAACCACGTGGAGAAAGCACCCACACTGAAAGTGCCTGGAGGGAACATTGGGGCTTCTTCTCAGTGTCTCTGACATAGGGTTTCACTGTCCCGGGAAAGTCTCTGCTAACACCGTGCAGAGCGCTGTGCCCAATATACAGAAACGTCTTGCGGTATCTCCTACAGGGAAAGTGCCAGGAGGGAATTGCGGAGCTTGTTCTCAGTGTCTCTGAGAATTGCTCTGATTATCTGTGTGACCTCTTTGCTAAGACTCTCCAGAGAGCCGTCCTCAAAACAAACACACATCTTGACATATCTCCCACATTGATCGCAGTGTCTCCAGAAACGGCATTCAAGGAGCCAGGAGGTTTTCTCCCTACACTGTCCATTGAGTTGTCCTCAAAACCAATATACATCCTGCTATATCTCCCACATGGAAAGTGCCAGGAGGGAGAAGTGGGGATTATGTTTAGACTTTCTCGGAACTGCTTCAAATCAACTAGATATCTTTGTGCTGTAAATCTCCCAACAGCCAAACGCAAAAGCAGCAAACATCTCGCTGTATGTCCCACATCCAAAGTGCCAAGAGAGAGCTTGCTCTCCCTGTCTTTGAGTACTGTTTTCACTGTCCCGGTTACCTCTTTGCTAACATTCTCTTCAGAGCTGCAGTGAAACCAGGAACCACGTGGAGAAGGCACCCACACTGAAAGTGCCTGGAGGGAACATTGGGGCTTCTTCTCAGTGTCTCTGACATAGGGTTTCACTGTCCCGGGAAAGTCTCTGCTAACACCGTGCAGAGCGCTGTGCCCAATATACAGAAACGTCTTGCGGTATCTCCTACAGGGAAAGTGCCAGGAGGGAATTGCGGAGCTTGTTCTCAGTGTCTCTGAGAATTGCTCTGATTATCTGTGTGACCTCTTTGCTAAGACTCTCCAGAGAGCCGTCCTCAAAACAAACACACATCTTGACATATCTCCCACATTGATCGCAGTGTCTCCAGAAACGGCATTCAAGGAGCCAGGACCTTTTCTCCCTACACTGTCCATTGAGTTGTCCTCAAAACCAATATACATCCTGCTATATCTCCCACATGGAAAGTGCCAGGAGGGAGAAGTGGGGATTATGTTTAGACTTTCTCGGAACTGCTTCAAATCAACTAGATATCTTTGTGCTGTAGATCTCCCAACAGCCAAACGCAAAAGCACCAAACATCTCGCTGTATGTCCCACATCCAAAGTGCCAAGAGAGAGCTTGCTCTCCCTGTCTTTGAGTACTGTTTTCACTGTCCCGGTTACCTCTTTGCTAACATTCTCTTCAGAGCTGCAGTGAAACCAGGAACCACGTGGAGAAGGCACCCACACTGAAAGTGCCTGGAGGGAACATTGGGGCTTCTTCTCAGTGTCTCTGACATAGGGTTTCACTGTGCCGGGAAAGTCTCTGCTAACACCGTGCAGAGCGCTGTGCCCAATATACAGAAACGTCTTGCGGCATCTCCTACAGGGAAAGTGCCAGGAGGGAATTGCGGAGCTTGTTCTCAGTGTCTCTGAGAATTGCTCTGATTATCTGTGTGACCTCTTTGCTAAGACTCTCCAGAGAGCCGTCCTCAAAACAAACACACATCTTGACATATCTCCCACATTGATCGCAGTGTCTCCAGAAACGGCATTCAAGGAGCCAGGACCTTTTCTCCCTACACTGTCCATTGAGTTGTCCTCAAAACCAATATACATCCTGCTATATCTCCCACATGGAAAGTGCCAGGAGGGAGAAGTGGGGATTATGTTTAGACTTTCTCGGAACTGCTTCAAATCAACTAGATATCTTTGTGCTGTAAATCTCCCAACAGCCAAACGCAAAAGCAGCAAACATCTCGCTGTATGTCCCACATCCAAAGTGCCAAGAGAGAGCTTGCTCTCCCTGTCTTTGAGTACTGTTTTCACTGTCCCGGTTACCTCTTTGCTAACATTCTCTTCAGAGCCGCAGTGAAACCAGGAACCACGTGGAGAAAGCACCCACACTGAAAGTGCCTGGAGGGAACATTGGGGCTTCTTCTCAGTGTCTCTGACATAGGGTTTCACTGTCCCGGGAAAGTCTCTGCTAACACCGTGCAGAGCGCTGTGCCCAATATACAGAAACGTCTTGCGGTATCTCCTACAGGGAAAGTGCCAGGAGGGAATTGCGGAGCTTGTTCTCAGTGTCTCTGAGAATTGCTCTGATTATCTGTGTGACCTCTTTGCTAAGACTCTCCAGAGAGCCGTCCTCAAAACAAACACACATCTTGACATATCTCCCACATTGATCGCAGTGTCTCCAGAAACGGCATTCAAGGAGCCAGGACCTTTTCTCCCTACACTGTCCATTGAGTTGTCCTCAAAACCAATATACATCCTGCTATATCTCCCACATGGAAAGTGCCAGGAGGGAGAAGTGGGGATTATGTTTAGACTTTCTCGGAACTGCTTCAAATCAACTAGATATCTTTGTGCTGTAAATCTCCCAACAGCCAAACGCAAAAGCAGCAAACATCTCGCTGTATGTCCCACATCCAAAGTGCCAAGAGAGAGCTTGCTCTCCCTGTCTTTGAGTACTGTTTTCACTGTCCCGGTTACCTCTTTGCTAACATTCTCTTCAGAGCTGCAGTGAAACCAGGAACCACGTGGAGAAAGCACCCACACTGAAAGTGCCTGGAGGGAACATTGGGGCTTCTTCTCAGTGTCTCTGCCATAGGGTTTCACTGTCCCGGGAAAGTCTCTGCTAACACCGTGCAGAGCGCTGTGCCCAATATACAGAAACGTCTTGCGGTATCTCCTACAGGGAAAGTGCCAGGAGGGAATTGCGGAGCTTGTTCTCAGTGTCTCTGAGAATTGCTCTGATTATCTGTGTGACCTCTTTGCTAAGACTCTCCAGAGAGCCGTCCTCAAAACAAACACACATCTTGACATATCTCCCACATTGATCGCAGTGTCTCCAGAAACGGCATTCAAGGAGCCAGGAGGTTTTCTCCCTACACTGTCCATTGAGTTGTCCTCAAAACCAATATACATCCTGCTATATCTCCCACATGGAAAGTGCCAGGAGGGAGAAGTGGGGATTATGTTTAGACTTTCTCGGAACTGCTTCAAATCAACTAGATATCTTTGTGCTGTAAATCTCCCAACAGCCAAACGCAAAAGCACCAAACATCTCGCTGTATGTCCCACATCCAAAGTGCCAAGAGAGAGCTTGCTCTCCCTGTCTTTGAGTACTGTTTTCACTGTCCCGGTTACCTCTTTGCTAACATTCTCTTCAGAGCTGCAGTGAAACCAGGAACCACGTGGAGAAGGCACCCACACTGAAAGTGCCTGGAGGGAACATTGGGGCTTCTTCTCAGTGTCTCTGACATAGGGTTTCACTGTCCCGGGAAAGTCTCTGCTAACACCGTGCAGAGCGCTGTGCCCAATATACAGAAACGTCTTGCGGTATCTCCTACAGGGAAAGTGCCAGGAGGGAATTGCGGAGCTTGTTCTCAGTGTCTCTGAGAATTGCTCTGATTATCTGTGTGACCTCTTTGCTAAGACTCTCCAGAGAGCCGTCCTCAAAACAAACACACATCTTGACATATCTCCCACATTGATCGCAGTGTCTCCAGAAACGGCATTCAAGGAGCCAGGACCTTTTCTCCCTACACTGTCCATTGAGTTGTCCTCAAAACCAATATACATCCTGCTATATCTCCCACATGGAAAGTGCCAGGAGGGAGAAGTGGGGATTATGTTTAGACTTTCTCGGAACTGCTTCAAATCAACTCGATATCTTTGTGCTGTAAATCTCCCAACAGCCAAACGCAAAAGCAGCAAACATCTCGCTGTATGTCCCACATCCAAAGTGCCAAGAGAGAGCTTGCTCTCCCTGTCTTTGAGTACTGTTTTCACTGTCCCGGTTACCTCTTTGCTAACATTCTCTTCAGAGCTGCAGTGAAACCAGGAACCACGTGGAGAAAGCACCCACACTGAAAGTGCCTGGAGGGAACATTGGGGCTTCTTCTCAGTGTCTCTGACATAGGGTTTCACTGTCCCGGGAAAGTCTCTGCTAACACCGTGCAGAGCGCTGTGCCCAATATACAGAAACGTCTTGCGGCATCTCCTACAGGGAAAGTGCCAGGAGGGAATTGCGGAGCTTGTTCTCAGTGTCTCTGAGAATTGCTCTGATTATCTGTGTGACCTCTTTGCTAAGACTCTCCAGAGAGCCGTCCTCAAAACAAACACACATCTTGACATATCTCCCACATTGATCGCAGTGTCTCCAGAAACGGCATTCAAGGAGCCAGGAGGTTTTCTCCCTACACTGTCCATTGAGTTGTCCTCAAAACCAATATACATCCTGCTATATCTCCCACATGGAAAGTGCCAGGAGGGAGAAGTGGGGATTATGTTTAGACTTTCTCGGAACTGCTTCAAATCAACTAGATATCTTTGTGCTGTAAATCTCCCAACAGCCAAACGCAAAAGCAGCAAACATCTCGCTGTATGTCCCACATCCAAAGTGCCAAGAGAGAGCTTGCTCTCCCTGTCTTTGAGTACTGTTTTCACTGTCCCGGTTACCTCTTTGCTAACATTCTCTTCAGAGCTGCAGTGAAACCAGGAACCACGTGGAGAAGGCACCCGCACTGAAAGTGCCTGGAGGGAACATTGGGGCTTCTTCTCAGTGTCTCTGACATAGGGTTTCACTGTCCCGGGAAAGTCTCTGCTAACACCGTGCAGAGCGCTGTGCCCAATATACAGA
The DNA here is from genome assembly GCF_964199755.1 of Larus michahellis. Lineage (NCBI taxonomy): Eukaryota > Metazoa > Chordata > Aves > Charadriiformes > Laridae > Larus > Larus michahellis. The sequence continues at coordinate 642,829 of NW_027436249.1, read as the reverse complement.
AACGTCTTGCGGTATCTCCTACAGGGAAAGTGCCAGGAGGGAATTGCGGAGCTTGTTCTCAGTGTCTCTGAGAATTGCTCTGATTATCTGTGTGACCTCTTTGCTAAGACTCTCCAGAGAGCCGTCCTCAAAACAAACACACATCTTGACATATCTCCCACATTGATCGCAGTGTCTCCAGAAACGGCATTCAAGGAGCCAGGACCTTTTCTCCCTACACTGTCCATTGAGTTGTCCTCAAAACCAATATACATCCTGCTATATCTCCCACATGGAAAGTGCCAGGAGGGAGAAGTGGGGATTATGTTTAGACTTTCTCGGAACTGCTTCAAATCAACTAGATATCTTTGTGCTGTAAATCTCCCAACAGCCAAACGCAAAAGCAGCAAACATCTCGCTGTATGTCCCACATCCAAAGTGCCAAGAGAGAGCTTGCTCTCCCTGTCTTTGAGTACTGTTTTCACTGTCCCGGTTACCTCTTTGCTAACATTCTCTTCAGAGCTGCAGTGAAACCAGGAACCACGTGGAGAAAGCACCCACACTGAAAGTGCCTGGAGGGAACATTGGGGCTTCTTCTCAGTGTCTCTGACATAGGGTTTCACTGTCCCGGGAAAGTCTCTGCTAACACCGTGCAGAGCGCTGTGCCCAATATACAGAAACGTCTTGCGGTATCTCCTACAGGGAAAGTGCCAGGAGGGAATTGCGGAGCTTGTTCTCAGTGTCTCTGAGAATTGCTCTGATTATCTGTGTGACCTCTTTGCTAAGACTCTCCAGAGAGCCGTCCTCAAAACAAACACACATCTTGACATATCTCCCACATTGATCGCAGTGTCTCCAGGAACGGCATTCAAGGAGCCAGGACCTTTTCTCCCTACACTGTCCATTGAGTTGTCCTCAAAACCAATATACATCCTGCTATATCTCCCACATGGAAAGTGCCAGGAGGGAGAAGTGGGGATTATGTTTAGACTTTCTCGGAACTGCTTCAAATCAACTCGATATCTTTGTGCTGTAAATCTCCCAACAGCCAAACGCAAAAGCAGCAAACATCTCGCTGTATGTCCCACATCCAAAGTGCCAAGAGAGAGCTTGCTCTCCCTGTCTTTGAGTACTGTTTTCACTGTCCCGGTTACCTCTTTGCTAACATTCTCTTCAGAGCTGCAGTGAAAGCAGGAACCACGTGGAGAAAGCACCCACACTGAAAGTGCCTGGAGGGAACACTGGGGCTTCTTCTCAGTGTCTCTGACATAGGGTTTCACTGTCCCGGGAAAGTCTCTGCTAACACCGTGCAGAGCGCTGTGCCCAATATACAGAAACGTCTTGCGGCATCTCCTACAGGGAAAGTGCCAGGAGGGAATTGCGGAGCTTGTTCTCAGTGTCTCTGAGAATTGCTCTGATTATCTGTGTGACCTCTTTGCTAAGACTCTCCAGAGAGCCGTCCTCAAAACAAACACACATCTTGACATATCTCCCACATTGATCGCAGTGTCTCCAGAAACGGCATTCAAGGAGCCAGGACCTTTTCTCCCTACACTGTCCATTGAGTTGTCCTCAAAACCAATATACATCCTGCTATATCTCCCACATGGAAAGTGCCAGGAGGGAGAAGTGGGGATTATGTTTAGACTTTCTCGGAACTGCTTCAAATCAACTAGATATCTTTGTGCTGTAAATCTCCCAACAGCCAAACGCAAAAGCAGCAAACATCTCGCTGTATGTCCCACATCCAAAGTGCCAAGAGAGAGCTTGCTCTCCCTGTCTTTGAGTACTGTTTTCACTGTCCCGGTTACCTCTTTGCTAACGTTCTCTTCAGAGCCGCAGTGAAACCAGGAACCACGTGGAGAAGGCACCCACACTGAAAGTGCCTGGAGGGAACATTGGGGCTTCTTCTCAGTGTCTCTGACATAGGGTTTCACTGTCCCGGGAAAGTCTCTGCTAACACCGTGCAGAGCGCTGTGCCCAATATACAGAAACGTCTTGCGGTATCTCCTACAGGGAAAGTGCCAGGAGGGAATTGTGGAGCTTGTTCTCAGTGTCTCTGAGAATTGCTCTGATTATCTGTGTGACCTCTTTGCTAAGACTCTCCAGAGAGCCGTCCTCAAAACAAACACACATCTTGACATATCTCCCACATTGATCGCAGTGTCTCCAGAAACGGCATTCAAGGAGCCAGGAGGTTTTCTCCCTACACTGTCCATTGAGTTGTCCTCAAAACCAATATACATCCTGCTATATCTCCCACATGGAAAGTGCCAGGAGGGAGAAGTGGGGATTATGTTTAGACTTTCTCGGAACTGCTTCAAATCAACTAGATATCTTTGTGCTGTAAATCTCCCAACAGCCAAACGCAAAAGCAGCAAACATCTCGCTGTATGTCCCACATCCAAAGTGCCAAGAGAGAGCTTGCTCTCCCTGTCTTTGAGTACTGTTTTCACTGTCCCGGTTACCTCTTTGCTAACATTCTCTTCAGAGCTGCAGTGAAACCAGGAACCACGTGGAGAAGGCACCCACACTGAAAGTGCCTGGAGGGAACATTGGGGCTTCTTCTCAGTGTCTCTGACATAGGGTTTCACTGTCCCGGGAAAGTCTCTGCTAACACCGTGCAGAGCGCTGTGCCCAATATACAGAAACGTCTTGCAGTATCTCCTACAGGGAAAGTGCCAGGAGGGAATTGTGGAGCTTGTTCTCAGTGTCTCTGAGAATTGCTCTGATTATCTGTGTGACCTCTTTGCTAAGACTCTCCAGAGAGCCGTCCTCAAAACAAACACACATCTTGACATATCTCCCACATTGATCGCAGTGTCTCCAGAAACGGCATTCAAGGAGCCAGGAGGTTTTCTCCCTACACTGTCCATTGAGTTGTCCTCAAAACCAATATACATCCTGCTATATCTCCCACATGGAAAGTGCCAGGAGGGAGAAGTGGGGATTATGTTTAGACTTTCTCGGAACTGCTTCAAATCAACTAGATATCTTTGTGCTGTAAATCTCCCAACAGCCAAACGCAAAAGCAGCAAACATCTCGCTGTATGTCCCACATCCAAAGTGCCAAGAGAGAGCTTGCTCTCCCTGTCTTTGAGTACTGTTTTCACTGTCCCGGTTACCTCTTTGCTAACATTCTCTTCAGAGCTGCAGTGAAACCAGGAACCACGTGGAGAAAGCACCCACACTGAAAGTGCCTGGAGGGAACATTGGGGCTTCTTCTCAGTGTCTCTGACATAGGGTTTCACTGTCCCGGGAAAGTCTCTGCTAACACCGTGCAGAGCGCTGTGCCCAATATACAGAAACGTCTTGCGGCATCTCCTACAGGGAAAGTGCCAGGAGGGAATTGCGGAGCTTGTTCTCAGTGTCTCTGAGAATTGCTCTGATTATCTGTGTGACCTCTTTGCTAAGACTCTCCAGAGAGCCGTCCTCAAAACCAACACACATCTTGACATATCTCCCACATTGATCGCAGTGTCTCCAGAAACGGCATTCAAGGAGCCAGGACCTTTTCTCCCTACACTGTCCATTGAGTTGTCCTCAAAACCAATATACATCCTGCTATATCTCCCACATGGAAAGTGCCAGGAGGGAGAAGTGGGGATTATGTTTAGACTTTCTCGGAACTGCTTCAAATCAACTAGATATCTTTGTGCTGTAAATCTCCCAACAGCCAAACGCAAAAGCAGCAAACATCTCGCTGTATGTCCCACATCCAAAGTGCCAAGAGAGAGCTTGCTCTCCCTGTCTTTGAGTACTGTTTTCACTGTCCCGGTTACCTCTTTGCTAACATTCTCTTCAGAGCTGCAGTGAAACCAGGAACCACGTGGAGAAAGCACCCACACTGAAAGTGCCTGGAGGGAACATTGGGGCTTCTTCTCAGTGTCTCTGACATAGGGTTTCACTGTCCCGGGAAAGTCTCTGCTAACACCGTGCAGAGCGCTGTGCCCAATATACAGAAACGTCTTGCGGCATCTCCTACAGGGAAAGTGCCAGGAGGGAATTGCGGAGCTTGTTCTCAGTGTCTCTGAGAATTGCTCTGATTATCTGTGTGACCTCTTTGCTAAGACTCTCCAGAGAGCCGTCCTCAAAACAAACACACATCTTGACATATCTCCCACATTGATCGCAGTGTCTCCAGAAACGGCATTCAAGGAGCCAGGACCTTTTCTCCCTACACTGTCCATTGAGTTGTCCTCAAAACCAATATACATCCTGCTATATCTCCCACATGGAAAGTGCCAGGAGGGAGAAGTGGGGATTATGTTTAGACTTTCTCGGAACTGCTTCAAATCAACTAGATATCTTTGTGCTGTAAATCTCCCAACAGCCAAACGCAAAAGCAGCAAACATCTCGCTGTATGTCCCACATCCAAAGTGCCAAGAGAGAGCTTGCTCTCCCTGTCTTTGAGTACTGTTTTCACTGTCCCGGTTACCTCTTTGCTAACATTCTCTTCAGAGCTGCAGTGAAAGCAGGAACCACGTGGAGAAAGCACCCACACTGAAAGTGCCTGGAGGGAACACTGGGGCTTCTTCTCAGTGTCTCTGACATAGGGTTTCACTGTCCCGGGAAAGTCTCTGCTAACACCGTGCAGAGCGCTGTGCCCAATATACAGAAACGTCTTGCGGCATCTCCTACAGGGAAAGTGCCAGGAGGGAATTGCGGAGCTTGTTCTCAGTGTCTCTGAGAATTGCTCTGATTATCTGTGTGACCTCTTTGCTAAGACTCTCCAGAGAGCCGTCCTCAAAACAAACACACATCTTGACATATCTCCCACATTGATCGCAGTGTCTCCAGAAACGGCATTCAAGGAGCCAGGACCTTTTCTCCCTACACTGTCCATTGAGTTGTCCTCAAAACCAATATACATCCTGCTATATCTCCCACATGGAAAGTGCCAGGAGGGAGAAGTGGGGATTATGTTTAGACTTTCTCGGAACTGCTTCAAATCAACTAGATATCTTTGTGCTGTAAATCTCCCAACAGCCAAACGCAAAAGCAGCAAACATCTCGCTGTATGTCCCACATCCAAAGTGCCAAGAGAGAGCTTGCTCTCCCTGTCTTTGAGTACTGTTTTCACTGTCCCGGTTACCTCTTTGCTAACATTCTCTTCAGAGCTGCAGTGAAACCAGGAACCACGTGGAGAAAGCACCCACACTGAAAGTGCCTGGAGGGAACATTGGGGCTTCTTCTCAGTGTCTCTGACATAGGGTTTCACTGTCCCGGGAAAGTCTCTGCTAACACCGTGCAGAGCGCTGTGCCCAATATACAGAAACGTCTTGCGGTATCTCCTACAGGGAAAGTGCCAGGAGGGAATTCCGGAGCTTGTTCTCAGTGTCTCTGAGAATTGCTCTGATTATCCCTGTGACCTCTTTGCTAAGACTCTCCAGAGAGCCGTCCTCAAAACAAACACACATCTTGACATATCTCCCACATTGATCGCAGTGTCTCCAGAAACGGCATTCAAGGAGCCAGGACCTTTTCTCCCTACACTGTCCATTGAGTTGTCCTCAAAACCAATATACATCCTGCTATATCTCCCACATGGAAAGTGCCAGGAGGGAGAAGTGGGGATTATGTTTAGACTTTCTCGGAACTGCTTCAAATCAACTCGATATCTTTGTGCTGTAAATCTCCCAACAGCCAAACGCAAAAGCAGCAAACATCTCGCTGTATGTCCCACATCCAAAGTGCCAAGAGAGAGCTTGCTCTCCCTGTCTTTGAGTACTGTTTTCACTGTCCCGGTTACCTCTTTGCTAACATTCTCTTCAGAGCCGCAGTGAAACCAGGAACCACGTGGAGAAGGCACCCACACTGAAAGTGCCTGGAGGGAACATTGGGGCTTCTTCTCAGTGTCTCTGACATAGGGTTTCACTGTCCCGGGAAAGTCTCTGCTAACACCGTGCAGAGCGCTGTGCCCAATATACAGAAACGTCTTGCGGCATCTCCTACAGGGAAAGTGCCAGGAGGGAATTGCGGAGCTTGTTCTCAGTGTCTCTGAGAATTGCTCTGATTATCTGTGTGACCTCTTTGCTAAGACTCTCCAGAGAGCCGTCCTCAAAACCAACACACATCTTGACATATCTCCGACATTGATCGCAGTGTCTCCAGAAACGGCATTCAAGGAGCCAGGAGGTTTTCTCCCTACACTGTCCATTGAGTTGTCCTCAAAACCAATATACATCCTGCTATATCTCCCACATGGAAAGTGCCAGGAGGGAGAAGTGGGGATTATGTTTAGACTTTCTCGGAACTGCTTCAAATCAACTAGATATCTTTGTGCTGTAAATCTCCCAACAGCCAAACGCAAAAGCACCAAACATCTCGCTGTATGTCCCACATCCAAAGTGCCAAGAGAGAGCTTGCTCTCCCTGTCTTTGAGTACTGTTTTCACTGTCCCGGTTACCTCTTTGCTAACATTCTCTTCAGAGCTGCAGTGAAACCAGGAACCACGTGGAGAAAGCACCCACACTGAAAGTGCCTGGAGGGAACATTGGGGCTTCTTCTCAGTGTCTCTGACATAGGGTTTCACTGTCCCGGGAAAGTCTCTGCTAACACCGTGCAGAGCGCTGTGCCCAATATACAGAAACGTCTTGCGGCATCTCCTACAGGGAAAGTGCCAGGAGGGAACTGCGGAGCTTGTTCTCAGTGTCTCTGAGAATTGCTCTGATTATCTGTGTGACCTCTTTGCTAAGACTCTCCAGAGAGCCGTCCTCAAAACCAACACACATCTTGACATATCTCCCACATTGATCGCAGTGTCTCCAGAAACGGCATTCAAGGAGCCAGGACCTTTTCTCCCTACACTGTCCATTGAGTTGTCCTCAAAACCAATATACATCCTGCTATATCTCCCACATGGAAAGTGCCAGGAGGGAGAAGTGGGGATTATGTTTAGACTTTCTCGGAACTGCTTCAAATCAACTAGATATCTTTGTGCTGTAAATCTCCCAACAGCCAAACGCAAAAGCAGCAAACATCTCGCTGTATGTCCCACATCCAAAGTGCCAAGAGAGAGCTTGCTCTCCCTGTCTTTGAGTACTGTTTTCACTGTCCCGGTTACCTCTTTGCTAACATTCTCTTCAGAGCCGCAGTGAAACCAGGAACCACGTGGAGAAGGCACCCACACTGAAAGTGCCTGGAGGGAACATTGGGGCTTCTTCTCAGTGTCTCTGACATAGGGTTTCACTGTCCCGGGAAAGTCTCTGCTAACACCGTGCAGAGCGCTGTGCCCAATATACAGAAACGTCTTGCGGCATCTCCTACAGGGAAAGTGCCAGGAGGGAATTGCGGAGCTTGTTCTCAGTGTCTCTGAGAATTGCTCTGATTATCTGTGTGACCTCTTTGCTAAGACTCTCCAGAGAGCCGTCCTCAAAACAAACACACATCTTGACATATCTCCCACATTGATCGCAGTGTCTCCAGAAACGGCATTCAAGGAGCCAGGACCTTTTCTCCCTACACTGTCCATTGAGTTGTCCTCAAAACCAATATACATCCTGCTATATCTCCCACATGGAAAGTGCCAGGAGGGAGAAGTGGGGATTATGTTTAGACTTTCTCGGAACTGCTTCAAATCAACTAGATATCTTTGTGCTGTAAATCTCCCAACAGCCAAACGCAAAAGCAGCAAACATCTCGCTGTATGTCCCACATCCAAAGTGCCAAGAGAGAGCTTGCTCTCCCTGTCTTTGAGTACTGTTTTCACTGTCCCGGTTACCTCTTTGCTAACATTCTCTTCAGAGCCGCAGTGAAACCAGGAACCACGTGGAGAAAGCACCCACACTGAAAGTGCCTGGAGGGAACATTGGGGCTTCTTCTCAGTGTCTCTGACATAGGGTTTCACTGTCCCGGGAAAGTCTCTGCTAACACCGTGCAGAGCGCTGTGCCCAATGTACAGAAACGTCTTGCGGTATCTCCTACAGGGAAAGTGCCAGGAGGGAATTGCGGAGCTTGTTCTCAGTGTCTCTGAGAATTGCTCTGATTATCTGTGTGACCTCTTTGCTAAGACTCTCCAGAGAGCCGTCCTCAAAACAAACACACATCTTGACATATCTCCCACATTGATCGCAGTGTCTCCAGAAACGGCATTCAAGGAGCCAGGACCTTTTCTCCCTACACTGTCCGTTGAGTTGTCCTCAAAACCAATATACATCCTGCTATATCTCCCACATGGAAAGTGCCAGGAGGGAGAAGTGGGGATTATGTTTAGACTTTCTCGGAACTGCTTCAAATCAACTAGATATCTTTGTGCTGTAAATCTCCCAACAGCCAAACGCAAAAGCAGCAAACATCTCGCTGTATGTCCCACATCCAAAGTGCCAAGAGAGAGCTTGCTCTCCCTGTCTTTGAGTACTGTTTTCACTGTCCCGGTTACCTCTTTGCTAACATTCTCTTCAGAGCTGCAGTGAAACCAGGAACCACGTGGAGAAGGCACCCACACTGAAAGTGCCTGGAGGGAACATTGGGGCTTCTTCTCAGTGTCTCTGACATAGGGTTTCACTGTCCCGGGAAAGTCTCTGCTAACACCGTGCAGAGCGCTGTGCCCAATATACAGAAACGTCTTGCGGTATCTCCTACAGGGAAAGTGCCAGGAGGGAATTGCGGAGCTTGTTCTCAGTGTCTCTGAGAATTGCTCTGATTATCTGTGTGACCTCTTTGCTAAGACTCTCCAGAGAGCCGTCCTCAAAACAAACACACATCTTGACATATCTCCCACATTGATCGCAGTGTCTCCAGAAACGGCATTCAAGGAGCCAGGACCTTTTCTCCCTACACTGTCCATTGAGTTGTCCTCAAAACCAATATACATCCTGCTATATCTCCCACATGGAAAGTGCCAGGAGGGAGAAGTGGGGATTATGTTTAGACTTTCTCGGAACTGCTTCAAATCAACTAGATATCTTTGTGCTGTAAATCTCCCAACAGCCAAACGCAAAAGCAGCAAACATCTCGCTGTATGTCCCACATCCAAAGTGCCAAGAGAGAGCTTGCTCTCCCTGTCTTTGAGTACTGTTTTCACTGTCCCGGTTACCTCTTTGCTAACATTCTCTTCAGAGCTGCAGTGAAACCAGGAACCACGTGGAGAAAGCACCCACACTGAAAGTGCCTGGAGGGAACATTGGGGCTTCTTCTCAGTGTCTCTGACATAGGGTTTCACTGTCCCGGGAAAGTCTCTGCTAACACCGTGCAGAGCGCTGTGCCCAATATACAGAAACGTCTTGCGGTATCTCCTACAGGGAAAGTGCCAGGAGGGAATTGCGGAGCTTGTTCTCAGTGTCTCTGAGAATTGCTCTGATTATCTGTGTGACCTCTTTGCTAAGACTCTCCAGAGAGCCGTCCTCAAAACAAACACACATCTTGACATATCTCCCACATTGATCGCAGTGTCTCCAGAAACGGCATTCAAGGAGCCAGGACCTTTTCTCCCTACACTGTCCATTGAGTTGTCCTCAAAACCAATATACATCCTGCTATATCTCCCACATGGAAAGTGCCAGGAGGGAGAAGTGGGGATTATGTTTAGACTTTCTCGGAACTGCTTCAAATCAACTAGATATCTTTGTGCTGTAAATCTCCCAACAGCCAAACGCAAAAGCACCAAACATCTCGCTGTATGTCCCACATCCAAAGTGCCAAGAGAGAGCTTGCTCTCCCTGTCTTTGAGTACTGTTTTCACTGTCCCGGTTACCTCTTTGCTAACATTCTCTTCAGAGCTGCAGTGAAACCAGGAACCACGTGGAGAAGGCACCCACACTGAAAGTGCCTGGAGGGAACATTGGGGCTTCTTCTCAGTGTCTCTGACATAGGGTTTCACTGTGCCGGGAAAGTCTCTGCTAACACCGTGCAGAGCGCTGTGCCCAATATACAGAAACGTCTTGCGGTATCTCCTACAGGGAAAGTGCCAGGAGGGAATTGCGGAGCTTGTTCTCAGTGTCTCTGAGAATTGCTCTGATTATCTGTGTGACCTCTTTGCTAAGACTCTCCAGAGAGCCGTCCTCAAAACCAACACACATCTTGACATATCTCCCACATTGATCGCAGTGTCTCCAGAAACGGCATTCAAGGAGCCAGGACCTTTTCTCCCTACACTGTCCATTGAGTTGTCCTCAAAACCAATATACATCCTGCTATATCTCCCACATGGAAAGTGCCAGGAGGGAGAAGTGGGGATTATGTTTAGACTTTCTCGGAACTGCTTCAAATCAACTAGATATCTTTGTGCTGTAAATCTCCCAACAGCCAAACGCAAAACAGCAAACATCTCGCTGTATGTCCCACATCCAAAGTGCCAAGAGAGAGCTTGCTCTCCCTGTCTTTGAGTACTGTTTTCACTGTCCCGGTTACCTCTTTGCTAACATTCTCTTCAGAGCCGCAGTGAAACCAGGAACCACGTGGAGAAAGCACCCACACTGAAAGTGCCTGGAGGGAACATTGGGGCTTCTTCTCAGTGTCTCTGACATAGGGTTTCACTGTCCCGGGAAAGTCTCTGCTAACACCGTGCAGAGCGCTGTGCCCAATATACAGAAACGTCTTGCGGTATCTCCTACAGGGAAAGTGCCAGGAGGGAATTGCGGAGCTTGTTCTCAGTGTCTCTGAGAATTGCTCTGATTATCTGTGTGACCTCTTTGCTAAGACTCTCCAGAGAGCCGTCCTCAAAACCAACACACATCTTGACATATCTCCCACATTGATCGCAGTGTCTCCAGAAACGGCATTCAAGGAGCCAGGACCTTTTCTCCCTACACTGTCCATTGAGTTGTCCTCAAAACCAATATACATCCTGCTATATCTCCCACATGGAAAGTGCCAGGAGGGAGAAGTGGGGATTATGTTTAGACTTTCTCGGAACTGCTTCAAATCAACTAGATATCTTTGTGCTGTAAATCTCCCAACAGCCAAACGCAAAAGCAGCAAACATCTCGCTGTATGTCCCACATCCAAAGTGCCAAGAGAGAGCTTGCTCTCCCTGTCTTTGAGTACTGTTTTCACTGTCCCGGTTACCTCTTTGCTAACATTCTCTTCAGAGCTGCAGTGAAACCAGGAACCACGTGGAGAAGGCACCCACACTGAAAGTGCCTGGAGGGAACATTGGGGCTTCTTCTCAGTGTCTCTGACATAGGGTTTCACTGTCCCGGGAAAGTCTCTGCTAACACCGTGCAGAGCGCTGTGCCCAATATACAGAAACATCTTGCGGCATCTCCTACAGGGAAAGTGCCAGGAGGGAATTGCGGAGCTTGTTCTCAGTGTCTCTGAGAATTGCTCTGATTATCTGTGTGACCTCTTTGCTAAGACTCTCCAGAGAGCCGTCCTCAAAACAAACACACATCTTGACATATCTCCCACATTGATCGCAGTGTCTCCAGAAACGGCATTCAAGGAGCCAGGACCTTTTCTCCCTACACTGTCCATTGAGTTGTCCTCAAAACCAATATACATCCTGCTATATCTCCCACATGGAAAGTGCCAGGAGGGAGAAGTGGGGATTATGTTTAGACTTTCTCGGAACTGCTTCAAATCAACTAGATATCTTTGTGCTGTAAATCTCCCAACAGCCAAACGCAAAAGCAGCAAACATCTCGCTGTATGTCCCACATCCAAAGTGCCAAGAGAGAGCTTGCTCTCCCTGTCTTTGAGTACTGTTTTCACTGTCCCGGTTACCTCTTTGCTAACATTCTCTTCAGAGCCGCAGTGAAACCAGGAACCACGTGGAGAAAGCACCCACACTGAAAGTGCCTGGAGGGAACATTGGGGCTTCTTCTCAGTGTCTCTGACATAGGGTTTCACTGTCCCGGGAAAGTCTCTGCTAACACCGTGCAGAGCGCTGTGCCCAATATACAGAAACGTCTTGCGGTATCTCCTACAGGGAAAGTGCCAGGAGGGAATTGCGGAGCTTGTTCTCAGTGTCTCTGAGAATTGCTCTGATTATCTGTGTGACCTCTTTGCTAAGACTCTCCAGAGAGCCGTCCTCAAAACCAACACACATCTTGACATATCTCCCACATTGATCGCAGTGTCTCCAGAAACGGCATTCAAGGAGCCAGGACCTTTTCTCCCTACACTGTCCATTGAGTTGTCCTCAAAACCAATATACATCCTGCTATATCTCCCACATGGAAAGTGCCAGGAGGGAGAAGTGGGGATTATGTTTAGACTTTCTCGGAACTGCTTCAAATCAACTAGATATCTTTGTGCTGTAAATCTCCCAACAGCCAAACGCAAAAGCAGCAAACATCTCGCTGTATGTCCCACATCCAAAGTGCCAAGAGAGAGCTTGCTCTCCCTGTCTTTGAGTACTGTTTTCACTGTCCCGGTTACCTCTTTGCTAACATTCTCTTCAGAGCTGCAGTGAAACCAGGAACCACGTGGAGAAGGCACCCACACTGAAAGTGCCTGGAGGGAACATTGGGGCTTCTTCTCAGTGTCTCTGACATAGGGTTTCACTGTCCCGGGAAAGTCTCTGCTAACACCGTGCAGAGCGCTGTGCCCAATATACAGAAACGTCTTGCGGCATCTCCTACAGGGAAAGTGCCAGGAGGGAATTGCGGAGCTTGTTCTCAGTGTCTCTGAGAATTGCTCTGATTATCTGTGTGACCTCTTTGCTAAGACTCTCCAGAGAGCCGTCCTCAAAACAAACACACATCTTGACATATCTCCCACATTGATCGCAGTGTCTCCAGAAACGGCATTCAAGGAGCCAGGACCTTTTCTCCCTACACTGTCCATTGAGTTGTCCTCAAAACCAATATACATCCTGCTATATCTCCCACATGGAAAGTGCCAGGAGGGAGAAGTGGGGATTATGTTTAGACTTTCTCGGAACTGCTTCAAATCAACTAGATATCTTTGTGCTGTAAATCTCCCAACAGCCAAACGCAAAAGCAGCAAACATCTCGCTGTATGTCCCACATCCAAAGTGCCAAGAGAGAGCTTGCTCTCCCTGTCTTTGAGTACTGTTTTCACTGTCCCGGTTACCTCTTTGCTAACATTCTCTTCAGAGCCGCAGTGAAACCAGGAACCACGTGGAGAAAGCACCCACACTGAAAGTGCCTGGAGGGAACATTGGGGCTTCTTCTCAGTGTCTCTGACATAGGGTTTCACTGTGCCGGGAAAGTCTCTGCTAACACCGTGCAGAGCGCTGTGCCCAATATACAGAAACGTCTTGCGGTATCTCCTACAGGGAAAGTGCCAGGAGGGAATTGCGGAGCTTGTTCTCAGTGTCTCTGAGAATTGCTCTGATTATCTGTGTGACCTCTTTGCTAAGACTCTCCAGAGAGCCGTCCTCAAAACCAACACACATCTTGACATATCTCCCACATTGATCGCAGTGTCTCCAGAAACGGCATTCAAGGAGCCAGGACCTTTTCTCCCTACACTGTCCATTGAGTTGTCCTCAAAACCAATATACATCCTGCTATATCTCCCACATGGAAAGTGCCAGGAGGGAGAAGTGGGGATTATGTTTAGACTTTCTCGGAACTGCTTCAAATCAACTAGATATCTTTGTGCTGTAAATCTCCCAACAGCCAAACGCAAAAGCAGCAAACATCTCGCTGTATGTCCCACATCCAAAGTGCCAAGAGAGAGCTTGCTCTCCCTGTCTTTGAGTACTGTTTTCACTGTCCCGGTTACCTCTTTGCTAACATTCTCTTCAGAGCTGCAGTGAAACCAGGAACCACGTGGAGAAAGCACCCACACTGAAAGTGCCTGGAGGGAACACTGGGGCTTCTTCTCAGTGTCTCTGACATAGGGTTTCACTGTCCCGGGAAAGTCTCTGCTAACACCGTGCAGAGCGCTGTGCCCAATATACAGAAACGTCTTGCGGCATCTCCTACAGGGAAAGTGCCAGGAGGGAATTGCGGAGCTTGTTCTCAGTGTCTCTGAGAATTGCTCTGATTATCTGTGTGACCTCTTTGCTAAGACTCTCCAGAGAGCCGTCCTCAAAACAAACACACATCTTGACATATCTCCCACATTGATCGCAGTGTCTCCAGAAACGGCATTCAAGGAGCCAGGACCTTTTCTCCCTACACTGTCCATTGAGTTGTCCTCAAAACCAATATACATCCTGCTATATCTCCCACATGGAAAGTGCCAGGAGGGAGAAGTGGGGATTATGTTTAGACTTTCTCGGAACTGCTTCAAATCAACTAGATATCTTTGTGCTGTAAATCTCCCAACAGCCAAACGCAAAAGCAGCAAACATCTCGCTGTATGTCCCACATCCAAAGTGCCAAGAGAGAGCTTGCTCTCCCTGTCTTTGAGTACTGTTTTCACTGTCCCGGTTACCTCTTTGCTAACATTCTCTTCAGAGCCGCAGTGAAACCAGGAACCACGTGGAGAAAGCACCCACACTGAAAGTGCCTGGAGGGAACATTGGGGCTTCTTCTCAGTGTCTCTGACATAGGGTTTCACTGTCCCGGGAAAGTCTCTGCTAACACCGTGCAGAGCGCTGTGCCCAATATACAGAAACGTCTTGCGGTATCTCCTACAGGGAAAGTGCCAGGAGGGAATTGCGGAGCTTGTTCTCAGTGTCTCTGAGAATTGCTCTGATTATCTGTGTGACCTCTTTGCTAAGACTCTCCAGAGAGCCGTCCTCAAAACCAACACACATCTTGACATATCTCCCACATTGATCGCAGTGTCTCCAGAAACGGCATTCAAGGAGCCAGGACCTTTTCTCCCTACACTGTCCATTGAGTTGTCCTCAAAACCAATATACATCCTGCTATATCTCCCACATGGAAAGTGCCAGGAGGGAGAAGTGGGGATTATGTTTAGACTTTCTCGGAACTGCTTCAAATCAACTAGATATCTTTGTGCTGTAAATCTCCCAACAGCCAAACGCAAAAGCAGCAAACATCTCGCTGTATGTCCCACATCCAAAGTGCCAAGAGAGAGCTTGCTCTCCCTGTCTTTGAGTACTGTTTTCACTGTCCCGGTTACCTCTTTGCTAACATTCTCTTCAGAGCTGCAGTGAAACCAGGAACCACGTGGAGAAAGCACCCACACTGAAAGTGCCTGGAGGGAACACTGGGGCTTCTTCTCAGTGTCTCTGACATAGGGTTTCACTGTCCCGGGAAAGTCTCTGCTAACACCGTGCAGAGCGCTGTGCCCAATATACAGAAACGTCTTGCGGCATCTCCTACAGGGAAAGTGCCAGGAGGGAATTGCGGAGCTTGTTCTCAGTGTCTCTGAGAATTGCTCTGATTATCTGTGTGACCTCTTTGCTAAGACTCTCCAGAGAGCCGTCCTCAAAACAAACACACATCTTGACATATCTCCCACATTGATCGCAGTGTCTCCAGAAACGGCATTCAAGGAGCCAGGACCTTTTCTCCCTACACTGTCCATTGAGTTGTCCTCAAAACCAATATACATCCTGCTATATCTCCCACATGGAAAGTGCCAGGAGGGAGAAGTGGGGATTATGTTTAGACTTTCTCGGAACTGCTTCAAATCAACTAGATATCTTTGTGCTGTAAATCTCCCAACAGCCAAACGCAAAAGCAGCAAACATCTCGCTGTATGTCCCACATCCAAAGTGCCAAGAGAGAGCTTGCTCTCCCTGTCTTTGAGTACTGTTTTCACTGTCCCGGTTACCTCTTTGCTAACATTCTCTTCAGAGCTGCAGTGAAACCAGGAACCACGTGGAGAAGGCACCCACACTGAAAGTGCCTGGAGGGAACATTGGGGCTTCTTCTCAGTGTCTCTGACATAGGGTTTCACTGTCCCGGGAAAGTCTCTGCTAACACCGTGCAGAGCGCTGTGCCCAATATACAGAAACGTCTTGCGGTATCTCCTACAGGGAAAGTGCCAGGAGGGAATTGCGGAGCTTGTTCTCAGTGTCTCTGAGAATTGCTCTGATTATCTGTGTGACCTCTTTGCTAAGACTCTCCAGAGAGCCGTCCTCAAAACAAACACACATCTTGACATATCTCCCACA
Organism: Larus michahellis; assembly: GCF_964199755.1. Taxonomy (NCBI): domain Eukaryota; kingdom Metazoa; phylum Chordata; class Aves; order Charadriiformes; family Laridae; genus Larus; species Larus michahellis. The sequence goes on along the minus strand of NW_027436249.1, from coordinate 626,900 downwards.
TTGATCGCAGTGTCTCCAGAAACGGCATTCAAGGAGCCAGGACCTTTTCTCCCTACACTGTCCATTGAGTTGTCCTCAAAACCAATATACATCCTGCTATATCTCCCACATGGAAAGTGCCAGGAGGGAGAAGTGGGGATTATGTTTAGACTTTCTCGGAACTGCTTCAAATCAACTAGATATCTTTGTGCTGTAAATCTCCCAACAGCCAAACGCAAAAGCACCAAACATCTCGCTGTATGTCCCACATCCAAAGTGCCAAGAGAGAGCTTGCTCTCCCTGTCTTTGAGTACTGTTTTCACTGTCCCGGTTACCTCTTTGCTAACATTCTCTTCAGAGCTGCAGTGAAACCAGGAACCACGTGGAGAAAGCACCCACACTGAAAGTGCCTGGAGGGAACATTGGGGCTTCTTCTCAGTGTCTCTGACATAGGGTTTCACTGTCCCGGGAAAGTCTCTGCTAACACCGTGCAGAGCGCTGTGCCCAATATACAGAAACGTCTTGCGGTATCTCCTACAGGGAAAGTGCCAGGAGGGAATTGCGGAGCTTGTTCTCAGTGTCTCTGAGAATTGCTCTGATTATCTGTGTGACCTCTTTGCTAAGACTCTCCAGAGAGCCGTCCTCAAAACAAACACACATCTTGACATATCTCCCACATTGATCGCAGTGTCTCCAGAAACGGCATTCAAGGAGCCAGGACCTTTTCTCCCTACACTGTCCATTGAGTTGTCCTCAAAACCAATATACATCCTGCTATATCTCCCACATGGAAAGTGCCAGGAGGGAGAAGTGGGGATTATGTTTAGACTTTCTCGGAACTGCTTCAAATCAACTAGATATCTTTGTGCTGTAAATCTCCCAACAGCCAAACGCAAAAGCAGCAAACATCTCGCTGTATGTCCCACATCCAAAGTGCCAAGAGAGAGCTTGCTCTCCCTGTCTTTGAGTACTGTTTTCACTGTCCCGGTTACCTCTTTGCTAACATTCTCTTCAGAGCCGCAGTGAAACCAGGAACCACGTGGAGAAAGCACCCACACTGAAAGTGCCTGGAGGGAACATTGGGGCTTCTTCTCAGTGTCTCTGACATAGGGTTTCACTGTGCCGGGAAAGTCTCTGCTAACACCGTGCAGAGCGCTGTGCCCAATATACAGAAACGTCTTGCGGTATCTCCTACAGGGAAAGTGCCAGGAGGGAATTGCGGAGCTTGTTCTCAGTGTCTCTGAGAATTGCTCTGATTATCTGTGTGACCTCTTTGCTAAGACTCTCCAGAGAGCCGTCCTCAAAACCAACACACATCTTGACATATCTCCCACATTGATCGCAGTGTCTCCAGAAACGGCATTCAAGGAGCCAGGACCTTTTCTCCCTACACTGTCCATTGAGTTGTCCTCAAAACCAATATACATCCTGCTATATCTCCCACATGGAAAGTGCCAGGAGGGAGAAGTGGGGATTATGTTTAGACTTTCTCGGAACTGCTTCAAATCAACTAGATATCTTTGTGCTGTAAATCTCCCAACAGCCAAACGCAAAAGCAGCAAACATCTCGCTGTATGTCCCACATCCAAAGTGCCAAGAGAGAGCTTGCTCTCCCTGTCTTTGAGTACTGTTTTCACTGTCCCGGTTACCTCTTTGCTAACATTCTCTTCAGAGCTGCAGTGAAACCAGGAACCACGTGGAGAAAGCACCCACACTGAAAGTGCCTGGAGGGAACACTGGGGCTTCTTCTCAGTGTCTCTGACATAGGGTTTCACTGTCCCGGGAAAGTCTCTGCTAACACCGTGCAGAGCGCTGTGCCCAATATACAGAAACGTCTTGCGGCATCTCCTACAGGGAAAGTGCCAGGAGGGAATTGCGGAGCTTGTTCTCAGTGTCTCTGAGAATTGCTCTGATTATCTGTGTGACCTCTTTGCTAAGACTCTCCAGAGAGCCGTCCTCAAAACAAACACACATCTTGACATATCTCCCACATTGATCGCAGTGTCTCCAGAAACGGCATTCAAGGAGCCAGGACCTTTTCTCCCTACACTGTCCATTGAGTTGTCCTCAAAACCAATATACATCCTGCTATATCTCCCACATGGAAAGTGCCAGGAGGGAGAAGTGGGGATTATGTTTAGACTTTCTCGGAACTGCTTCAAATCAACTAGATATCTTTGTGCTGTAAATCTCCCAACAGCCAAACGCAAAAGCAGCAAACATCTCGCTGTATGTCCCACATCCAAAGTGCCAAGAGAGAGCTTGCTCTCCCTGTCTTTGAGTACTGTTTTCACTGTCCCGGTTACCTCTTTGCTAACATTCTCTTCAGAGCCGCAGTGAAACCAGGAACCACGTGGAGAAAGCACCCACACTGAAAGTGCCTGGAGGGAACATTGGGGCTTCTTCTCAGTGTCTCTGACATAGGGTTTCACTGTCCCGGGAAAGTCTCTGCTAACACCGTGCAGAGCGCTGTGCCCAATATACAGAAACGTCTTGCGGTATCTCCTACAGGGAAAGTGCCAGGAGGGAATTGCGGAGCTTGTTCTCAGTGTCTCTGAGAATTGCTCTGATTATCTGTGTGACCTCTTTGCTAAGACTCTCCAGAGAGCCGTCCTCAAAACCAACACACATCTTGACATATCTCCCACATTGATCGCAGTGTCTCCAGAAACGGCATTCAAGGAGCCAGGACCTTTTCTCCCTACACTGTCCATTGAGTTGTCCTCAAAACCAATATACATCCTGCTATATCTCCCACATGGAAAGTGCCAGGAGGGAGAAGTGGGGATTATGTTTAGACTTTCTCGGAACTGCTTCAAATCAACTAGATATCTTTGTGCTGTAAATCTCCCAACAGCCAAACGCAAAAGCAGCAAACATCTCGCTGTATGTCCCACATCCAAAGTGCCAAGAGAGAGCTTGCTCTCCCTGTCTTTGAGTACTGTTTTCACTGTCCCGGTTACCTCTTTGCTAACATTCTCTTCAGAGCTGCAGTGAAACCAGGAACCACGTGGAGAAAGCACCCACACTGAAAGTGCCTGGAGGGAACACTGGGGCTTCTTCTCAGTGTCTCTGACATAGGGTTTCACTGTCCCGGGAAAGTCTCTGCTAACACCGTGCAGAGCGCTGTGCCCAATATACAGAAACGTCTTGCGGCATCTCCTACAGGGAAAGTGCCAGGAGGGAATTGCGGAGCTTGTTCTCAGTGTCTCTGAGAATTGCTCTGATTATCTGTGTGACCTCTTTGCTAAGACTCTCCAGAGAGCCGTCCTCAAAACAAACACACATCTTGACATATCTCCCACATTGATCGCAGTGTCTCCAGAAACGGCATTCAAGGAGCCAGGAGGTTTTCTCCCTACACTGTCCATTGAGTTGTCCTCAAAACCAATATACATCCTGCTATATCTCCCACATGGAAAGTGCCAGGAGGGAGAAGTGGGGATTATGTTTAGACTTTCTCGGAACTGCTTCAAATCAACTAGATATCTTTGTGCTGTAAATCTCCCAACAGCCAAACGCAAAAGCAGCAAACATCTCGCTGTATGTCCCACATCCAAAGTGCCAAGAGAGAGCTTGCTCTCCCTGTCTTTGAGTACTGTTTTCACTGTCCCGGTTACCTCTTTGCTAACATTCTCTTCAGAGCTGCAGTGAAACCAGGAACCACGTGGAGAAGGCACCCACACTGAAAGTGCCTGGAGGGAACATTGGGGCTTCTTCTCAGTGTCTCTGACATAGGGTTTCACTGTCCCGGGAAAGTCTCTGCTAACACCGTGCAGAGCGCTGTGCCCAATATACAGAAACGTCTTGCGGTATCTCCTACAGGGAAAGTGCCAGGAGGGAATTGCGGAGCTTGTTCTCAGTGTCTCTGAGAATTGCTCTGATTATCTGTGTGACCTCTTTGCTAAGACTCTCCAGAGAGCCGTCCTCAAAACAAACACACATCTTGACATATCTCCCACATTGATCGCAGTGTCTCCAGAAACGGCATTCAAGGAGCCAGGACCTTTTCTCCCTACACTGTCCATTGAGTTGTCCTCAAAACCAATATACATCCTGCTATATCTCCCACATGGAAAGTGCCAGGAGGGAGAAGTGGGGATTATGTTTAGACTTTCTCGGAACTGCTTCAAATCAACTAGATATCTTTGTGCTGTAAATCTCCCAACAGCCAAACGCAAAAGCAGCAAACATCTCGCTGTATGTCCCACATCCAAAGTGCCAAGAGAGAGCTTGCTCTCCCTGTCTTTGAGTACTGTTTTCACTGTCCCGGTTACCTCTTTGCTAACATTCTCTTCAGAGCTGCAGTGAAACCAGGAACCACGTGGAGAAAGCACCCACACTGAAAGTGCCTGGAGGGAACATTGGGGCTTCTTCTCAGTGTCTCTGACATAGGGTTTCACTGTCCCGGGAAAGTCTCTGCTAACACCGTGCAGAGCGCTGTGCCCAATATACAGAAACGTCTTGCGGTATCTCCTACAGGGAAAGTGCCAGGAGGGAATTGCGGAGCTTGTTCTCAGTGTCTCTGAGAATTGCTCTGATTATCTGTGTGACCTCTTTGCTAAGACTCTCCAGAGAGCCGTCCTCAAAACAAACACACATCTTGACATATCTCCCACATTGATCGCAGTGTCTCCAGAAACGGCATTCAAGGAGCCAGGACCTTTTCTCCCTACACTGTCCATTGAGTTGTCCTCAAAACCAATATACATCCTGCTATATCTCCCACATGGAAAGTGCCAGGAGGGAGAAGTGGGGATTATGTTTAGACTTTCTCGGAACTGCTTCAAATCAACTAGATATCTTTGTGCTGTAAATCTCCCAACAGCCAAACGCAAAAGCAGCAAACATCTCGCTGTATGTCCCACATCCAAAGTGCCAAGAGAGAGCTTGCTCTCCCTGTCTTTGAGTACTGTTTTCACTGTCCCGGTTACCTCTTTGCTAACATTCTCTTCAGAGCCGCAGTGAAACCAGGAACCACGTGGAGAAAGCACCCACACTGAAAGTGCCTGGAGGGAACATTGGGGCTTCTTCTCAGTGTCTCTGACATAGGGTTTCACTGTCCCGGGAAAGTCTCTGCTAACACCGTGCAGAGCGCTGTGCCCAATATACAGAAACGTCTTGCGGTATCTCCTACAGGGAAAGTGCCAGGAGGGAATTGCGGAGCTTGTTCTCAGTGTCTCTGAGAATTGCTCTGATTATCTGTGTGACCTCTTTGCTAAGACTCTCCAGAGAGCCGTCCTCAAAACCAACACACATCTTGACATATCTCCCACATTGATCGCAGTGTCTCCAGAAACGGCATTCAAGGAGCCAGGAGGTTTTCTCCCTACACTGTCCATTGAGTTGTCCTCAAAACCAATATACATCCTGCTATATCTCCCACATGGAAAGTGCCAGGAGGGAGAAGTGGGGATTATGTTTAGACTTTCTCGGAACTGCTTCAAATCAACTAGATATCTTTGTGCTGTAAATCTCCCAACAGCCAAACGCAAAAGCAGCAAACATCTCGCTGTATGTCCCACATCCAAAGTGCCAAGAGAGAGCTTGCTCTCCCTGTCTTTGAGTACTGTTTTCACTGTCCCAGTTACCTCTTTGCTAACATTCTCTTCAGAGCTGCAGTGAAACCAGGAACCACGTGGAGAAAGCACCCACACTGAAAGTGCCTGGAGGGAACATTGGGGCTTCTTCTCAGTGTCTCTGACATAGGGTTTCACTGTCCCGGGAAAGTCTCTGCTAACACCGTGCAGAGCGCTGTGCCCAATATACAGAAACGTCTTGCGGTATCTCCTACAGGGAAAGTGCCAGGAGGGAATTGCGGAGCTTGTTCTCAGTGTCTCTGAGAATTGCTCTGATTATCTGTGTGACCTCTTTGCTAAGACTCTCCAGAGAGCCGTCCTCAAAACCAACACACATCTTGACATATCTCCCACATTGATCGCAGTGTCTCCAGAAACGGCATTCAAGGAGCCAGGAGGTTTTCTCCCTACACTGTCCATTGAGTTGTCCTCAAAACCAATATACATCCTGCTATATCTCCCACATGGAAAGTGCCAGGAGGGAGAAGTGGGGATTATGTTTAGACTTTCTCGGAACTGCTTCAAATCAACTAGATATCTTTGTGCTGTAAATCTCCCAACAGCCAAACGCAAAAGCACCAAACATCTCGCTGTATGTCCCACATCCAAAGTGCCAAGAGAGAGCTTGCTCTCCCTGTCTTTGAGTACTGTTTTCACTGTCCCGGTTACCTCTTTGCTAACATTCTCTTCAGAGCTGCAGTGAAACCAGGAACCACGTGGAGAAAGCACCCACACTGAAAGTGCCTGGAGGGAACATTGGGGCTTCTTCTCAGTGTCTCTGACATAGGGTTTCACTGTCCCGGGAAAGTCTCTGCTAACACCGTGCAGAGCGCTGTGCCCAATATACAGAAACGTCTTGCGGCATCTCCTACAGGGAAAGTGCCAGGAGGGAATTGCGGAGCTTGTTCTCAGTGTCTCTGAGAATTGCTCTGATTATCTGTGTGACCTCTTTGCTAAGACTCTCCAGAGAGCCGTCCTCAAAACAAACACACATCTTGACATATCTCCCACATTGATCGCAGTGTCTCCAGAAACGGCATTCAAGGAGCCAGGACCTTTTCTCCCTACACTGTCCATTGAGTTGTCCTCAAAACCAATATACATCCTGCTATATCTCCCACATGGAAAGTGCCAGGAGGGAGAAGTGGGGATTATGTTTAGACTTTCTCGGAACTGCTTCAAATCAACTCGATATCTTTGTGCTGTAAATCTCCCAACAGCCAAACGCAAAAGCAGCAAACATCTCGCTGTATGTCCCACATCCAAAGTGCCAAGAGAGAGCTTGCTCTCCCTGTCTTTGAGTACTGTTTTCACTGTCCCGGTTACCTCTTTGCTAACATTCTCTTCAGAGCCGCAGTGAAACCAGGAACCACGTGGAGAAAGCACCCACACTGAAAGTGCCTGGAGGGAACATTGGGGCTTCTTCTCAGTGTCTCTGACATAGGGTTTCACTGTCCCGGGAAAGTCTCTGCTAACACCGTGCAGAGCGCTGTGCCCAATATACAGAAACGTCTTGCGGTATCTCCTACAGGGAAAGTGCCAGGAGGGAATTGCGGAGCTTGTTCTCAGTGTCTCTGAGAATTGCTCTGATTATCTGTGTGACCTCTTTGCTAAGACTCTCCAGAGAGCCGTCCTCAAAACAAACACACATCTTGACATATCTCCCACATTGATCGCAGTGTCTCCAGAAACGGCATTCAAGGAGCCAGGACCTTTTCTCCCTACACTGTCCATTGAGTTGTCCTCAAAACCAATATACATCCTGCTATATGTCCCACATGGAAAGTGCCAGGAGGGAGAAGTGGGGATTATGTTTAGACTTTCTCGGAACTGCTTCAAATCAACTAGATATCTTTGTGCTGTAAATCTCCCAACAGCCAAACGCAAAAGCAGCAAACATCTCGCTGTATGTCCCACATCCAAAGTGCCAAGAGAGAGCTTGCTCTCCCTGTCTTTGAGTACTGTTTTCACTGTCCCGGTTACCTCTTTGCTAACATTCTCTTCAGAGCCGCAGTGAAACCAGGAACCACGTGGAGAAAGCACCCACACTGAAAGTGCCTGGAGGGAACATTGGGGCTTCTTCTCAGTGTCTCTGACATAGGGTTTCACTGTCCCGGGAAAGTCTCTGCTAACACCGTGCAGAGCGCTGTGCCCAATATACAGAAACGTCTTGCGGCATCTCCTACAGGGAAAGTGCCAGGAGGGAATTGCGGAGCTTGTTCTCAGTGTCTCTGAGAATTGCTCTGATTATCTGTGTGACCTCTTTGCTAAGACTCTCCAGAGAGCCGTCCTCAAAACAAACACACATCTTGACATATCTCCCACATTGATCGCAGTGTCTCCAGAAACGGCATTCAAGGAGCCAGGACCTTTTCTCCCTACACTGTCCATTGAGTTGTCCTCAAAACCAATATACATCCTGCTATATCTCCCACATGGAAAGTGCCAGGAGGGAGAAGTGGGGATTATGTTTAGACTTTCTCGGAACTGCTTCAAATCAACTAGATATCTTTGTGCTGTAAATCTCCCAACAGCCAAACGCAAAAGCAGCAAACATCTCGCTGTATGTCCCACATCCAAAGTGCCAAGAGAGAGCTTGCTCTCCCTGTCTTTGAGTACTGTTTTCACTGTCCCGGTTACCTCTTTGCTAACATTCTCTTCAGAGCTGCAGTGAAACCAGGAACCACGTGGAGAAGGCACCCACACTGAAAGTGCCTGGAGGGAACATTGGGGCTTCTTCTCAGTGTCTCTGACATAGGGTTTCACTGTCCCGGGAAAGTCTCTGCTAACACCGTGCAGAGCGCTGTGCCCAATATACAGAAACGTCTTGCGGCATCTCCTACAGGGAAAGTGCCAGGAGGGAATTGCGGAGCTTGTTCTCAGTGTCTCTGAGAATTGCTCTGATTATCTGTGTGACCTCTTTGCTAAGACTCTCCAGAGAGCCGTCCTCAAAACAAACACACATCTTGACATATCTCCCACATTGATCGCAGTGTCTCCAGAAACGGCATTCAAGGAGCCAGGACCTTTTCTCCCTACACTGTCCATTGAGTTGTCCTCAAAACCAATATACATCCTGCTATATCTCCCACATGGAAAGTGCCAGGAGGGAGAAGTGGGGATTATGTTTAGACTTTCTCGGAACTGCTTCAAATCAACTCGATATCTTTGTGCTGTAAATCTCCCAACAGCCAAACGCAAAAGCAGCAAACATCTCGCTGTATGTCCCACATCCAAAGTGCCAAGAGAGAGCTTGCTCTCCCTGTCTTTGAGTACTGTTTTCACTGTCCCGGTTACCTCTTTGCTAACATTCTCTTCAGAGCCGCAGTGAAACCAGGAACCACGTGGAGAAAGCACCCACACTGAAAGTGCCTGGAGGGAACATTGGGGCTTCTTCTCAGTGTCTCTGACATAGGGTTTCACTGTCCCGGGAAAGTCTCTGCTAACACCGTGCAGAGCGCTGTGCCCAATATACAGAAACGTCTTGCGGTATCTCCTACAGGGAAAGTGCCAGGAGGGAATTGCGGAGCTTGTTCTCAGTGTCTCTGAGAATTGCTCTGATTATCTGTGTGACCTCTTTGCTAAGACTCTCCAGAGAGCCGTCCTCAAAACCAACACACATCTTGACATATCTCCCACATTGATCGCAGTGTCTCCAGAAACGGCATTCAAGGAGCCAGGACCTTTTCTCCCTACACTGTCCATTGAGTTGTCCTCAAAACCAATATACATCCTGCTATATCTCCCACATGGAAAGTGCCAGGAGGGAGAAGTGGGGATTATGTTTAGACTTTCTCGGAACTGCTTCAAATCAACTAGATATCTTTGTGCTGTAAATCTCCCAACAGCCAAACGCAAAAGCAGCAAACATCTCGCTGTATGTCCCACATCCAAAGTGCCAAGAGAGAGCTTGCTCTCCCTGTCTTTGAGTACTGTTTTCACTGTCCCGGTTACCTCTTTGCTAACATTCTCTTCAGAGCTGCAGTGAAACCAGGAACCACGTGGAGAAGGCACCCACACTGAAAGTGCCTGGAGGGAACATTGGGGCTTCTTCTCAGTGTCTCTGACATAGGGTTTCACTGTCCCGGGAAAGTCTCTGCTAACACCGTGCAGAGCGCTGTGCCCAATATACAGAAACGTCTTGCGGCATCTCCTACAGGGAAAGTGCCAGGAGGGAATTGCGGAGCTTGTTCTCAGTGTCTCTGAGAATTGCTCTGATTATCTGTGTGACCTCTTTGCTAAGACTCTCCAGAGAGCCGTCCTCAAAACAAACACACATCTTGACATATCTCCCACATTGATCGCAGTGTCTCCAGAAACGGCATTCAAGGAGCCAGGACCTTTTCTCCCTACACTGTCCATTGAGTTGTCCTCAAAACCAATATACATCCTGCTATATCTCCCACATGGAAAGTGCCAGGAGGGAGAAGTGGGGATTATGTTTAGACTTTCTCGGAACTGCTTCAAATCAACTAGATATCTTTGTGCTGTAAATCTCCCAACAGCCAAACGCAAAAGCAGCAAACATCTCGCTGTATGTCCCACATCCAAAGTGCCAAGAGAGAGCTTGCTCTCCCTGTCTTTGAGTACTGTTTTCACTGTCCCGGTTACCTCTTTGCTAACATTCTCTTCAGAGCCGCAGTGAAACCAGGAACCACGTGGAGAAAGCACCCACACTGAAAGTGCCTGGAGGGAACATTGGGGCTTCTTCTCAGTGTCTCTGACATAGGGTTTCACTGTGCCGGGAAAGTCTCTGCTAACACCGTGCAGAGCGCTGTGCCCAATATACAGAAACGTCTTGCGGTATCTCCTACAGGGAAAGTGCCAGGAGGGAATTGCGGAGCTTGTTCTCAGTGTCTCTGAGAATTGCTCTGATTATCTGTGTGACCTCTTTGCTAAGACTCTCCAGAGAGCCGTCCTCAAAACCAACACACATCTTGACATATCTCCCACATTGATCGCAGTGTCTCCAGAAACGGCATTCAAGGAGCCAGGACCTTTTCTCCCTACACTGTCCATTGAGTTGTCCTCAAAACCAATATACATCCTGCTATATCTCCCACATGGAAAGTGCCAGGAGGGAGAAGTGGGGATTATGTTTAGACTTTCTCGGAACTGCTTCAAATCAACTAGATATCTTTGTGCTGTAAATCTCCCAACAGCCAAACGCAAAAGCAGCAAACATCTCGCTGTATGTCCCACATCCAAAGTGCCAAGAGAGAGCTTGCTCTCCCTGTCTTTGAGTACTGTTTTCACTGTCCCGGTTACCTCTTTGCTAACATTCTCTTCAGAGCTGCAGTGAAACCAGGAACCACGTGGAGAAAGCACCCACACTGAAAGTGCCTGGAGGGAACACTGGGGCTTCTTCTCAGTGTCTCTGACATAGGGTTTCACTGTCCCGGGAAAGTCTCTGCTAACACCGTGCAGAGCGCTGTGCCCAATATACAGAAACGTCTTGCGGCATCTCCTACAGGGAAAGTGCCAGGAGGGAATTGCGGAGCTTGTTCTCAGTGTCTCTGAGAATTGCTCTGATTATCTGTGTGACCTCTTTGCTAAGACTCTCCAGAGAGCCGTCCTCAAAACAAACACACATCTTGACATATCTCCCACATTGATCGCAGTGTCTCCAGAAACGGCATTCAAGGAGCCAGGACCTTTTCTCCCTACACTGTCCATTGAGTTGTCCTCAAAACCAATATACATCCTGCTATATCTCCCACATGGAAAGTGCCAGGAGGGAGAAGTGGGGATTATGTTTAGACTTTCTCGGAACTGCTTCAAATCAACTAGATATCTTTGTGCTGTAAATCTCCCAACAGCCAAACGCAAAAGCAGCAAACATCTCGCTGTATGTCCCACATCCAAAGTGCCAAGAGAGAGCTTGCTCTCCCTGTCTTTGAGTACTGTTTTCACTGTCCCGGTTACCTCTTTGCTAACATTCTCTTCAGAGCCGCAGTGAAACCAGGAACCACGTGGAGAAAGCACCCACACTGAAAGTGCCTGGAGGGAACATTGGGGCTTCTTCTCAGTGTCTCTGACATAGGGTTTCACTGTCCCGGGAAAGTCTCTGCTAACACCGTGCAGAGCGCTGTGCCCAATATACAGAAACGTCTTGCGGTATCTCCTACAGGGAAAGTGCCAGGAGGGAATTGCGGAGCTTGTTCTCAGTGTCTCTGAGAATTGCTCTGATTATCTGTGTGACCTCTTTGCTAAGACTCTCCAGAGAGCCGTCCTCAAAACCAACACACATCTTGACATATCTCCCACATTGATCGCAGTGTCTCCAGAAACGGCATTCAAGGAGCCAGGACCTTTTCTCCCTACACTGTCCATTGAGTTGTCCTCAAAACCAATATACATCCTGCTATATCTCCCACATGGAAAGTGCCAGGAGGGAGAAGTGGGGATTATGTTTAGACTTTCTCGGAACTGCTTCAAATCAACTAGATATCTTTGTGCTGTAAATCTCCCAACAGCCAAACGCAAAAGCAGCAAACATCTCGCTGTATGTCCCACATCCAAAGTGCCAAGAGAGAGCTTGCTCTCCCTGTCTTTGAGTACTGTTTTCACTGTCCCGGTTACCTCTTTGCTAACATTCTCTTCAGAGCTGCAGTGAAACCAGGAACCACGTGGAGAAAGCACCCACACTGAAAGTGCCTGGAGGGAACACTGGGGCTTCTTCTCAGTGTCTCTGACATAGGGTTTCACTGTCCCGGGAAAGTCTCTGCTAACACCGTGCAGAGCGCTGTGCCCAATATACAGAAACGTCTTGCGGCATCTCCTACAGGGAAAGTGCCAGGAGGGAATTGCGGAGCTTGTTCTCAGTGTCTCTGAGAATTGCTCTGATTATCTGTGTGACCTCTTTGCTAAGACTCTCCAGAGAGCCGTCCTCAAAACAAACACACATCTTGACATATCTCCCACATTGATCGCAGTGTCTCCAGAAACGGCATTCAAGGAGCCAGGAGGTTTTCTCCCTACACTGTCCATTGAGTTGTCCTCAAAACCAATATACATCCTGCTATATCTCCCACATGGAAAGTGCCAGGAGGGAGAAGTGGGGATTATGTTTAGACTTTCTCGGAACTGCTTCAAATCAACTAGATATCTTTGTGCTGTAAATCTCCCAACAGCCAAACGCAAAAGCAGCAAACATCTCGCTGTATGTCCCACATCCAAAGTGCCAAGAGAGAGCTTGCTCTCCCTGTCTTTGAGTACTGTTTTCACTGTCCCGGTTACCTCTTTGCTAACATTCTCTTCAGAGCTGCAGTGAAACCAGGAACCACGTGGAGAAGGCACCCACACTGAAAGTGCCTGGAGGGAACATTGGGGCTTCTTCTCAGTGTCTCTGACATAGGGTTTCACTGTCCCGGGAAAGTCTCTGCTAACACCGTGCAGAGCGCTGTGCCCAATATACAGAAACGTCTTGCGGTATCTCCTACAGGGAAAGTGCCAGGAGGGAATTGTCGAGCTTGTTCTCAGTGTCTCTGAGAATTGCTCTGATTATCTGTGTGACCTCTTTGCTAAGACTCTCCAGAGAGCCGTCCTCAAAACAAACACACATCTTGACATATCTCCCACATTGATCGCAGTGTCTCCAGAAACGGCATTCAAGGAGCCAGGACCTTTTCTCCCTACACTGTCCATTGAGTTGTCCTCAAAACCAATATACATCCTGCTATATCTCCCACATGGAAAGTGCCAGGAGGGAGAAGTGGGGATTATGTTTAGACTTTCTCGGAACTGCTTCAAATCAACTAGATATCTTTGTGCTGTAAATCTCCCAACAGCCAAACGCAAAAGCACCAAACATCTCGCTGTATGTCCCACATCCAAAGTGCCAAGAGAGAGCTTGCTCTCCCTGTCTTTGAGTACTGTTTTCACTGTCCCGGTTACCTCTTTGCTAACATTCTCTTCAGAGCTGCAGTGAAACCAGGAACCACGTGGAGAAAGCACCCACACTGAAAGTGCCTGGAGGGAACATTGGGGCTTCTTCTCAGTGTCTCTGACATAGGGTTTCACTGTCCCGGGAAAGTCTCTGCTAACACCGTGCAGAGCGCTGTGCCCAATATACAGAAACGTCTTGCGGTATCTCCTACAGGGAAAGTGCCAGGAGGGAATTGCGGAGCTTGTTCTCAGTGTCTCTGAGAATTGCTCTGATTATCTGTGTGACCTCTTTGCTAAGACTCTCCAGAGAGCCGTCCTCAAAACAAACACACATCTTGACATATCTCCCACATTGATCGCAGTGTCTCCAGAAACGGCATTCAAGGAGCCAGGACCTTTTCTCCCTACACTGTCCATTGAGTTGTCCTCAAAACCAATATACATCCTGCTATATCTCCCACATGGAAAGTGCCAGGAGGGAGAAGTGGGGATTATGTTTAGACTTTCTCGGAACTGCTTCAAATCAACTAGATATCTTTGTGCTGTAAATCTCCCAACAGCCAAACGCAAAAGCAGCAAACATCTCGCTGTATGTCCCACATCCAAAGTGCCAAGAGAGAGCTTGCTCTCCCTGTCTTTGAGTACTGTTTTCACTGTCCCGGTTACCTCTTTGCTAACATTCTCTTCAGAGCCGCAGTGAAACCAGGAACCACGTGGAGAAAGCACCCACACTGAAAGTGCCTGGAGGGAACATTGGGGCTTCTTCTCAGTGTCTCTGACATAGGGTTTCACTGTGCCGGGAAAGTCTCTGCTAACACCGTGCAGAGCGCTGTGCCCAATATACAGAAACGTCTTGCGGTATCTCCTACAGGGAAAGTGCCAGGAGGGAATTGCGGAGCTTGTTCTCAGTGTCTCTGAGAATTGCTCTGATTATCTGTGTGACCTCTTTGCTAAGACTCTCCAGAGAGCCGTCCTCAAAACCAACACACATCTTGACATATCTCCCACATTGATCGCAGTGTCTCCAGAAACGGCATTCAAGGAGCCAGGACCTTTTCTCCCTACACTGTCCATTGAGTTGTCCTCAAAACCAATATACATCCTGCTATATCTCCCACATGGAAAGTGCCAGGAGGGAGAAGTGGGGATTATGTTTAGACTTTCTCGGAACTGCTTCAAATCAACTAGATATCTTTGTGCTGTAAATCTCCCAACAGCCAAACGCAAAAGCAGCAAACATCTCGCTGTATGTCCCACATCCAAAGTGCCAAGAGAGAGCTTGCTCTCCCTGTCTTTGAGTACTGTTTTCACTGTCCCGGTTACCTCTTTGCTAACATTCTCTTCAGAGCTGCAGTGAAACCAGGAACCACGTGGAGAAAGCACCCACACTGAAAGTGCCTGGAGGGAACACTGGGGCTTCTTCTCAGTGTCTCTGACATAGGGTTTCACTGTCCCGGGAAAGTCTCTGCTAACACCGTGCAGAGCGCTGTGCCCAATATACAGAAACGTCTTGCGGCATCTCCTACAGGGAAAGTGCCAGGAGGGAATTGCGGAGCTTGTTCTCAGTGTCTCTGAGAATTGCTCTGATTATCTGTGTGACCTCTTTGCTAAGACTCTCCAGAGAGCCGTCCTCAAAACAAACACACATCTTGACATATCTCCCACATTGATCGCAGTGTCTCCAGAAACGGCATTCAAGGAGCCAGGACCTTTTCTCCCTACACTGTCCATTGAGTTGTCCTCAAAACCAATATACATCCTGCTATATCTCCCACATGGAAAGTGCCAGGAGGGAGAAGTGGGGATTATGTTTAGACTTTCTCGGAACTGCTTCAAATCAACTAGATATCTTTGTGCTGTAAATCTCCCAACAGCCAAACGCAAAAGCAGCAAACATCTCGCTGTATGTCCCACATCCAAAGTGCCAAGAGAGAGCTTGCTCTCCCTGTCTTTGAGTACTGTTTTCACTGTCCCGGTTACCTCTTTGCTAACATTCTCTTCAGAGCCGCAGTGAAACCAGGAACCACGTGGAGAAAGCACCCACACTGAAAGTGCCTGGAGGGAACATTGGGGCTTCTTCTCAGTGTCTCTGACATAGGGTTTCACTGTCCCGGGAAAGTCTCTGCTAACACCGTGCAGAGCGCTGTGCCCAATATACAGAAACGTCTTGCGGTATCTCCTACAGGGAAAGTGCCAGGAGGGAATTGCGGAGCTTGTTCTCAGTGTCTCTGAGAATTGCTCTGATTATCTGTGTGACCTCTTTGCTAAGACTCTCCAGAGAGCCGTCCTCAAAACCAACACACATCTTGACATATCTCCCACATTGATCGCAGTGTCTCCAGAAACGGCATTCAAGGAGCCAGGACCTTTTCTCCCTACACTGTCCATTGAGTTGTCCTCAAAACCAATATACATCCTGCTATATCTCCCACATGGAAAGTGCCAGGAGGGAGAAGTGGGGATTATGTTTAGACTTTCTCGGAACTGCTTCAAATCAACTAGATATCTTTGTGCTGTAAATCTCCCAACAGCCAAACGCAAAAGCAGCAAACATCTCGCTGTATGTCCCACATCCAAAGTGCCAAGAGAGAGCTTGCTCTCCCTGTCTTTGAGTACTGTTTTCACTGTCCCGGTTACCTCTTTGCTAACATTCTCTTCAGAGCTGCAGTGAAACCAGGAACCACGTGGAGAAAGCACCCACACTGAAAGTGCCTGGAGGGAACACTGGGGCTTCTTCTCAGTGTCTCTGACATAGGGTTTCACTGTCCCGGGAAAGTCTCTGCTAACACCGTGCAGAGCGCTGTGCCCAATATACAGAAACGTCTTGCGGCATCTCCTACAGGGAAAGTGCCAGGAGGGAATTGCGGAGCTTGTTCTCAGTGTCTCTGAGAATTGCTCTGATTATCTGTGTGACCTCTTTGCTAAGACTCTCCAGAGAGCCGTCCTCAAAACAAACACACATCTTGACATATCTCCCACATTGATCGCAGTGTCTCCAGAAACGGCATTCAAGGAGCCAGGAGGTTTTCTCCCTACACTGTCCATTGAGTTGTCCTCAAAACCAATATACATCCTGCTATATCTCCCACATGGAAAGTGCCAGGAGGGAGAAGTGGGGATTATGTTTAGACTTTCTCGGAACTGCTTCAAATCAACTAGATATCTTTGTGCTGTAAATCTCCCAACAGCCAAACGCAAAAGCAGCAAACATCTCGCTGTATGTCCCACATCCAAAGTGCCAAGAGAGAGCTTGCTCTCCCTGTCTTTGAGTACTGTTTTCACTGTCCCGGTTACCTCTTTGCTAACATTCTCTTCAGAGCTGCAGTGAAACCAGGAACCACGTGGAGAAGGCACCCACACTGAAAGTGCCTGGAGGGAACATTGGGGCTTCTTCTCAGTGTCTCTGACATAGGGTTTCACTGTCCCGGGAAAGTCTCTGCTAACACCGTGCAGAGCGCTGTGCCCAATATACAGAAACGTCTTGCGGTATCTCCTACAGGGAAAGTGCCAGGAGGGAATTGCGGAGCTTGTTCTCAGTGTCTCTGAGAATTGCTCTGATTATCTGTGTGACCTCTTTGCTAAGACTCTCCAGAGAGCCGTCCTCAAAACAAACACACATCTTGACATATCTCCCACATTGATCGCAGTGTCTCCAGAAACGGCATTCAAGGAGCCAGGACCTTTTCTCCCTACACTGTCCATTGAGTTGTCCTCAAAACCAATATACATCCTGCTATATCTCCCACATGGAAAGTGCCAGGAGGGAGAAGTGGGGATTATGTTTAGACTTTCTCGGAACTGCTTCAAATCAACTAGATATCTTTGTGCTGTAAATCTCCCAACAGCCAAACGCAAAAGCAGCAAACATCTCGCTGTATGTCCCACATCCAAAGTGCCAAGAGAGAGCTTGCTCTCCCTGTCTTTGAGTACTGTTTTCACTGTCCCGGTTACCTCTTTGCTAACATTCTCTTCAGAGCTGCAGTGAAACCAGGAACCACGTGGAGAAAGCACCCACACTGAAAGTGCCTGGAGGGAACATTGGGGCTTCTTCTCAGTGTCTCTGACATAGGGTTTCACTGTCCCGGGAAAGTCTCTGCTAACACCGTGCAGAGCGCTGTGCCCAATATACAGAAACGTCTTGCGGTATCTCCTACAGGGAAAGTGCCAGGAGGGAATTGCGGAGCTTGTTCTCAGTGTCTCTGAGAATTGCTCTGATTATCTGTGTGACCTCTTTGCTAAGACTCTCCAGAGAGCCGTCCTCAAAACAAACACACATCTTGACATATCTCCCACATTGATCGCAGTGTCTCCAGAAACGGCATTCAAGGAGCCAGGACCTTTTCTCCCTACACTGTCCATTGAGTTGTCCTCAAAACCAATATACATCCTGCTATATCTCCCACATGGAAAGTGCCAGGAGGGAGAAGTGGGGATTATGTTTAGACTTTCTCGGAACTGCTTCAAATCAACTAGATATCTTTGTGCTGTAAATCTCCCAACAGCCAAACGCAAAAGCAGCAAACATCTCGCTGTATGTCCCACATCCAAAGTGCCAAGAGAGAGCTTGCTCTCCCTGTCTTTGAGTACTGTTTTCACTGTCCCGGTTACCTCTTTGCTAACATTCTCTTCAGAGCCGCAGTGAAACCAGGAACCACGTGGAGAAAGCACCCACACTGAAAGTGCCTGGAGGGAACATTGGGGCTTCTTCTCAGTGTCTCTGACATAGGGTTTCACTGTCCCGGGAAAGTCTCTGCTAACACCGTGCAGAGCGCTGTGCCCAATATACAGAAACGTCTTGCGGTATCTCCTACAGGGAAAGTGCCAGGAGGGAATTGCGGAGCTTGTTCTCAGTGTCTCTGAGAATTGCTCTGATTATCTGTGTGACCTCTTTGCTAAGACTCTCCAGAGAGCCGTCCTCAAAACCAACACACATCTTGACATATCTCCCACATTGATCGCAGTGTCTCCAGAAACGGCATTCAAGGAGCCAGGAGGTTTTCTCCCTACACTGTCCATTGAGTTGTCCTCAAAACCAATATACATCCTGCTATATCTCCCACATGGAAAGTGCCAGGAGGGAGAAGTGGGGATTATGTTTAGACTTTCTCGGAACTGCTTCAAATCAACTAGATATCTTTGTGCTGTAAATCTCCCAACAGCCAAACGCAAAAGCAGCAAACATCTCGCTGTATGTCCCACATCCAAAGTGCCAAGAGAGAGCTTGCTCTCCCTGTCTTTGAGTACTGTTTTCACTGTCCCAGTTACCTCTTTGCTAACATTCTCTTCAGAGCTGCAGTGAAACCAGGAACCACGTGGAGAAAGCACCCACACTGAAAGTGCCTGGAGGGAACATTGGGGCTTCTTCTCAGTGTCTCTGACATAGGGTTTCACTGTCCCGGGAAAGTCTCTGCTAACACCGTGCAGAGCGCTGTGCCCAATATACAGAAACGTCTTGCGGTATCTCCTACAGGGAAAGTGCCAGGAGGGAATTGCGGAGCTTGTTCTCAGTGTCTCTGAGAATTGCTCTGATTATCTGTGTGACCTCTTTGCTAAGACTCTCCAGAGAGCCGTCCTCAAAACCAACACACATCTTGACATATCTCCCACATTGATCGCAGTGTCTCCAGAAACGGCATTCAAGGAGCCAGGAGGTTTTCTCCCTACACTGTCCATTGAGTTGTCCTCAAAACCAATATACATCCTGCTATATCTCCCACATGGAAAGTGCCAGGAGGGAGAAGTGGGGATTATGTTTAGACTTTCTCGGAACTGCTTCAAATCAACTAGATATCTTTGTGCTGTAAATCTCCCAACAGCCAAACGCAAAAGCACCAAACATCTCGCTGTATGTCCCACATCCAAAGTGCCAAGAGAGAGCTTGCTCTCCCTGTCTTTGAGTACTGTTTTCACTGTCCCGGTTACCTCTTTGCTAACATTCTCTTCAGAGCTGCAGTGAAACCAGGAACCACGTGGAGAAAGCACCCACACTGAAAGTGCCTGGAGGGAACATTGGGGCTTCTTCTCAGTGTCTCTGACATAGGGTTTCACTGTCCCGGGAAAGTCTCTGCTAACACCGTGCAGAGCGCTGTGCCCAATATACAGAAACGTCTTGCGGCATCTCCTACAGGGAAAGTGCCAGGAGGGAATTGCGGAGCTTGTTCTCAGTGTCTCTGAGAATTGCTCTGATTATCTGTGTGACCTCTTTGCTAAGACTCTCCAGAGAGCCGTCCTCAAAACAAACACACATCTTGACATATCTCCCACATTGATCGCAGTGTCTCCAGAAACGGCATTCAAGGAGCCAGGACCTTTTCTCCCTACACTGTCCATTGAGTTGTCCTCAAAACCAATATACATCCTGCTATATCTCCCACATGGAAAGTGCCAGGAGGGAGAAGTGGGGATTATGTTTAGACTTTCTCGGAACTGCTTCAAATCAACTCGATATCTTTGTGCTGTAAATCTCCCAACAGCCAAACGCAAAAGCAGCAAACATCTCGCTGTATGTCCCACATCCAAAGTGCCAAGAGAGAGCTTGCTCTCCCTGTCTTTGAGTACTGTTTTCACTGTCCCGGTTACCTCTTTGCTAACATTCTCTTCAGAGCCGCAGTGAAACCAGGAACCACGTGGAGAAAGCACCCACACTGAAAGTGCCTGGAGGGAACATTGGGGCTTCTTCTCAGTGTCTCTGACATAGGGTTTCACTGTCCCGGGAAAGTCTCTGCTAACACCGTGCAGAGCGCTGTGCCCAATATACAGAAACGTCTTGCGGTATCTCCTACAGGGAAAGTGCCAGGAGGGAATTGCGGAGCTTGTTCTCAGTGTCTCTGAGAATTGCTCTGATTATCTGTGTGACCTCTTTGCTAAGACTCTCCAGAGAGCCGTCCTCAAAACAAACACACATCTTGACATATCTCCCACATTGATCGCAGTGTCTCCAGAAACGGCATTCAAGGAGCCAGGACCTTTTCTCCCTACACTGTCCATTGAGTTGTCCTCAAAACCAATATACATCCTGCTATATGTCCCACATGGAAAGTGCCAGGAGGGAGAAGTGGGGATTATGTTTAGACTTTCTCGGAACTGCTTCAAATCAACTAGATATCTTTGTGCTGTAAATCTCCCAACAGCCAAACGCAAAAGCAGCAAACATCTCGCTGTATGTCCCACATCCAAAGTGCCAAGAGAGAGCTTGCTCTCCCTGTCTTTGAGTACTGTTTTCACTGTCCCGGTTACCTCTTTGCTAACATTCTCTTCAGAGCCGCAGTGAAACCAGGAACCACGTGGAGAAAGCACCCACACTGAAAGTGCCTGGAGGGAACATTGGGGCTTCTTCTCAGTGTCTCTGACATAGGGTTTCACTGTCCCGGGAAAGTCTCTGCTAACACCGTGCAGAGCGCTGTGCCCAATATACAGAAACGTCTTGCGGCATCTCCTACAGGGAAAGTGCCAGGAGGGAATTGCGGAGCTTGTTCTCAGTGTCTCTGAGAATTGCTCTGATTATCTGTGTGACCTCTTTGCTAAGACTCTCCAGAGAGCCGTCCTCAAAACAAACACACATCTTGACATATCTCCCACATTGATCGCAGTGTCTCCAGAAACGGCATTCAAGGAGCCAGGACCTTTTCTCCCTACACTGTCCATTGAGTTGTCCTCAAAACCAATATACATCCTGCTATATCTCCCACATGGAAAGTGCCAGGAGGGAGAAGTGGGGATTATGTTTAGACTTTCTCGGAACTGCTTCAAATCAACTAGATATCTTTGTGCTGTAAATCTCCCAACAGCCAAACGCAAAAGCAGCAAACATCTCGCTGTATGTCCCACATCCAAAGTGCCAAGAGAGAGCTTGCTCTCCCTGTCTTTGAGTACTGTTTTCACTGTCCCGGTTACCTCTTTGCTAACATTCTCTTCAGAGCTGCAGTGAAACCAGGAACCACGTGGAGAAGGCACCCACACTGAAAGTGCCTGGAGGGAACATTGGGGCTTCTTCTCAGTGTCTCTGACATAGGGTTTCACTGTCCCGGGAAAGTCTCTGCTAACACCGTGCAGAGCGCTGTGCCCAATATACAGAAACGTCTTGCGGCATCTCCTACAGGGAAAGTGCCAGGAGGGAATTGCGGAGCTTGTTCTCAGTGTCTCTGAGAATTGCTCTGATTATCTGTGTGACCTCTTTGCTAAGACTCTCCAGAGAGCCGTCCTCAAAACAAACACACATCTTGACATATCTCCCACATTGATCGCAGTGTCTCCAGAAACGGCATTCAAGGAGCCAGGACCTTTTCTCCCTACACTGTCCATTGAGTTGTCCTCAAAACCAATATACATCCTGCTATATCTCCCACATGGAAAGTGCCAGGAGGGAGAAGTGGGGATTATGTTTAGACTTTCTCGGAACTGCTTCAAATCAACTCGATATCTTTGTGCTGTAAATCTCCCAACAGCCAAACGCAAAAGCAGCAAACATCTCGCTGTATGTCCCACATCCAAAGTGCCAAGAGAGAGCTTGCTCTCCCTGTCTTTGAGTACTGTTTTCACTGTCCCGGTTACCTCTTTGCTAACATTCTCTTCAGAGCCGCAGTGAAACCAGGAACCACGTGGAGAAAGCACCCACACTGAAAGTGCCTGGAGGGAACATTGGGGCTTCTTCTCAGTGTCTCTGACATAGGGTTTCACTGTCCCGGGAAAGTCTCTGCTAACACCGTGCAGAGCGCTGTGCCCAATATACAGAAACGTCTTGCGGTATCTCCTACAGGGAAAGTGCCAGGAGGGAATTGCGGAGCTTGTTCTCAGTGTCTCTGAGAATTGCTCTGATTATCTGTGTGACCTCTTTGCTAAGACTCTCCAGAGAGCCGTCCTCAAAACAAACACACATCTTGACATATCTCCCACATTGATCGCAGTGTCTCCAGAAACGGCATTCAAGGAGCCAGGACCTTTTCTCCCTACACTGTCCATTGAGTTGTCCTCAAAACCAATATACATCCTGCTATATGTCCCACATGGAAAGTGCCAGGAGGGAGAAGTGGGGATTATGTTTAGACTTTCTCGGAACTGCTTCAAATCAACTAGATATCTTTGTGCTGTAAATCTCCCAACAGCCAAACGCAAAAGCAGCAAACATCTCGCTGTATGTCCCACATCCAAAGTGCCAAGAGAGAGCTTGCTCTCCCTGTCTTTGAGTACTGTTTTCACTGTCCCGGTTACCTCTTTGCTAACATTCTCTTCAGAGCCGCAGTGAAACCAGGAACCACGTGGAGAAAGCACCCACACTGAAAGTGCCTGGAGGGAACATTGGGGCTTCTTCTCAGTGTCTCTGACATAGGGTTTCACTGTCCCGGGAAAGTCTCTGCTAACACCGTGCAGAGCGCTGTGCCCAATATACAGAAACGTCTTGCGGCATCTCCTACAGGGAAAGTGCCAGGAGGGAATTGCGGAGCTTGTTCTCAGTGTCTCTGAGAATTGCTCTGATTATCTGTGTGACCTCTTTGCTAAGACTCTCCAGAGAGCCGTCCTCAAAACAAACACACATCTTGACATATCTCCCACATTGATCGCAGTGTCTCCAGAAACGGCATTCAAGGAGCCAGGACCTTTTCTCCCTACACTGTCCATTGAGTTGTCCTCAAAACCAATATACATCCTGCTATATCTCCCACATGGAAAGTGCCAGGAGGGAGAAGTGGGGATTATGTTTAGACTTTCTCGGAACTGCTTCAAATCAACTAGATATCTTTGTGCTGTAAATCTCCCAACAGCCAAACGCAAAAGCAGCAAACATCTCGCTGTATGTCCCACATCCAAAGTGCCAAGAGAGAGCTTGCTCTCCCTGTCTTTGAGTACTGTTTTCACTGTCCCGGTTACCTCTTTGCTAACATTCTCTTCAGAGCTGCAGTGAAACCAGGAACCACGTGGAGAAGGCACCCACACTGAAAGTGCCTGGAGGGAACATTGGGGCTTCTTCTCAGTGTCTCTGACATAGGGTTTCACTGTCCCGGGAAAGTCTCTGCTAACACCGTGCAGAGCGCTGTGCCCAATATACAGAAACGTCTTGCGGCATCTCCTACAGGGAAAGTGCCAGGAGGGAATTGCGGAGCTTGTTCTCAGTGTCTCTGAGAATTGCTCTGATTATCTGTGTGACCTCTTTGCTAAGACTCTCCAGAGAGCCGTCCTCAAAACAAACACACATCTTGACATATCTCCCACATTGATCGCAGTGTCTCCAGAAACGGCATTCAAGGAGCCAGGACCTTTTCTCCCTACACTGTCCATTGAGTTGTCCTCAAAACCAATATACATCCTGCTATATCTCCCACATGGAAAGTGCCAGGAGGGAGAAGTGGGGATTATGTTTAGACTTTCTCGGAACTGCTTCAAATCAACTCGATATCTTTGTGCTGTAAATCTCCCAACAGCCAAACGCAAAAGCAGCAAACATCTCGCTGTATGTCCCACATCCAAAGTGCCAAGAGAGAGCTTGCTCTCCCTGTCTTTGAGTACTGTTTTCACTGTCCCGGTTACCTCTTTGCTAACATTCTCTTCAGAGCCGCAGTGAAACCAGGAACCACGTGGAGAAAGCACCCACACTGAAAGTGCCTGGAGGGAACATTGGGGCTTCTTCTCAGTGTCTCTGACATAGGGTTTCACTGTCCCGGGAAAGTCTCTGCTAACACCGTGCAGAGCGCTGTGCCCAATATACAGAAACGTCTTGCGGTATCTCCTACAGGGAAAGTGCCAGGAGGGAATTGCGGAGCTTGTTCTCAGTGTCTCTGAGAATTGCTCTGATTATCTGTGTGACCTCTTTGCTAAGACTCTCCAGAGAGCCGTCCTCAAAACAAACACACATCTTGACATATCTCCCACATTGATCGCAGTGTCTCCAGAAACAGCATTCAAGGAGCCAGGACCTTTTCTCCCTACACTGTCCATTGAGTTGTCCTCAAAACCAATATACATCCTGCTATATCTCCCACATGGAAAGTGCCAGGAGGGAGAAGTGGGGATTATGTTTAGACTTTCTCGGAACTGCTTCAAATCAACTAGATATCTTTGTGCTGTAAATCTCCCAACAGCCAAACGCAAAAGCAGCAAACATCTCGCTGTATGTCCCACATCCAAAGTGCCAAGAGAGAGCTTGCTCTCCCTGTCTTTGAGTACTGTTTTCACTGTCCCGGTTACCTCTTTGCTAACATTCTCTTCAGAGCCGCAGTGAAACCAGGAACCACGTGGAGAAAGCACCCACACTGAAAGTGCCTGGAGGGAACATTGGGGCTTCTTCTCAGTGTCTCTGACATAGGGTTTCACTGTCCCGGGAAAGTCTCTGCTAACACCGTGCAGAGCGCTGTGCCCAATATACAGAAACGTCTTGCGGTATCTCCTACAGGGAAAGTGCCAGGAGGGAATTGCGGAGCTTGTTCTCAGTGTCTCTGAGAATTGCTCTGATTATCTGTGTGACCTCTTTGCTAAGACTCTCCAGAGAGCCGTCCTCAAAACAAACACACATCTTGACATATCTCCCACATTGATCGCAGTGTCTCCAGAAACGGCATTCAAGGAGCCAGGACCTTTTCTCCCTACACTGTCCATTGAGTTGTCCTCAAAACCAATATACATCCTGCTATATCTCCCACATGGAAAGTGCCAGGAGGGAGAAGTGGGGATTATGTTTAGACTTTCTCGGAACTGCTTCAAATCAACTAGATATCTTTGTGCTGTAAATCTCCCAACAGCCAAACGCAAAAGCAGCAAACATCTCGCTGTATGTCCCACATCCAAAGTGCCAAGAGAGAGCTTGCTCTCCCTGTCTTTGAGTACTGTTTTCACTGTCCCGGTTACCTCTTTGCTAACATTCTCTTCAGAGCTGCAGTGAAACCAGGAACCACGTGGAGAAAGCACCCACACTGAAAGTGCCTGGAGGGAACATTGGGGCTTCTTCTCAGTGTCTCTGACATAGGGTTTCACTGTCCCGGGAAAGTCTCTGCTAACACCGTGCAGAGCGCTGTGCCCAATATACAGAAACGTCTTGCGGCATCTCCTACAGGGAAAGTGCCAGGAGGGAATTGCGGAGCTTGTTCTCAGTGTCTCTGAGAATTGCTCTGATTATCTGTGTGACCTCTTTGCTAAGACTCTCCAGAGAGCCGTCCTCAAAACAAACACACATCTTGACATATCTCCCACATTGATCGCAGTGTCTCCAGAAACGGCATTCAAGGAGCCAGGACCTTTTCTCCCTACACTGTCCATTGAGTTGTCCTCAAAACCAATATACATCCTGCTATATCTCCCACATGGAAAGTGCCAGGAGGGAGAAGTGGGGATTATGTTTAGACTTTCTCGGAACTGCTTCAAATCAACTCGATATCTTTGTGCTGTAAATCTCCCAACAGCCAAACGCAAAAGCAGCAAACATCTCGCTGTATGTCCCACATCCAAAGTGCCAAGAGAGAGCTTGCTCTCCCTGTCTTTGAGTACTGTTTTCACTGTCCCGGTTACCTCTTTGCTAACATTCTCTTCAGAGCTGCAGTGAAACCAGGAACCACGTGGAGAAAGCACCCACACTGAAAGTGCCTGGAGGGAACATTGGGGCTTCTTCTCAGTGTCTCTGACATAGGGTTTCACTGTCCCGGGAAAGTCTCTGCTAACACCGTGCAGAGCGCTGTGCCCAATATACAGAAACGTCTTGCGGTATCTCCTACAGGGAAAGTGCCAGGAGGGAATTGCGGAGCTTGTTCTCAGTGTCTCTGAGAATTGCTCTGATTATCTGTGTGACCTCTTTGCTAAGACTCTCCAGAGAGCCGTCCTCAAAACAAACACACATCTTGACATATCTCCCACATTGATCGCAGTGTCTCCAGAAACGGCATTCAAGGAGCCAGGAGGTTTTCTCCCTACACTGTCCATTGAGTTGTCCTCAAAACCAATATACATCCTGCTATATCTCCCACATGGAAAGTGCCAGGAGGGAGAAGTGGGGATTATGTTTAGACTTTCTCGGAACTGCTTCAAATCAACTAGATATCTTTGTGCTGTAAATCTCCCAACAGCCAAACGCAAAAGCAGCAAACATCTCGCTGTATGTCCCACATCCAAAGTGCCAAGAGAGAGCTTGCTCTCCCTGTCTTTGAGTACTGTTTTCACTGTCCCGGTTACCTCTTTGCTAACATTCTCTTCAGAGCTGCAGTGAAACCAGGAACCACGTGGAGAAAGCACCCACACTGAAAGTGCCTGGAGGGAACATTGGGGCTTCTTCTCAGTGTCTCTGACATAGGGTTTCACTGTCCCGGGAAAGTCTCTGCTAACACCGTGCAGAGCGCTGTGCCCAATATACAGAAACGTCTTGCGGCATCTCCTACAGGGAAAGTGCCAGGAGGGAATTGCGGAGCTTGTTCTCAGTGTCTCTGAGAATTGCTCTGATTATCTGTGTGACCTCTTTGCTAAGACTCTCCAGAGAGCCGTCCTCAAAACAAACACACATCTTGACATATCTCCCACATTGATCGCAGTGTCTCCAGAAACGGCATTCAAGGAGCCAGGACCTTTTCTCCCTACACTGTCCATTGAGTTGTCCTCAAAACCAATATACATCCTGCTATATCTCCCACATGGAAAGTGCCAGGAGGGAGAAGTGGGGATTATGTTTAGACTTTCTCGGAACTGCTTCAAATCAACTAGATATCTTTGTGCTGTAAATCTCCCAACAGCCAAACGCAAAAGCACCAAACATCTCGCTGTATGTCCCACATCCAAAGTGCCAAGAGAGAGCTTGCTCTCCCTGTCTTTGAGTACTGTTTTCACTGTCCCGGTTACCTCTTTGCTAACATTCTCTTCAGAGCTGCAGTGAAACCAGGAACCACGTGGAGAAAGCACCCACACTGAAAGTGCCTGGAGGGAACATTGGGGCTTCTTCTCAGTGTCTCTGACATAGGGTTTCACTGTCCCGGGAAAGTCTCTGCTAACACCGTGCAGAGCGCTGTGCCCAATATACAGAAACGTCTTGCGGTATCTCCTACAGGGAAAGTGCCAGGAGGGAATTGCGGAGCTTGTTCTCAGTGTCTCTGAGAATTGCTCTGATTATCTGTGTGACCTCTTTGCTAAGACTCTCCAGAGAGCCGTCCTCAAAACAAACACACATCTTGACATATCTCCCACATTGATCGCAGTGTCTCCAGAAACGGCATTCAAGGAGCCAGGACCTTTTCTCCCTACACTGTCCATTGAGTTGTCCTCAAAACCAATATACATCCTGCTATATCTCCCACATGGAAAGTGCCAGGAGGGAGAAGTGGGGATTATGTTTAGACTTTCTCGGAACTGCTTCAAATCAACTAGATATCTTTGTGCTGTAAATCTCCCAACAGCCAAACGCAAAAGCAGCAAACATCTCGCTGTATGTCCCACATCCAAAGTGCCAAGAGAGAGCTTGCTCTCCCTGTCTTTGAGTACTGTTTTCACTGTCCCGGTTACCTCTTTGCTAACATTCTCTTCAGAGCTGCAGTGAAACCAGGAACCACGTGGAGAAGGCACCCACACTGAAAGTGCCTGGAGGGAACATTGGGGCTTCTTCTCAGTGTCTCTGACATAGGGTTTCACTGTCCCGGGAAAGTCTCTGCTAACACCGTGCAGAGCGCTGTGCCCAATATACAGAAACGTCTTGCGGCATCTCCTACAGGGAAAGTGCCAGGAGGGAATTGCGGAGCTTGTTCTCAGTGTCTCTGAGAATTGCTCTGATTATCTGTGTGACCTCTTTGCTAAGACTCTCCAGAGAGCCGTCCTCAAAACAAACACACATCTTGACATATCTCCCACATTGATCGCAGTGTCTCCAGAAACGGCATTCAAGGAGCCAGGAGGTTTTCTCCCTACACTGTCCATTGAGTTGTCCTCAAAACCAATATACATCCTGCTATATCTCCCACATGGAAAGTGCCAGGAGGGAGAAGTGGGGATTATGTTTAGACTTTCTCGGAACTGCTTCAAATCAACTAGATATCTTTGTGCTGTAAATCTCCCAACAGCCAAACGCAAAAGCAGCAAACATCTCGCTGTATGTCCCACATCCAAAGTGCCAAGAGAGAGCTTGCTCTCCCTGTCTTTGAGTACTGTTTTCACTGTCCCGGTTACCTCTTTGCTAACATTCTCTTCAGAGCTGCAGTGAAACCAGGAACCACGTGGAGAAGGCACCCGCACTGAAAGTGCCTGGAGGGAACATTGGGGCTTCTTCTCAGTGTCTCTGACATAGGGTTTCACTGTCCCAGGAAAGTCTCTGCTAACACCGTGCAGAGCGCTGTGCCCAATATACAGAAA
Organism: Larus michahellis; assembly: GCF_964199755.1. Taxonomy (NCBI): domain Eukaryota; kingdom Metazoa; phylum Chordata; class Aves; order Charadriiformes; family Laridae; genus Larus; species Larus michahellis. The sequence goes on along the minus strand of NW_027436249.1, from coordinate 598,152 downwards.
CGTCTTGCGGTATCTCCTACAGGGAAAGTGCCAGGAGGGAATTGCGGAGCTTGTTCTCAGTGTCTCTGAGAATTGCTCTGATTATCTGTGTGACCTCTTTGCTAAGACTCTCCAGAGAGCCGTCCTCAAAACAAACACACATCTTGACATATCTCCCACATTGATCGCAGTGTCTCCAGAAACGGCATTCAAGGAGCCAGGAGGTTTTCTCCCTACACTGTCCATTGAGTTGTCCTCAAAACCAATATACATCCTGCTATATCTCCCACATGGAAAGTGCCAGGAGGGAGAAGTGGGGATTATGTTTAGACTTTCTCGGAACTGCTTCAAATCAACTAGATATCTTTGTGCTGTAAATCTCCCAACAGCCAAACGCAAAAGCACCAAACATCTCGCTGTATGTCCCACATCCAAAGTGCCAAGAGAGAGCTTGCTCTCCCTGTCTTTGAGTACTGTTTTCACTGTCCCGGTTACCTCTTTGCTAACATTCTCTTCAGAGCTGCAGTGAAAGCAGGAACCACGTGGAGAAAGCACCCACACTGAAAGTGCCTGGAGGGAACATTGGGGCTTCTTCTCAGTGTCTCTGACATAGGGTTTCACTGTCCCGGGAAAGTCTCTGCTAACACCGTGCAGAGCGCTGTGCCCAATATACAGAAACGTCTTGCGGCATCTCCTACAGGGAAAGTGCCAGGAGGGAATTGCGGAGCTTGTTCTCAGTGTCTCTGAGAATTGCTCTGATTATCTGTGTGACCTCTTTGCTAAGACTCTCCAGAGAGCCGTCCTCAAAACAAACACACATCTTGATATATCTCCCACATTGATCGCAGTGTCTCCAGAAACGGCATTCAAGGAGCCAGGAGGTTTTCTCCCTACACTGTCCATTGAGTTGTCCTCAAAACCAATATACATCCTGCTATATCTCCCACATGGAAAGTCCCAGGAGGGAGAAGTGGGGATTATGTTTAGACTTTCTCGGAACTGCTTCAAATCAACTAGATATCTTTGTGCTGTAAATCTCCCAACAGCCAAACGCAAAAGCAGCAAACATCTCGCTGTATGTCCCACATCCAAAGTGCCAAGAGAGAGCTTGCTCTCCCTGTCTTTGAGTACTGTTTTCACTGTCCCGGTTACCTCTTTGCTAACATTCTCTTCAGAGCTGCAGTGAAACCAGGAACCACGTGGAGAAAGCACCCACACTGAAAGTGCCTGGAGGGAACATTGGGGCTTCTTCTGTGTCTCTGACATAGGGTTTCACTGTCCCGGGAAAGTCTCTGCTAACACCGTGCAGAGCGCTGTGCCCAATATACAGAAACGTCTTGCGGCATCTCCTACAGGGAAAGTGCCAGGAGGGAATTGCGGAGCTTGTTCTCAGTGTCTCTGAGAATTGCTCTGATTATCTGTGTGACCTCTTTGCTAAGACTCTCCAGAGAGCCGTCCTCAAAACCAACACACATCTTGACATATCTCCCACATTGATCGCAGTGTCTCCAGAAACGGCATTCAAGGAGCCAGGACCTTTTCTCCCTACACTGTCCATTGAGTTGTCCTCAAAACCAGTATACATCCTGCTATATCTCCCACATGGAAAGTGCCAGGAGGGAGAAGTGGGGATTATGTTTAGACTTTCTCGGAACTGCTTCAAATCAACTAGATATCTTTGTGCTGTAAATCTCCCAACAGCCAAACGCAAAAGCAGCAAACATCTCGCTGTATGTCCCACATCCAAAGTGCCAAGAGAGAGCTTGCTCTCCCTGTCTTTGAGTACTGTTTTCACTGTCCCGGTTACCTCTTTGCTAACATTCTCTTCAGAGCTGCAGTGAAACCAGGAACCACGTGGAGAAAGCACCCACACTGAAAGTGCCTGGAGGGAACATTGGGGCTTCTTCTGTGTCTCTGACATAGGGTTTCACTGTCCCGGGAAAGTCTCTGCTAACACCGTGCAGAGCGCTGTGCCCAATATACAGAAACGTCTTGCGGCATCTCCTACAGGGAAAGTGCCAGGAGGGAATTGCGGAGCTTGTTCTCAGTGTCTCTGAGAATTGCTCTGATTATCTGTGTGACCTCTTTGCTAAGACTCTCCAGAGAGCCGTCCTCAAAACCAACACACATCTTGACATATCTCCCACATTGATCGCAGTGTCTCCAGAAACGGCATTCAAGGAGCCAGGACCTTTTCTCCCTACACTGTCCATTGAGTTGTCCTCAAAACCAGTATACATCCTGCTATATCTCCCACATGGAAAGTGCCAGGAGGGAGAAGTGGGGATTATGTTTAGACTTTCTCGGAACTGCTTCAAATCAACTCGATATCTTTGTGCTGTAAATCTCCCAACAGCCAAACGCAAAAGCACCAAACATCTCGCTGTATGTCCCACATCCAAAGTGCCAAGAGAGAGCTTGCTCTCCCTGTCTTTGAGTACTGTTTTCACTGTCCCGGTTACCTCTTTGCTAACATTCTCTTCAGAGCTGCAGTGAAACCAGGAACCACGTGGAGAAGGCACCCGCACTGAAAGTGCCTGGAGGGAACATTGGGGCTTCTTCTCAGTGTCTCTGACATAGGGTTTCACTGTCCCGGGAAAGTCTCTGCTAACACCGTGCAGAGCGCTGTGCCCAATATACAGAAACGTCTTGCGGTATCTCCTACAGGGAAAGTGCCAGGAGGGAATTGCGGAGCTTGTTCTCAGTGTCTCTGAGAATTGCTCTGATTATCTGTGTGACCTCTTTGCTAAGACTCTCCAGAGAGCCGTCCTCAAAACCAACACACATCTTGACATATCTCCCACATTGATCGCAGTGTCTCCAGAAACGGCATTCAAGGAGCCAGGACCTTTTCTCCCTACACTGTCCATTGAGTTGTCCTCAAAACCAATATACATCCTGCTATATCTCCCACATGGAAAGTGCCAGGAGGGAGAAGTGGGGATTATGTTTAGACTTTCTCGGAACTGCTTCAAATCAACTAGATATCTTTGTGCTGTAAATCTCCCAACAGCCAAACGCAAAAGCAGCAAACATCTCGCTGTATGTCCCACATCCAAAGTGCCAAGAGAGAGCTTGCTCTCCCTGTCTTTGAGTACTGTTTTCACTGTCCCGGTTACCTCTTTGCTAACATTCTCTTCAGAGCTGCAGTGAAAGCAGGAACCACGTGGAGAAAGCACCCACACTGAAAGTGCCTGGAGGGAACATTGGGGCTTCTTCTCAGTGTCTCTGACATAGGGTTTCACTGTCCCGGGAAAGTCTCTGCTAACACCGTGCAGAGCGCTGTGCCCAATATACAGAAACGTCTTGCGGCATCTCCTACAGGGAAAGTGCCAGGAGGGAATTGCGGAGCTTGTTCTCAGTGTCTCTGAGAATTGCTCTGATTATCTGTGTGACCTCTTTGCTAAGACTCTCCAGAGAGCCGTCCTCAAAACCAACACACATCTTGACATATCTCCCACATTGATCGCAGTGTCTCCAGAAACGGCATTCAAGGAGCCAGGACCTTTTCTCCCTACACTGTCCATTGAGTTGTCCTCAAAACCAATATACATCCTGCTATATCTCCCACATGGAAAGTGCCAGGAGGGAGAAGTGGGGATTATGTTTAGACTTTCTCGGAACTGCTTCAAATCAACTCGATATCTTTGTGCTGTAAATCTCCCAACAGCCAAACGCAAAAGCAGCAAACATCTCGCTGTATGTCCCACATCCAAAGTGCCAAGAGAGAGCTTGCTCTCCCTGTCTTTGAGTACTGTTTTCACTGTCCCGGTTACCTCTTTGCTAACATTCTCTTCAGAGCTGCAGTGAAACCAGGAACCACGTGGAGAAGGCACCCACACTGAAAGTGCCTGGAGGGAACATTGGGGCTTCTTCTCAGTGTCTCTGACATAGGGTTTCACTGTCCCGGGAAAGTCTCTGCTAACACCGTGCAGAGCGCTGTGCCCAATATACAGAAACGTCTTGCGGCATCTCCTACAGGGAAAGTGCCAGGAGGGAATTGCGGAGCTTGTTCTCAGTGTCTCTGAGAATTGCTCTGATTATCTGTGTGACCTCTTTGCTAAGACTCTCCAGAGAGCCGTCCTCAAAACCAACACACATCTTGACATATCTCCCACATTGATCGCAGTGTCTCCAGAAACGGCATTCAAGGAGCCAGGACCTTTTCTCCCTACACTGTCCATTGAGTTGTCCTCAAAACCAATATACATCCTGCTATATCTCCCACATGGAAAGTGCCAGGAGGGAGAAGTGGGGATTATGTTTAGACTTTCTCGGAACTGCTTCAAATCAACTCGATATCTTTGTGCTGTAAATCTCCCAACAGCCAAACGCAAAAGCAGCAAACATCTCGCTGTATGTCCCACATCCAAAGTGCCAAGAGAGAGCTTGCTCTCCCTGTCTTTGAGTACTGTTTTCACTGTCCCGGTTACCTCTTTGCTAACATTCTCTTCAGAGCTGCAGTGAAACCAGGAACCACGTGGAGAAAGCACCCACACTGAAAGTGCCTGGAGGGAACATTGGGGCTTCTTCTCAGTGTCTCTGACATAGGGTTTCACTGTCCCGGGAAAGTCTCTGCTAACACCGTGCAGAGCGCTGTGCCCAATATACAGAAACGTCTTGCGGCATCTCCTACAGGGAAAGTGCCAGGAGGGAATTGCGGAGCTTGTTCTCAGTGTCTCTGAGAATTGCTCTGATTATCTGTGTGACCTCTTTGCTAAGACTCTCCAGAGAGCCGTCCTCAAAACAAACACACATCTTGACATATCTCCCACATTGATCGCAGTGTCTCCAGAAACGGCATTCAAGGAGCCAGGAGGTTTTCTCCCTACACTGTCCATTGAGTTGTCCTCAAAACCAATATACATCCTGCTATATCTCCCACATGGAAAGTGCCAGGAGGGAGAAGTGGGGATTATGTTTAGACTTTCTCGGAACTGCTTCAAATCAACTCGATATCTTTGTGCTGTAAATCTCCCAACAGCCAAACGCAAAAGCAGCAAACATCTCGCTGTATGTCCCACATCCAAAGTGCCAAGAGAGAGCTTGCTCTCCCTGTCTTTGAGTACTGTTTTCACTGTCCCGGTTACCTCTTTGCTAACATTCTCTTCAGAGCTGCAGTGAAACCAGGAACCACGTGGAGAAAGCACCCACACTGAAAGTGCCTGGAGGGAACATTGGGGCTTCTTCTCAGTGTCTCTGACATAGGGTTTCACTGTCCCGGGAAAGTCTCTGCTAACACCGTGCAGAGCGCTGTGCCCAATATACAGAAACGTCTTGCGGTATCTCCTACATGGAGAGTGCCAGGAGGGAATTGCGGAGCTTGTTCTCAGTGTCTCTGAGAATTGCTCTGATTATCTGTGTGACCTCTTTGCTAAGACTCTCCAGAGAGCCGTCCTCAAAACCAACACACATCTTGACATATCTCCCACATTGATCGCAGTGTCTCCAGAAACGGCATTCAAGGAGCCAGGACCTTTTCTCCCTACACTGTCCATTGAGTTGTCCTCAAAACCAATATACATCCTGCTATATCTCCCACATGGAAAGTGCCAGGAGGGAGAAGTGGGGATTATGTTTAGACTTTCTCGGAACTGCTTCAAATCAACTCGATATCTTTGTGCTGTAAATCTCCCAACAGCCAAACGCAAAAGCAGCAAACATCTCGCTGTATGTCCCACATCCAAAGTGCCAAGAGAGAGCTTGCTCTCCCTGTCTTTGAGTACTGTTTTCACTGTCCCGGTTACCTCTTTGCTAACATTCTCTTCAGAGCTGCAGTGAAACCAGGAACCACGTGGAGAAGGCAGCCACACTGAAAGTGCCTGGAGGGAACATTGGGGCTTCTTCTCAGTGTCTCTGACATAGGGTTTCACTGTCCCGGGAAAGTCTCTGCTAACACCGTGCAGAGCGCTGTGCCCAATATACAGAAACGTCTTGCGGCATCTCCTACAGGGAAAGTGCCAGGAGGGAATTGCGGAGCTTGTTCTCAGTGTCTCTGAGAATTGCTCTGATTATCTGTGTGACCTCTTTGCTAAGACTCTCCAGAGAGCCGTCCTCAAAACAAACACACATCTTGACATATCTCCCACATTGATCGCAGTGTCTCCAGAAACGGCATTCAAGGAGCCAGGAGGTTTTCTCCCTACACTGTCCATTGAGTTGTCCTCAAAACCAATATACATCCTGCTATATCTCCCACATGGAAAGTGCCAGGAGGGAGAAGTGGGGATTATGTTTAGACTTTCTCGGAACTGCTTCAAATCAACTCGATATCTTTGTGCTGTAAATCTCCCAACAGCCAAACGCAAAAGCAGCAAACATCTCGCTGTATGTCCCACATCCAAAGTGCCAAGAGAGAGCTTGCTCTCCCTGTCTTTGAGTACTGTTTTCACTGTCCCGGTTACCTCTTTGCTAACATTCTCTTCAGAGCTGCAGTGAAACCAGGAACCACGTGGAGAAAGCACCCACACTGAAAGTGCCTGGAGGGAACATTGGGGCTTCTTCTCAGTGTCTCTGACATAGGGTTTCACTGTCCCGGGAAAGTCTCTGCTAACACCGTGCAGAGCGCTGTGCCCAATATACAGAAACGTCTTGCGGCATCTCCTACAGGGAAAGTGCCAGGAGGGAATTGCGGAGCTTGTTCTCAGTGTCTCTGAGAATTGCTCTGATTATCTGTGTGACCTCTTTGCTAAGACTCTCCAGAGAGCCGTCCTCAAAACAAACACACATCTTGACATATCTCCCACATTGATCGCAGTGTCTCCAGAAACGGCATTCAAGGAGCCAGGACCTTTTCTCTCTACACTGTCCATTGAGTTGTCCTCAAAACCAATATACATCCTGCTATATCTCCCACATGGAAAGTGCCAGGAGGGAGAAGTGGGGATTATGTTTAGACTTTCTCGGAACTGCTTCAAATCAACTCGATATCTTTGTGCTGTAAATCTCCCAACAGCCAAACGCAAAAGCAGCAAACATCTCGCTGTATGTCCCACATCCAAAGTGCCAAGAGAGAGCTTGCTCTCCCTGTCTTTGAGTACTGTTTTCACTGTCCCGGTTACCTCTTTGCTAACATTCTCTTCAGAGCTGCAGTGAAACCAGGAACCACGTGGAGAAAGCACCCACACTGAAAGTGCCTGGAGGGAACATTGGGGCTTCTTCTCAGTGTCTCTGACATAGGGTTTCACTGTCCCGGGAAAGTCTCTGCTAACACCGTGCAGAGCGCTGTGCCCAATATACAGAAACGTCTTGCGGTATCTCCTACAGGGAAAGTGCCAGGAGGGAATTGCGGAGCTTGTTCTCAGTGTCTCTGAGAATTGCTCTGATTATCTGTGTGACCTCTTTGCTAAGACTCTCCAGAGAGCCGTCCTCAAAACCAACACACATCTTGACATATCTCCCACATTGATCGCAGTGTCTCCAGAAACGGCATTCAAGGAGCCAGGACCTTTTCTCCCTACACTGTCCATTGAGTTGTCCTCAAAACCAATATACATCCTGCTATATCTCCCACATGGAAAGTGCCAGGAGGGAGAAGTGGGGATTATGTTTAGACTTTCTCGGAACTGCTTCAAATCAACTCGATATCTTTGTGCTGTAAATCTCCCAACAGCCAAACGCAAAAGCAGCAAACATCTCGCTGTATGTCCCACATCCAAAGTGCCAAGAGAGAGCTTGCTCTCCCTGTCTTTGAGTACTGTTTTCACTGTCCCGGTTACCTCTTTGCTAACATTCTCTTCAGAGCTGCAGTGAAACCAGGAACCACGTGGAGAAGGCACCCACACTGAAAGTGCCTGGAGGGAACATTGGGGCTTCTTCTCAGTGTCTCTGACATAGGGTTTCACTGTCCCGGGAAAGTCTCTGCTAACACCGTGCAGAGCGCTGTGCCCAATATACAGAAACGTCTTGCGGTATCTCCTACAGGGAAAGTGCCAGGAGGGAATTGCGGAGCTTGTTCTCAGTGTCTCTGAGAATTGCTCTGATTATCTGTGTGACCTCTTTGCTAAGACTCTCCAGAGAGCCGTCCTCAAAACAAACACACATCTTGACATATCTCCCACATTGATCGCAGTGTCTCCAGAAACGGCATTCAAGGAGCCAGGACCTTTTCTCCCTACACTGTCCATTGAGTTGTCCTCAAAACCAATATACATCCTGCTATATCTCCCACATGGAAAGTGCCAGGAGGGAGAAGTGGGGATTATGTTTAGACTTTCTCGGAACTGCTTCAAATCAACTCGATATCTTTGTGCTGTAAATCTCCCAACAGCCAAACGCAAAAGCAGCAAACATCTCGCTGTATGTCCCACATCCAAAGTGCCAAGAGAGAGCTTGCTCTCCCTGTCTTTGAGTACTGTTTTCACTGTCCCGGTTACCTCTTTGCTAACATTCTCTTCAGAGCTGCAGTGAAACCAGGAACCACGTGGAGAAGGCACCCACACTGAAAGTGCCTGGAGGGAACATTGGGGCTTCTTCTCAGTGTCTCTGACATAGGGTTTCACTGTCCCGGGAAAGTCTCTGCTAACACCGTGCAGAGCGCTGTGCCCAATATACAGAAACGTCTTGCGGTATCTCCTACAGGGAAAGTGCCAGGAGGGAATTGCGGAGCTTGTTCTCAGTGTCTCTGAGAATTGCTCTGATTATCTGTGTGACCTCTTTGCTAAGACTCTCCAGAGAGCCGTCCTCAAAACAAACACACATCTTGACATATCTCCCACATTGATCGCAGTGTCTCCAGAAACGGCATTCAAGGAGCCAGGACCTTTTCTCCCTACACTGTCCATTGAGTTGTCCTCAAAACCAATATACATCCTGCTATATCTCCCACATGGAAAGTGCCAGGAGGGAGAAGTGGGGATTATGTTTAGACTTTCTCGGAACTGCTTCAAATCAACTCGATATCTTTGTGCTGTAAATCTCCCAACAGCCAAACGCAAAAGCAGCAAACATCTCGCTGTATGTCCCACATCCAAAGTGCCAAGAGAGACCTTGCTCTCCCTGTCTTTGAGTACTGTTTTCACTGTCCCGGTTACCTCTTTGCTAACATTCTCTTCAGAGCTGCAGTGAAACCAGGAACCACGTGGAGAAAGCACCCACACTGAAAGTGCCTGGAGGGAACATTGGGGCTTCTTCTCAGTGTCTCTGACATAGGGTTTCACTGTCCCGGGAAAGTCTCTGCTAACACCCTGCAGAGCGCTGTGCCCAATATACAGAAACGTCTTGCGGTATCTCCTACAGGGAAAGTGCCAGGAGGGAATTGCGGAGCTTGTTCTCAGTGTCTCTGAGAATTGCTCTGATTATCTGTGTGACCTCTTTGCTAAGACTCTCCAGAGAGCCGTCCTCAAAACCAACACACATCTTGACATATCTCCCACATTGATCGCAGTGTCTCCAGAAACGGCATTCAAGGAGCCAGGACCTTTTCTCCCTACACTGTCCATTGAGTTGTCCTCAAAACCAATATACATCCTGCTATATCTCCCACATGGAAAGTGCCAGGAGGGAGAAGTGGGGATTATGTTTAGACTTTCTCGGAACTGCTTCAAATCAACTCGATATCTTTGTGCTGTAAATCTCCCAACAGCCAAACGCAAAAGCAGCAAACATCTCGCTGTATGTCCCACATCCAAAGTGCCAAGAGAGAGCTTGCTCTCCCTGTCTTTGAGTACTGTTTTCACTGTCCCGGTTACCTCTTTGCTAACATTCTCTTCAGAGCTGCAGTGAAACCAGGAACCACGTGGAGAAGGCACCCACACTGAAAGTGCCTGGAGGGAACATTGGGGCTTCTTCTCAGTGTCTCTGACATAGGGTTTCACTGTCCCGGGAAAGTCTCTGCTAACACCGTGCAGAGCGCTGTGCCCAATATACAGAAACGTCTTGCGGTATCTCCTACAGGGAAAGTGCCAGGAGGGAATTGCGGAGCTTGTTCTCAGTGTCTCTGAGAATTGCTCTGATTATCTGTGTGACCTCTTTGCTAAGACTCTCCAGAGAGCCGTCCTCAAAACAAACACACATCTTGACATATCTCCCACATTGATCGCAGTGTCTCCAGAAACGGCATTCAAGGAGCCAGGAGGTTTTCTCCCTACACTGTCCATTGAGTTGTCCTCAAAACCAATATACATCCTGCTATATCTCCCACATGGAAAGTGCCAGGAGGGAGAAGTGGGGATTATGTTTAGACTTTCTCGGAACTGCTTCAAATCAACTCGATATCTTTGTGCTGTAAATCTCCCAACAGCCAAACGCAAAAGCAGCAAACATCTCGCTGTATGTCCCACATCCAAAGTGCCAAGAGAGAGCTTGCTCTCCCTGTCTTTGAGTACTGTTTTCACTGTCCCGGTTACCTCTTTGCTAACATTCTCTTCAGAGCTGCAGTGAAACCAGGAACCACGTGGAGAAAGCACCCACACTGAAAGTGCCTGGAGGGAACATTGGGGCTTCTTCTCAGTGTCTCTGACATAGGGTTTCACTGTCCCGGGAAAGTCTCTGCTAACACCGTGCAGAGCGCTGTGCCCAATGTACAGAAACGTCTTGCGGTATCTCATACAGGGAAAGAGCCAGGAGGGAATTGTGGAGTTTGTTCTCAGTGTCTCTGAGAATTGCTCTGATTATCTGTGTGACCTCTTTGCTAAGACTCTCCAGAGAGCCGTCCTCAAAACAAACACACATCTTGACATATCTCCCACATTGATCGCAGTGTCTCCAGAAACGGCATTCAAGGAGCCAGGAGGTTTTCTCCCTACACTGTCCATTGAGTTGTCCTCAAAACCAATATACATCCTGCTATATCTCCCACATGGAAAGTGCCAGGAGGGAGAAGTGGGGATTATGTTTAGACTTTCTCGGAACTGCTTCAAATCAACTCGATATCTTTGTGCTGTAAATCTCCCAACAGCCAAACGCAAAAGCAGCAAACATCTCGCTGTATGTCCCACATCCAAAGTGCCAAGAGAGAGCTTGCTCTCCCTGTCTTTGAGTACTGTTTTCACTGTCCCGGTTACCTCTTTGCTAACATTCTCTTCAGAGCTGCAGTGAAACCAGGAACCACGTGGAGAAAGCACCCACACTGAAAGTGCCTGGAGGGAACATTGGGGCTTCTTCTCAGTGTCTCTGACATAGGGTTTCACTGTCCCGGGAAAGTCTCTGCTAACACCGTGCAGAGCGCTGTGCCCAATATACAGAAACGTCTTGCGGTATCTCCTACATGGAGAGTGCCAGGAGGGAATTGCGGAGCTTGTTCTCAGTGTCTCTGAGAATTGCTCTGATTATCTGTGTGACCTCTTTGCTAAGACTCTCCAGAGAGCCGTCCTCAAAACCAACACACATCTTGACATATCTCCCACATTGATCGCAGTGTCTCCAGAAACGGCATTCAAGGAGCCAGGACCTTTTCTCCCTACACTGTCCATTGAGTTGTCCTCAAAACCAATATACATCCTGCTATATCTCCCACATGGAAAGTGCCAGGAGGGAGAAGTGGGGATTATGTTTAGACTTTCTCGGAACTGCTTCAAATCAACTCGATATCTTTGTGCTGTAAATCTCCCAACAGCCAAACGCAAAAGCAGCAAACATCTCGCTGTATGTCCCACATCCAAAGTGCCAAGAGAGAGCTTGCTCTCCCTGTCTTTGAGTACTGTTTTCACTGTCCCGGTTACCTCTTTGCTAACATTCTCTTCAGAGCTGCAGTGAAACCAGGAACCACGTGGAGAAGGCAGCCACACTGAAAGTGCCTGGAGGGAACATTGGGGCTTCTTCTCAGTGTCTCTGACATAGGGTTTCACTGTCCCGGGAAAGTCTCTGCTAACACCGTGCAGAGCGCTGTGCCCAATATACAGAAACGTCTTGCGGCATCTCCTACAGGGAAAGTGCCAGGAGGGAATTGCGGAGCTTGTTCTCAGTGTCTCTGAGAATTGCTCTGATTATCTGTGTGACCTCTTTGCTAAGACTCTCCAGAGAGCCGTCCTCAAAACAAACACACATCTTGACATATCTCCCACATTGATCGCAGTGTCTCCAGAAACGGCATTCAAGGAGCCAGGACCTTTTCTCCCTACACTGTCCATTGAGTTGTCCTCAAAACCAATATACATCCTGCTATATCTCCCACATGGAAAGTGCCAGGAGGGAGAAGTGGGGATTATGTTTAGACTTTCTCGGAACTGCTTCAAATCAACTCGATATCTTTGTGCTGTAAATCTCCCAACAGCCAAACGCAAAAGCAGCAAACATCTCGCTGTATGTCCCACATCCAAAGTGCCAAGAGAGAGCTTGCTCTCCCTGTCTTTGAGTACTGTTTTCACTGTCCCGGTTACCTCTTTGCTAACATTCTCTTCAGAGCTGCAGTGAAACCAGGAACCACGTGGAGAAAGCACCCACACTGAAAGTGCCTGGAGGGAACATTGGGGCTTCTTCTCAGTGTCTCTGACATAGGGTTTCACTGTCCCGGGAAAGTCTCTGCTAACACCGTGCAGAGCGCTGTGCCCAATATACAGAAACGTCTTGCGGCATCTCCTACAGGGAAAGTGCCAGGAGGGAATTGCGGAGCTTGTTCTCAGTGTCTCTGAGAATTGCTCTGATTATCTGTGTGACCTCTTTGCTAAGACTCTCCAGAGAGCCGTCCTCAAAACAAACACACATCTTGACATATCTCCCACATTGATCGCAGTGTCTCCAGAAACGGCATTCAAGGAGCCAGGACCTTTTCTCTCTACACTGTCCATTGAGTTGTCCTCAAAACCAATATACATCCTGCTATATCTCCCACATGGAAAGTGCCAGGAGGGAGAAGTGGGGATTATGTTTAGACTTTCTCGGAACTGCTTCAAATCAACTCGATATCTTTGTGCTGTAAATCTCCCAACAGCCAAACGCAAAAGCAGCAAACATCTCGCTGTATGTCCCACATCCAAAGTGCCAAGAGAGAGCTTGCTCTCCCTGTCTTTGAGTACTGTTTTCACTGTCCCGGTTACCTCTTTGCTAACATTCTCTTCAGAGCTGCAGTGAAACCAGGAACCACGTGGAGAAAGCACCCACACTGAAAGTGCCTGGAGGGAACATTGGGGCTTCTTCTCAGTGTCTCTGACATAGGGTTTCACTGTCCCGGGAAAGTCTCTGCTAACACCGTGCAGAGCGCTGTGCCCAATATACAGAAACGTCTTGCGGTATCTCCTACAGGGAAAGTGCCAGGAGGGAATTGCGGAGCTTGTTCTCAGTGTCTCTGAGAATTGCTCTGATTATCTGTGTGACCTCTTTGCTAAGACTCTCCAGAGAGCCGTCCTCAAAACCAACACACATCTTGACATATCTCCCACATTGATCGCAGTGTCTCCAGAAACGGCATTCAAGGAGCCAGGACCTTTTCTCCCTACACTGTCCATTGAGTTGTCCTCAAAACCAATATACATCCTGCTATATCTCCCACATGGAAAGTGCCAGGAGGGAGAAGTGGGGATTATGTTTAGACTTTCTCGGAACTGCTTCAAATCAACTCGATATCTTTGTGCTGTAAATCTCCCAACAGCCAAACGCAAAAGCAGCAAACATCTCGCTGTATGTCCCACATCCAAAGTGCCAAGAGAGAGCTTGCTCTCCCTGTCTTTGAGTACTGTTTTCACTGTCCCGGTTACCTCTTTGCTAACATTCTCTTCAGAGCTGCAGTGAAACCAGGAACCACGTGGAGAAGGCACCCACACTGAAAGTGCCTGGAGGGAACATTGGGGCTTCTTCTCAGTGTCTCTGACATAGGGTTTCACTGTCCCGGGAAAGTCTCTGCTAACACCGTGCAGAGCGCTGTGCCCAATATACAGAAACGTCTTGCGGTATCTCCTACAGGGAAAGTGCCAGGAGGGAATTGCGGAGCTTGTTCTCAGTGTCTCTGAGAATTGCTCTGATTATCTGTGTGACCTCTTTGCTAAGACTCTCCAGAGAGCCGTCCTCAAAACAAACACACATCTTGACATATCTCCCACATTGATCGCAGTGTCTCCAGAAACGGCATTCAAGGAGCCAGGACCTTTTCTCCCTACACTGTCCATTGAGTTGTCCTCAAAACCAATATACATCCTGCTATATCTCCCACATGGAAAGTGCCAGGAGGGAGAAGTGGGGATTATGTTTAGACTTTCTCGGAACTGCTTCAAATCAACTCGATATCTTTGTGCTGTAAATCTCCCAACAGCCAAACGCAAAAGCAGCAAACATCTCGCTGTATGTCCCACATCCAAAGTGCCAAGAGAGAGCTTGCTCTCCCTGTCTTTGAGTACTGTTTTCACTGTCCCGGTTACCTCTTTGCTAACATTCTCTTCAGAGCTGCAGTGAAACCAGGAACCACGTGGAGAAGGCACCCACACTGAAAGTGCCTGGAGGGAACATTGGGGCTTCTTCTCAGTGTCTCTGACATAGGGTTTCACTGTCCCGGGAAAGTCTCTGCTAACACCGTGCAGAGCGCTGTGCCCAATATACAGAAACGTCTTGCGGTATCTCCTACAGGGAAAGTGCCAGGAGGGAATTGCGGAGCTTGTTCTCAGTGTCTCTGAGAATTGCTCTGATTATCTGTGTGACCTCTTTGCTAAGACTCTCCAGAGAGCCGTCCTCAAAACAAACACACATCTTGACATATCTCCCACATTGATCGCAGTGTCTCCAGAAACGGCATTCAAGGAGCCAGGACCTTTTCTCCCTACACTGTCCATTGAGTTGTCCTCAAAACCAATATACATCCTGCTATATCTCCCACATGGAAAGTGCCAGGAGGGAGAAGTGGGGATTATGTTTAGACTTTCTCGGAACTGCTTCAAATCAACTCGATATCTTTGTGCTGTAAATCTCCCAACAGCCAAACGCAAAAGCAGCAAACATCTCGCTGTATGTCCCACATCCAAAGTGCCAAGAGAGACCTTGCTCTCCCTGTCTTTGAGTACTGTTTTCACTGTCCCGGTTACCTCTTTGCTAACATTCTCTTCAGAGCTGCAGTGAAACCAGGAACCACGTGGAGAAAGCACCCACACTGAAAGTGCCTGGAGGGAACATTGGGGCTTCTTCTCAGTGTCTCTGACATAGGGTTTCACTGTCCCGGGAAAGTCTCTGCTAACACCCTGCAGAGCGCTGTGCCCAATATACAGAAACGTCTTGCGGTATCTCCTACAGGGAAAGTGCCAGGAGGGAATTGCGGAGCTTGTTCTCAGTGTCTCTGAGAATTGCTCTGATTATCTGTGTGACCTCTTTGCTAAGACTCTCCAGAGAGCCGTCCTCAAAACCAACACACATCTTGACATATCTCCCACATTGATCGCAGTGTCTCCAGAAACGGCATTCAAGGAGCCAGGACCTTTTCTCCCTACACTGTCCATTGAGTTGTCCTCAAAACCAATATACATCCTGCTATATCTCCCACATGGAAAGTGCCAGGAGGGAGAAGTGGGGATTATGTTTAGACTTTCTCGGAACTGCTTCAAATCAACTCGATATCTTTGTGCTGTAAATCTCCCAACAGCCAAACGCAAAAGCAGCAAACATCTCGCTGTATGTCCCACATCCAAAGTGCCAAGAGAGAGCTTGCTCTCCCTGTCTTTGAGTACTGTTTTCACTGTCCCGGTTACCTCTTTGCTAACATTCTCTTCAGAGCTGCAGTGAAACCAGGAACCACGTGGAGAAGGCACCCACACTGAAAGTGCCTGGAGGGAACATTGGGGCTTCTTCTCAGTGTCTCTGACATAGGGTTTCACTGTCCCGGGAAAGTCTCTGCTAACACCGTGCAGAGCGCTGTGCCCAATATACAGAAACGTCTTGCGGTATCTCCTACAGGGAAAGTGCCAGGAGGGAATTGCGGAGCTTGTTCTCAGTGTCTCTGAGAATTGCTCTGATTATCTGTGTGACCTCTTTGCTAAGACTCTCCAGAGAGCCGTCCTCAAAACAAACACACATCTTGACATATCTCCCACATTGATCGCAGTGTCTCCAGAAACGGCATTCAAGGAGCCAGGAGGTTTTCTCCCTACACTGTCCATTGAGTTGTCCTCAAAACCAATATACATCCTGCTATATCTCCCACATGGAAAGTGCCAGGAGGGAGAAGTGGGGATTATGTTTAGACTTTCTCGGAACTGCTTCAAATCAACTCGATATCTTTGTGCTGTAAATCTCCCAACAGCCAAACGCAAAAGCAGCAAACATCTCGCTGTATGTCCCACATCCAAAGTGCCAAGAGAGAGCTTGCTCTCCCTGTCTTTGAGTACTGTTTTCACTGTCCCGGTTACCTCTTTGCTAACATTCTCTTCAGAGCTGCAGTGAAACCAGGAACCACGTGGAGAAAGCACCCACACTGAAAGTGCCTGGAGGGAACATTGGGGCTTCTTCTCAGTGTCTCTGACATAGGGTTTCACTGTCCCGGGAAAGTCTCTGCTAACACCGTGCAGAGCGCTGTGCCCAATGTACAGAAACGTCTTGCGGTATCTCATACAGGGAAAGAGCCAGGAGGGAATTGTGGAGTTTGTTCTCAGTGTCTCTGAGAATTGCTCTGATTATCTGTGTGACCTCTTTGCTAAGACTCTCCAGAGAGCCGTCCTCAAAACAAACACACATCTTGACATATCTCCCACATTGATCGCAGTGTCTCCAGAAACGGCATTCAAGGAGCCAGGAGGTTTTCTCCCTACACTGTCCATTGAGTTGTCCTCAAAACCAATATACATCCTGCTATATCTCCCACATGGAAAGTGCCAGGAGGGAGAAGTGGGGATTATGTTTAGACTTTCTCGGAACTGCTTCAAATCAACTCGATATCTTTGTGCTGTAAATCTCCCAACAGCCAAACGCAAAAGCAGCAAACATCTCGCTGTATGTCCCACATCCAAAGTGCCAAGAGAGAGCTTGCTCTCCCTGTCTTTGAGTACTGTTTTCACTGTCCCGGTTACCTCTTTGCTAACATTCTCTTCAGAGCTGCAGTGAAACCAGGAACCACGTGGAGAAGGCACCCACACTGAAAGTGCCTGGAGGGAACATTGGGGCTTCTTCTCAGTGTCTCTGACATAGGGTTTCACTGTCCCGGGAAAGTCTCTGCTAACACCGTGCAGAGCGCTGTGCCCAATATACAGAAACGTCTTGCGGTATCTCCTACAGGGAAAGTGCCAGGAGGGAATTGCGGAGCTTGTTCTCAGTGTCTCTGAGAATTGCTCTGATTATCTGTGTGACCTCTTTGCTAAGACTCTCCAGAGAGCCGTCCTCAAAACCAACACACATCTTGACATATCTCCCACATTGATCGCAGTGTCTCCAGAAACGGCATTCAAGGAGCCAGGAGGTTTTCTCCCTACACTGTCCATTGAGTTGTCCTCAAAACCAATATACATCCTGCTATATCTCCCACATGGAAAGTGCCAGGAGGGAGAAGTGGGGATTATGTTTAGACTTTCTCGGAACTGCTTCAAATCAACTCGATATCTTTGTGCTGTAAATCTCCCAACAGCCAAACGCAAAAGCAGCAAACATCTCGCTGTATGTCCCACATCCAAAGTGCCAAGAGAGAGCTTGCTCTCCCTGTCTTTGAGTACTGTTTTCACTGTCCCGGTTACCTCTTTGCTAACGTTCTCTTCAGAGCTGCAGTGAAACCAGGAACCACGTGGAGAAGGCAGCCACACTGAAAGTGCCTGGAGGGAACATTGGGGCTTCTTCTCAGTGTCTCTGACATAGGGTTTCACTGTCCCGGGAAAGTCTCTGCTAACACCGTGCAGAGCGCTGTGCCCAATATACAGAAACGTCTTGCGGCATCTCCTACAGGGAAAGTGCCAGGAGGGAATTGCGGAGCTTGTTCTCAGTGTCTCTGAGAATTGCTCTGATTATCTGTGTGACCTCTTTGCTAAGACTCTCCAGAGAGCCGTCCTCAAAACCAACACACATCTTGACATATCTCCCACATTGATCGCAGTGTCTCCAGAAACGGCATTCAAGGAGCCAGGAGGTTTTCTCCCTACACTGTCCATTGAGTTGTCCTCAAAACCAGTATACATCCTGCTATATCTCCCACATGGAAAGTGCCAGGAGGGAGAAGTGGGGATTATGTTTAGACTTTCTCGGAACTGCTTCAAATCAACTCGATATCTTTGTGCTGTAAATCTCCCAACAGCCAAACGCAAAAGCAGCAAACATCTCGCTGTATGTCCCACATCCAAAGTGCCAAGAGAGAGCTTGCTCTCCCTGTCTTTGAGTACTGTTTTCACTGTCCCGGTTACCTCTTTGCTAACGTTCTCTTCAGAGCTGCAGTGAAACCAGGAACCACGTGGAGAAGGCACCCACACTGAAAGTGCCTGGAGGGAACATTGGGGCTTCTTCTCAGTGTCTCTGACATAGGGTTTCACTGTCCCGGGAAAGTCTCTGCTAACACCGTGCAGAGCGCTGTGCCCAATATACAGAAACGTCTTGCGGTATCTCCTACAGGGAAAGTGCCAGGAGGGAATTGCGGAGCTTGTTCTCAGTGTCTCTGAGAATTGCTCTGATTATCTGTGTGACCTCTTTGCTAAGACTCTCCAGAGAGCCGTCCTCAAAACAAACACACATCTTGACATATCTCCCACATTGATCGCAGTGTCTCCAGAAACGGCATTCAAGGAGCCAGGAGGTTTTCTCCCTACACTGTCCATTGAGTTGTCCTCAAAACCAATATACATCCTGCTATATCTCCCACATGGAAAGTGCCAGGAGGGAGAAGTGGGGATTATGTTTAGACTTTCTCGGAACTGCTTCAAATCAACTCGATATCTTTGTGCTGTAAATCTCCCAACAGCCAAACGCAAAAGCAGCAAACATCTCGCTGTATGTCCCACATCC
The DNA here is from genome assembly GCF_964199755.1 of Larus michahellis. Lineage (NCBI taxonomy): Eukaryota > Metazoa > Chordata > Aves > Charadriiformes > Laridae > Larus > Larus michahellis. The sequence continues at coordinate 579,348 of NW_027436249.1, read as the reverse complement.
AAAGTGCCAAGAGAGAGCTTGCTCTCCCTGTCTTTGAGTACTGTTTTCACTGTCCCGGTTACCTCTTTGCTAACGTTCTCTTCAGAGCTGCAGTGAAACCAGGAACCACGTGGAGAAAGCACCCACACTGAAAGTGCCTGGAGGGAACATTGGGGCTTCTTCTCAGTGTCTCTGACATAGGGTTTCACTGTCCCGGGAAAGTCTCTGCTAACACCGTGCAGAGCGCTGTGCCCAATATACAGAAACGTCTTGCGGTATCTCCTACAGGGAAAGTGCCAGGAGGGAATTGCGGAGCTTGTTCTCAGTGTCTCTGAGAATTGCTCTGATTATCTGTGTGACCTCTTTGCTAAGACTCTCCAGAGAGCCGTCCTCAAAACAAACACACATCTTGACATATCTCCCACATTGATCGCAGTGTCTCCAGAAACGGCATTCAAGGAGCCAGGAGGTTTTCTCCCTACACTGTCCATTGAGTTGTCCTCAAAACCAATATACATCCTGCTATATCTCCCACATGGAAAGTGCCAGGAGGGAGAAGTGGGGATTATGTTTAGACTTTCTCGGAACTGCTTCAAATCAACTCGATATCTTTGTGCTGTAAATCTCCCAACAGCCAAACGCAAAAGCAGCAAACATCTCGCTGTATGTCCCACATCCAAAGTGCCAAGAGAGAGCTTGCTCTCCCTGTCTTTGAGTACTGTTTTCACTGTCCCGGTTACCTCTTTGCTAACATTCTCTTCAGAGCTGCAGTGAAACCAGGAACCACGTAAAGAAGGCACCCACACTGAAAGTGCCTGGAGGGAACACTGGGGCTTCTTCTCAGTGTCTCTGACATAGGGTTTCACTGTCCCGGGAAAGTCTCTGCTAACACCGTGCAGAGCGCTGTGCCCAATATACAGAAACGTCTTGCGGTATCTCCTACAGGGAAAGTGCCAGGAGGGAATTGCGGAGCTTGTTCTCAGTGTCTCTGAGAATTGCTCTGATTATCTGTGTGACCTCTTTGCTAAGACTCTCCAGAGAGCCGTCCTCAAAACAAACACACATCTTGACATATCTCCCACATTGATCGCAGTGTCTCCAGAAACGGCATTCAAGGAGCCAGGACCTTTTCTCCCTACACTGTCCATTGAGTTGTCCTCAAAACCAATATACATCCTGCTATATCTCCCACATGGAAAGTGCCAGGAGGGAGAAGTGGGGATTATGTTTAGACTTTCTCGGAACTGCTTCAAATCAACTCGATATCTTTGTGCTGTAAATCTCCCAACAGCCAAACGCAAAAGCAGCAAACATCTCGCTGTATGTCCCACATCCAAAGTGCCAAGAGAGAGCTTGCTCTCCCTGTCTTTGAGTACTGTTTTCGCTGTCCCGGTTACCTCTTTGCTAACGTTCTCTTCAGAGCTGCAGTGAAACCAGGAACCACGTGGAGAAAGCACCCACACTGAAAGTGCCTGGAGGGAACATTGGGGCTTCTTCTCAGTGTCTCTGACATAGGGTTTCACTGTCCCGGGAAAGTCTCTGCTAACACCGTGCAGAGCGCTGTGCCCAATATACAGAAACGTCTTGCGGTATCTCCTACAGGGAAAGTGCCAGGAGGGAATTGCGGAGCTTGTTCTCAGTGTCTCTGAGAATTGCTCTGATTATCTGTGTGACCTCTTTGCTAAGACTCTCCAGAGAGCCGTCCTCAAAACAAACACACATCTTGACATATCTCCCACATTGATCGCAGTGTCTCCAGAAACGGCATTCAAGGAGCCAGGAGGTTTTCTCCCTACACTGTCCATTGAGTTGTCCTCAAAACCAATATACATCCTGCTATATCTCCCACATGGAAAGTGCCAGGAGGGAGAAGTGGGGATTATGTTTAGACTTTCTCGGAACTGCTTCAAATCAACTCGATATCTTTGTGCTGTAAATCTCCCAACAGCCAAACGCAAAAGCAGCAAACATCTCGCTGTATGTCCCACATCCAAAGTGCCAAGAGAGAGCTTGCTCTCCCTGTCTTTGAGTACTGTTTTCACTGTCCCGGTTACCTCTTTGCTAACATTCTCTTCAGAGCTGCAGTGAAACCAGGAACCACGTAAAGAAGGCACCCACACTGAAAGTGCCTGGAGGGAACACTGGGGCTTCTTCTCAGTGTCTCTGACATAGGGTTTCACTGTCCCGGGAAAGTCTCTGCTAACACCGTGCAGAGCGCTGTGCCCAATATACAGAAACGTCTTGCGGTATCTCCTACAGGGAAAGTGCCAGGAGGGAATTGCGGAGCTTGTTCTCAGTGTCTCTGAGAATTGCTCTGATTATCTGTGTGACCTCTTTGCTAAGACTCTCCAGAGAGCCGTCCTCAAAACAAACACACATCTTGACATATCTCCCACATTGATCGCAGTGTCTCCAGAAACGGCATTCAAGGAGCCAGGAGGTTTTCTCCCTACACTGTCCATTGAGTTGTCCTCAAAACCAATATACATCCTGCTATATCTCCCACATGGAAAGTGCCAGGAGGGAGAAGTGGGGATTATGTTTAGACTTTCTCGGAACTGCTTCAAATCAACTCGATATCTTTGTGCTGTAAATCTCCCAACAGCCAAACGCAAAAGCAGCAAACATCTCGCTGTATGTCCCACATCCAAAGTGCCAAGAGAGAGCTTGCTCTCCCTGTCTTTGAGTACTGTTTTCGCTGTCCCGGTTACCTCTTTGCTAACGTTCTCTTCAGAGCTGCAGTGAAACCAGGAACCACGTGGAGAAGGCAGCCACACTGAAAGTGCCTGGAGGGAACATTGGGGCTTCTTCTCAGTGTCTCTGACATAGGGTTTCACTGTCCCGGGAAAGTCTCTGCTAACACCGTGCAGAGCGCTGTGCCCAATATACAGAAACGTCTTGCGGTATCTCCTACAGGGAAAGTGCCAGGAGGGAATTGCGGAGCTTGTTCTCAGTGTCTCTGAGAATTGCTCTGATTATCTGTGTGACCTCTTTGCTAAGACTCTCCAGAGAGCCGTCCTCAAAACCAACACACATCTTGACATATCTCCCACATTGATCGCAGTGTCTCCAGAAACGGCATTCAAGGAGCCAGGAGGTTTTCTCCCTACACTGTCCATTGAGTTGTCCTCAAAACCAATATACATCCTGCTATATCTCCCACATGGAAAGTGCCAGGAGGGAGAAGTGGGGATTATGTTTAGACTTTCTCGGAACTGCTTCAAATCAACTCGATATCTTTGTGCTGTAAATCTCCCAACAGCCAAACGCAAAAGCAGCAAACATCTCGCTGTATGTCCCACATCCAAAGTGCCAAGAGAGAGCTTGCTCTCCCTGTCTTTGAGTACTGTTTTCACTGTCCCGGTTACCTCTTTGCTAACATTCTCTTCAGAGCTGCAGTGAAACCAGGAACCACGTGGAGAAGGCACCCACACTGAAAGTGCCTGGAGGGAACATTGGGGCTTCTTCTCAGTGTCTCTGACATAGGGTTTCACTGTCCCGGGAAAGTCTCTGCTAACACCGTGCTAAGCGCTGTGCCCAATATACAGAAACGTCTTGCGGTATCTCCTACAGGGAGAGTGCCAGGAGGGAATTGCGGAGCTTGTTCTCAGTGTCTCTGAGAATTGCTCTGATTATCTGTGTGACCTCTTTGCTAAGACTCTCCAGAGAGCCGTCCTCAAAACCAACACACATCTTGACATATCTCCCACATTGATCGCAGTGTCTCCAGAAACGGCATTCAAGGAGCCAGGAGGTTTTCTCCCTACACTGTCCATTGAGTTGTCCTCAAAACCAATATACATCCTGCTATATCTCCCACATGGAAAGTGCCAGGAGGGAGAAGTGGGGATTATGTTTAGACTTTCTCGGAACTGCTTCAAATCAACTCGATATCTTTGTGCTGTAAATCTCCCAACAGCCAAACGCAAAAGCAGCAAACATCTCGCTGTATGTCCCACATCCAAAGTGCCAAGAGAGAGCTTGCTCTCCCTGTCTTTGAGTACTGTTTTCACTGTCCCGGTTACCTCTTTGCTAACATTCTCTTCAGAGCTGCAGTGAAACCAGGAACCACGTGGAGAAGGCACCCACACTGAAAGTGCCTGGAGGGAACATTGGGGCTTCTTCTCAGTGTCTCTGACATAGGGTTTCACTGTCCCGGGAAAGTCTCTGCTAACACCGTGCAGAGCGCTGTGCCCAATATACAGAAACGTCTTGCGGTATCTCCTACAGGGAAAGTGCCAGGAGGGAATTGCGGAGCTTGTTCTCAGTGTCTCTGAGAATTGCTCTGATTATCTGTGTGACCTCTTTGCTAAGACTCTCCAGAGAGCCGTCCTCAAAACCAACACACATCTTGACATATCTCCCACATTGATCGCAGTGTCTCCAGAAACGGCATTCAAGGAGCCAGGAGGTTTTCTCCCTACACTGTCCATTGAGTTGTCCTCAAAACCAATATACATCCTGCTATATCTCCCACATGGAAAGTGCCAGGAGGGAGAAGTGGGGATTATGTTTAGACTTTCTCGGAACTGCTTCAAATCAACTAGATATCTTTGTGCTGTAAATCTCCCAACAGCCAAACGCAAAAGCAGCAAACATCTCGCTGTATGTCCCACATCCAAAGTGCCAAGAGAGAGCTTGCTCTCCCTGTCTTTGAGTACTGTTTTCACTGTCCCGGTTACCTCTTTGCTAACATTCTCTTCAGAGCTGCAGTGAAACCAGGAACCACGTGGAGAAGGCACCCACACTGAAAGTGCCTGGAGGGAACATTGGGGCTTCTTCTCAGTGTCTCTGACATAGGGTTTCACTGTCCCGGGAAAGTCTCTGCTAACACCGTGCAGAGCGCTGTGCCCAATATACAGAAACGTCTTGCGGTATCTCCTACAGGGAAAGTGCCAGGAGGGAATTGCGGAGCTTGTTCTCAGTGTCTCTGAGAATTGCTCTGATTATCTGTGTGACCTCTTTGCTAAGACTCTCCAGAGAGCCGTCCTCAAAACCAACACACATCTTGACATATCTCCCACATTGATCGCAGTGTCTCCAGAAACGGCATTCAAGGAGCCAGGAGGTTTTCTCCCTACACTGTCCATTGAGTTGTCCTCAAAACCAATATACATCCTGCTATATCTCCCACATGGAAAGTGCCAGGAGGGAGAAGTGGGGATTATGTTTAGACTTTCTCGGAACTGCTTCAAATCAACTCGATATCTTTGTGCTGTAAATCTCCCAACAGCCAAACGCAAAAGCAGCAAACATCTCGCTGTATGTCCCACATCCAAAGTGCCAAGAGAGAGCTTGCTCTCCCTGTCTTTGAGTACTGTTTTCACTGTCCCGGTTACCTCTTTGCTAACGTTCTCTTCAGAGCTGCAGTGAAACCAGGAACCACGTGGAGAAGGCACCCACACTGAAAGTGCCTGGAGGGAACATTGGGGCTTCTTCTCAGTGTCTCTGACATAGGGTTTCACTGTCCCGGGAAAGTCTCTGCTAACACCCTGCAGAGCGCTGTGCCCAATATACAGAAACGTCTTGCGGTATCTCCTACAGGGAAAGTGCCAGGAGGGAATTGCGGAGCTTGTTCTCAGTGTCTCTGAGAATTGCTCTGATTATCTGTGTGACCTCTTTGCTAAGACTCTCCAGAGAGCCGTCCTCAAAACCAACACACATCTTGACATATCTCCCACATTGATCGCAGTGTCTCCAGAAACGGCATTCAAGGAGCCAGGAGGTTTTCTCCCTACACTGTCCATTGAGTTGTCCTCAAAACCAATATACATCCTGCTATATCTCCCACATGGAAAGTGCCAGGAGGGAGAAGTGGGGATTATGTTTAGACTTTCTCGGAACTGCTTCAAATCAACTCGATATCTTTGTGCTGTAAATCTCCCAACAGCCAAACGCAAAAGCAGCAAACATCTCGCTGTATGTCCCACATCCAAAGTGCCAAGAGAGAGCTTGCTCTCCCTGTCTTTGAGTACTGTTTTCACTGTCCCGGTTACCTCTTTGCTAACATTCTCTTCAGAGCTGCAGTGAAACCAGGAACCACGTGGAGAAGGCAGCCACACTGAAAGTGCCTGGAGGGAACATTGGGGCTTCTTCTCAGTGTCTCTGACATAGGGTTTCACTGTCCCGGGAAAGTCTCTGCTAACACCGTGCAGAGCGCTGTGCCCAATATACAGAAACGTCTTGCGGTATCTCCTACAGGGAAAGTGCCAGGAGGGAATTGCGGAGCTTGTTCTCAGTGTCTCTGAGAATTGCTCTGATTATCTGTGTGACCTCTTTGCTAAGACTCTCCAGAGAGCCGTCCTCAAAACAAACACACATCTTGACATATCTCCCACATTGATCGCAGTGTCTCCAGAAACGGCATTCAAGGAGCCAGGAGGTTTTCTCCCTACACTGTCCATTGAGTTGTCCTCAAAACCAATATACATCCTGCTATATCTCCCACATGGAAAGTGCCAGGAGGGAGAAGTGGGGATTATGTTTAGACTTTCTCGGAACTGCTTCAAATCAACTCGATATCTTTGTGCTGTAAATCTCCCAACAGCCAAACGCAAAAGCAGCAAACATCTCGCTGTATGTCCCACATCCAAAGTGCCAAGAGAGAGCTTGCTCTCCCTGTCTTTGAGTACTGTTTTCACTGTCCCGGTTACCTCTTTGCTAACATTCTCTTCAGAGCTGCAGTGAAACCAGGAACCACGTGGAGAAGGCACCCACACTGAAAGTGCCTGGAGGGAACATTGGGGCTTCTTCTCAGTGTCTCTGACATAGGGTTTCACTGTCCCGGGAAAGTCTCTGCTAACACCGTGCAGAGCGCTGTGCCCAATATACAGAAACGTCTTGCGGTATCTCCTACAGGGAAAGTGCCAGGAGGGAATTGCGGAGCTTGTTCTCAGTGTCTCTGAGAATTGCTCTGATTATCTGTGTGACCTCTTTGCTAAGACTCTCCAGAGAGCCGTCCTCAAAACAAACACACATCTTGACATATCTCCCACATTGATCGCAGTGTCTCCAGAAACGGCATTCAAGGAGCCAGGAGGTTTTCTCCCTACACTGTCCATTGAGTTGTCCTCAAAACCAATATACATCCTGCTATATCTCCCACATGGAAAGTGCCAGGAGGGAGAAGTGGGGATTATGTTTAGACTTTCTCGGAACTGCTTCAAATCAACTCGATATCTTTGTGCTGTAAATCTCCCAACAGCCAAACGCAAAAGCAGCAAACATCTCGCTGTATGTCCCACATCCAAAGTGCCAAGAGAGAGCTTGCTCTCCCTGTCTTTGAGTACTGTTTTCACTGTCCCGGTTACCTCTTTGCTAACATTCTCTTCAGAGCTGCAGTGAAACCAGGAACCACGTGGAGAAGGCACCCACACTGAAAGTGCCTGGAGGGAACACTGGGGCTTCTTCTCAGTGTCTCTGACATAGGGTTTCACTGTCCCGGGAAAGTCTCTGCTAACACCGTGCAGAGCGCTGTGCCCAATATACAGAAACGTCTTGCGGTATCTCCTACAGGGAAAGTGCCAGGAGGGAATTGTGGAGCTTGTTCTCAGTGTCTCTGAGAATTGCTCTGATTATCTGTGTGACCTCTTTGCTAAGACTCTCCAGAGAGCCGTCCTCAAAACCAACACACATCTTGACATATCTCCCACATTGATCGCAGTGTCTCCAGAAACGGCATTCAAGGAGCCAGGAGGTTTTCTCCCTACACTGTCCATTGAGTTGTCCTCAAAACCAATATACATCCTGCTATATCTCCCACATGGAAAGTGCCAGGAGGGAGAAGTGGGGATTATGTTTAGACTTTCTCGGAACTGCTTCAAATCAACTCGATATCTTTGTGCTGTAAATCTCCCAACAGCCAAACGCAAAAGCAGCAAACATCTCGCTGTATGTCCCACATCCAAAGTGCCAAGAGAGAGCTTGCTCTCCCTGTCTTTGAGTACTGTTTTCACTGTCCCGGTTACCTCTTTGCTAACATTCTCTTCAGAGCTGCAGTGAAACCAGGAACCACGTGGAGAAGGCACCCACACTGAAAGTGCCTGGAGGGAACATTGGGGCTTCTTCTCAGTGTCTCTGACATAGGGTTTCACTGTCCCGGGAAAGTCTCTGCTAACACCGTGCAGAGCGCTGTGCCCAATATACAGAAACGTCTTGCGGTATCTCCTACATGGAGAGTGCCAGGAGGGAATTGCGGAGCTTGTTCTCAGTGTCTCTGAGAATTGCTCTGATTATCTGTGTGACCTCTTTGCTAAGACTCTCCAGAGAGCCGTCCTCAAAACAAACACACATCTTGACATATCTCCCACATTGATCGCAGTGTCTCCAGAAACGGCATTCAAGGAGCCAGGAGGTTTTCTCCCTACACTGTCCATTGAGTTGTCCTCAAAACCAATATACATCCTGCTATATCTCCCACATGGAAAGTGCCAGGAGGGAGAAGTGGGGATTATGTTTAGACTTTCTCGGAACTGCTTCAAATCAACTAGATATCTTTGTGCTGTAAATCTCCCAACAGCCAAACGCAAAAGCAGCAAACATCTCGCTGTATGTCCCACATCCAAAGTGCCAAGAGAGAGCTTGCTCTCCCTGTCTTTGAGTACTGTTTTCACTGTCCCGGTTACCTCTTTGCTAACATTCTCTTCAGAGCTGCAGTGAAACCAGGAACCACGTGGAGAAAGCACCCACACTGAAAGTGCCTGGAGGGAACATTGGGGCTTCTTCTCAGTGTCTCTGACATAGGGTTTCACTGTCCCGGGAAAGTCTCTGCTAACACCGTGCAGAGCGCTGTGCCCAATATACAGAAACGTCTTGCGGTATCTCCTACAGGGAAAGTGCCAGGAGGGAATTGTGGAGCTTGTTCTCAGTGTCTCTGAGAATTGCTCTGATTATCTGTGTGACCTCTTTGCTAAGACTCTCCAGAGAGCCGTCCTCAAAACCAACACACATCTTGACATATCTCCCACATTGATCGCAGTGTCTCCAGAAACGGCATTCAAGGAGCCAGGACCTTTTCTCCCTACACTGTCCATTGAGTTGTCCTCAAAACCAATATACATCCTGCTATATCTCCCACATGGAAAGTGCCAGGAGGGAGAAGTGGGGATTATGTTTAGACTTTCTCGGAACTGCTTCAAATCAACTCGATATCTTTGTGCTGTAAATCTCCCAACAGCCAAACGCAAAAGCAGCAAACATCTCGCTGTATGTCCCACATCCAAAGTGCCAAGAGAGAGCTTGCTCTCCCTGTCTTTGAGTACTGTTTTCACTGTCCCGGTTACCTCTTTGCTAACATTCTCTTCAGAGCTGCAGTGAAACCAGGAACCACGTGGAGAAGGCAGCCACACTGAAAGTGCCTGGAGGGAACATTGGGGCTTCTTCTCAGTGTCTCTGACATAGGGTTTCACTGTCCCGGGAAAGTCTCTGCTAACACCGTGCAGAGCGCTGTGCCCAATATACAGAAACGTCTTGCGGTATCTCCTACAGGGAAAGTGCCAGGAGGGAATTGCGGAGCTTGTTCTCAGTGTCTCTGAGAATTGCTCTCATTATCTGTGTGACCTCTTTGCTAAGACTCTCCAGAGAGCCGTCCTCAAAACAAACACACATCTTGACATATCTCCCACATTGATCGCAGTGTCTCCAGAAACGGCATTCAAGGAGCCAGGACCTTTTCTCCCTACACTGTCCATTGAGTTGTCCTCAAAACCAATATACATCCTGCTATATCTCCCACATGGAAAGTGCCAGGAGGGAGAAGTGGGGATTATGTTTAGACTTTCTCGGAACTGCTTCAAATCAACTCGATATCTTTGTGCTGTAAATCTCCCAACAGCCAAACGCAAAAGCAGCAAACATCTCGCTGTATGTCCCACATCCAAAGTGCCAAGAGAGAGCTTGCTCTCCCTGTCTTTGAGTACTGTTTTCACTGTCCCGGTTACCTCTTTGCTAACATTCTCTTCAGAGCTGCAGTGAAACCAGGAACCACGTGGAGAAGGCACCCACACTGAAAGTGCCTGGAGGGAACATTGGGGCTTCTTCTCAGTGTCTCTGACATAGGGTTTCACTGTCCCGGGAAAGTCTCTGCTAACACCGTGCAGAGCGCTGTGCCCAATATACAGAAACGTCTTGCGGTATCTCCTACAGGGAAAGTGCCAGGAGGGAATTGCGGAGCTTGTTCTCAGTGTCTCTGAGAATTGCTCTGATTATCTGTGTGACCTCTTTGCTAAGACTCTCCAGAGAGCCGTCCTCAAAACCAACACACATCTTGACATATCTCCCACATTGATCGCAGTGTCTCCAGAAACGGCATTCAAGGAGCCAGGAGGTTTTCTCCCTACACTGTCCATTGAGTTGTCCTCAAAACCAATATACATCCTGCTATATCTCCCACATGGAAAGTGCCAGGAGGGAGAAGTGGGGATTATGTTTAGACTTTCTCGGAACTGCTTCAAATCAACTCGATATCTTTGTGCTGTAAATCTCCCAACAGCCAAACGCAAAAGCAGCAAACATCTCGCTGTATGTCCCACATCCAAAGTGCCAAGAGAGAGCTTGCTCTCCCTGTCTTTGAGTACTGTTTTCACTGTCCCGGTTACCTCTTTGCTAACATTCTCTTCAGAGCTGCAGTGAAACCAGGAACCACGTGGAGAAAGCACCCACACTGAAAGTGCCTGGAGGGAACATTGGGGCTTCTTCTCAGTGTCTCTGACATAGGGTTTCACTGTCCCGGGAAAGTCTCTGCTAACACCCTGCAGAGCGCTGTGCCCAATATACAGAAACGTCTTGCGGTATCTCCTACAGGGAAAGTGCCAGGAGGGAATTGCGGAGCTTGTTCTCAGTGTCTCTGAGAATTGCTCTGATTATCTGTGTGACCTCTTTGCTAAGACTCTCCAGAGAGCCGTCCTCAAAACAAACACACATCTTGACATATCTCCCACATTGATCGCAGTGTCTCCAGAAACGGCATTCAAGGAGCCAGGACCTTTTCTCCCTACACTGTCCATTGAGTTGTCCTCAAAACCAATATACATCCTGCTATATCTCCCACATGGAAAGTGCCAGGAGGGAGAAGTGGGGATTATGTTTAGACTTTCTCGGAACTGCTTCAAATCAACTCGATATCTTTGTGCTGTAAATCTCCCAACAGCCAAACGCAAAAGCAGCAAACATCTCGCTGTATGTCCCACATCCAAAGTGCCAAGAGAGAGCTTGCTCTCCCTGTCTTTGAGTACTGTTTTCACTGTCCCGGTTACCTCTTTGCTAACATTCTCTTCAGAGCTGCAGTGAAACCAGGAACCACGTGGAGAAGGCACCCACACTGAAAGTGCCTGGAGGGAACATTGGGGCTTCTTCTCAGTGTCTCTGACATAGGGTTTCACTGTCCCGGGAAAGTCTCTGCTAACACCGTGCAGAGCGCTGTGCCCAATATACAGAAACGTCTTGCGGTATCTCCTACAGGGAGAGTGCCAGGAGGGAATTGCGGAGCTTGTTCTCAGTGTCTCTGAGAATTGCTCTGATTATCTGTGTGACCTCTTTGCTAAGACTCTCCAGAGAGCCGTCCTCAAAACCAACACACATCTTGACATATCTCCCACATTGATCGCAGTGTCTCCAGAAACGGCATTCAAGGAGCCAGGACCTTTTCTCCCTACACTGTCCATTGAGTTGTCCTCAAAACCAATATACATCCTGCTATATCTCCCACATGGAAAGTGCCAGGAGGGAGAAGTGGGGATTATGTTTAGACTTTCTCGGAACTGCTTCAAATCAACTCGATATCTTTGTGCTGTAAATCTCCCAACAGCCAAACGCAAAAGCAGCAAACATCTCGCTGTATGTCCCACATCCAAAGTGCCAAGAGAGAGCTTGCTCTCCCTGTCTTTGAGTACTGTTTTCACTGTCCCGGTTACCTCTTTGCTAACATTCTCTTCAGAGCTGCAGTGAAACCAGGAACCACGTGGAGAAGGCACCCACACTGAAAGTGCCTGGAGGGAACATTGGGGCTTCTTCTCAGTGTCTCTGACATAGGGTTTCACTGTCCCGGGAAAGTCTCTGCTAACACCGTGCAGAGCGCTGTGCCCAATATACAGAAACGTCTTGCGGTATCTCCTACAGGGAAAGTGCCAGGAGGGAATTGCGGAGCTTGTTCTCAGTGTCTCTGAGAATTGCTCTGATTATCTGTGTGACCTCTTTGCTAAGACTCTCCAGAGAGCCGTCCTCAAAACCAACACACATCTTGACATATCTCCCACATTGATCGCAGTGTCTCCAGAAACGGCATTCAAGGAGCCAGGAGGTTTTCTCCCTACACTGTCCATTGAGTTGTCCTCAAAACCAATATACATCCTGCTATATCTCCCACATGGAAAGTGCCAGGAGGGAGAAGTGGGGATTATGTTTAGACTTTCTCGGAACTGCTTCAAATCAACTCGATATCTTTGTGCTGTAAATCTCCCAACAGCCAAATGCAAAAGCAGCAAACATCTCGCTGTATGTCCCACATCCAAAGTGCCAAGAGAGAGCTTGCTCTCCCTGTCTTTGAGTACTGTTTTCACTGTCCCGGTTACCTCTTTGCTAACATTCTCTTCAGAGCTGCAGTGAAACCAGGAACCACGTGGAGAAGGCACCCACACTGAAAGTGCCTGGAGGGAACATTGGGGCTTCTTCTCAGTGTCTCTGACATAGGGTTTCACTGTCCCGGGAAAGTCTCTGCTAACACCGTGCAGAGCGCTGTGCCCAATATACAGAAACGTCTTGCGGTATCTCCTACAGGGAGAGTGCGAGGAGGGAATTGCGGAGCTTGTTCTCAGTGTCTCTGAGAATTGCTCTGATTATCTGTGTGACCTCTTTGCTAAGACTCTCCAGAGAGCCGTCCTCAAAACAAACACACATCTTGACATATCTCCCACATTGATCGCAGTGTCTCCAGAAACGGCATTCAAGGAGCCAGGAGGTTTTCTCCCTACACTGTCCATTGAGTTGTCCTCAAAACCAATATACATCCTGCTATATCTCCCACATGGAAAGTGCCAGGAGGGAGAAGTGGGGATTATGTTTAGACTTTCTCGGAACTGCTTCAAATCAACTCGATATCTTTGTGCTGTAAATCTCCCAACAGCCAAACGCAAAAGCAGCAAACATCTCGCTGTATGTCCCACATCCAAAGTGCCAAGAGAGAGCTTGCTCTCCCTGTCTTTGAGTACTGTTTTCACTGTCCCGGTTACCTCTTTGCTAACATTCTCTTCAGAGCTGCAGTGAAACCAGGAACCACGTGGAGAAGGCACCCACACTGAAAGTGCCTGGAGGGAACATTGGGGCTTCTTCTCAGTGTCTCTGACATAGGGTTTCACTGTCCCGGGAAAGTCTCTGCTAACACCGTGCAGAGCGCTGTGCCCAATATACAGAAACGTCTTGCGGTATCTCCTACAGGGAAAGTGCCAGGAGGGAATTGCGGAGCTTGTTCTCAGTGTCTCTGAGAATTGCTCTGATTATCTGTGTGACCTCTTTGCTAAGACCCTCCAGAGAGCCGTCCTCAAAACAAACACACATCTTGACATATCTCCCACATTGATCGCAGTGTCTCCAGAAACGGCATTCAAGGAGCCAGGAGGTTTTCTCCCTACACTGTCCATTGAGTTGTCCTCAAAACCAATATACATCCTGCTATATCTCCCACATGGAAAGTGCCAGGAGGGAGAAGTGGGGATTATGTTTAGACTTTCTCGGAACTGCTTCAAATCAACTCGATATCTTTGTGCTGTAAATCTCCCAACAGCCAAATGCAAAAGCAGCAAACATCTCGCTGTATGTCCCACATCCAAAGTGCCAAGAGAGACCTTGCTCTCCCTGTCTTTGAGTACTGTTTTCACTGTCCCGGTTACCTCTTTGCTAACATTCTCTTCAGAGCTGCAGTGAAACCAGGAACCACGTGGAGAAGGCAGCCACACTGAAAGTGCCTGGAGGGAACATTGGGGCTTCTTCTCAGTGTCTCTGACATAGGGTTTCACTGTCCCGGGAAAGTCTCTGCTAACACCGTGCAGAGCGCTGTGCCCAATATACAGAAACGTCTTGCGGTATCTCCTACAGGGAAAGTGCCAGTAGGGAATTGCGGAGCTTGTTCTCAGTGTCTCTGAGAATTGCTCTGATTATCTGTGTGACCTCTTTGCTAAGACTCTCCAGAGAGCCGTCCTCAAAACAAACACACATCTTGACATATCTCCCACATTGATCGCAGTGTCTCCAGAAACGGCATTCAAGGAGCCAGGAGGTTTTCTCCCTACACTGTCCATTGAGTTGTCCTCAAAACCAATATACATCCTGCTATATCTCCCACATGGAAAGTGCCAGGAGGGAGAAGTGGGGATTATGTTTAGACTTTCTCGGAACTGCTTCAAATCAACTCGATATCTTTGTGCTGTAAATCTCCCAACAGCCAAACGCAAAAGCAGCAAACATCTCGCTGTATGTCCCACATCCAAAGTGCCAAGAGAGAGCTTGCTCTCCCTGTCTTTGAGTACTGTTTTCACTGTCCCGGTTACCTCTTTGCTAACATTCTCTTCAGAGCTGCAGTGAAACCAGGAACCACGTGGAGAAAGCACCCACACTGAAAGTGCCTGGAGGGAACATTGGGGCTTCTTCTCAGTGTCTCTGACATAGGGTTTCACTGTCCCGGGAAAGTCTCTGCTAACACCGTGCAGAGCGCTGTGCCCAATATACAGAAACGTCTTGCGGTATCTCCTACATGGAGAGTGCCAGGAGGGAATTGCGGAGCTTGTTCTCAGTGTCTCTGAGAATTGCTCTGATTATCTGTGTGACCTCTTTGCTAAGACGCTCCAGAGAGCCGTCCTCAAAACAAACACACATCTTGACATATCTCCCACATTGATCGCAGTGTCTCCAGAAACGGCATTCAAGGAGCCAGGAGGTTTTCTCCCTACACTGTCCATTGAGTTGTCCTCAAAACCAATATACATCCTGCTATATCTCCCACATGGAAAGTGCCAGGAGGGAGAAGTGGGGATTATGTTTAGACTTTCTCGGAACTGCTTCAAATCAACTCGATATCTTTGTGCTGTAAATCTCCCAACAGCCAAACGCAAAAGCAGCAAACATCTCGCTGTATGTCCCACATCCAAAGTGCCAAGAGAGAGCTTGCTCTCCCTGTCTTTGAGTACTGTTTTCACTGTCCCGGTTACCTCTTTGCTAACATTCTCTTCAGAGCTGCAGTGAAACCAGGAACCACGTGGAGAAGGCACCCACACTGAAAGTGCCTGGAGGGAACATTGGGGCTTCTTCTCAGTGTCTCTGACATAGGGTTTCACTGTCCCGGGAAAGTCTCTGCTAACACCGTGCAGAGCGCTGTGCCCAATATACAGAAACGTCTTGCGGTATCTCCTACAGGGAAAGTGCCAGGAGGGAATTGCGGAGCTTGTTCTCAGTGTCTCTGAGAATTGCTCTGATTATCTGTGTGACCTCTTTGCTAAGACTCTCCAGAGAGCCGTCCTCAAAACAAACACACATCTTGACATATCTCCCACATTGATCGCAGTGTCTCCAGAAACGGCATTCAAGGAGCCAGGAGGTTTTCTCCCTACACTGTCCATTGAGTTGTCCTCAAAACCAATATACATCCTGCTATATCTCCCACATGGAAAGTGCCAGGAGGGAGAAGTGGGGATTATGTTTAGACTTTCTCGGAACTGCTTCAAATCAACTCGATATCTTTGTGCTGTAAATCTCCCAACAGCCAAACGCAAAAGCAGCAAACATCTCGCTGTATGTCCCACATCCAAAGTGCCAAGAGAGAGCTTGCTCTCCCTGTCTTTGAGTACTGTTTTCACTGTCCCGGTTACCTCTTTGCTAACATTCTCTTCAGAGCTGCAGTGAAACCAGGAACCACGTGGAGAAGGCACCCACACTGAAAGTGCCTGGAGGGAACATTGGGGCTTCTTCTCAGTGTCTCTGACATAGGGTTTCACTGTCCCGGGAAAGTCTCTGCTAACACCGTGCAGAGCGCTGTGCCCAATATACAGAAACGTCTTGCGGTATCTCCTACAGGGAGAGTGCCAGGAGGGAATTGCGGAGCTTGTTCTCAGTGTCTCTGAGAATTGCTCTGATTATCTGTGTGACCTCTTTGCTAAGACTCTCCAGAGAGCCGTCCTCAAAACAAACACACATCTTGACATATCTCCCACATTGATCGCAGTGTCTCCAGAAACGGCATTCAAGGAGCCAGGACCTTTTCTCCCTACACTGTCCATTGAGTTGTCCTCAAAACCAATATACATCCTGCTATATCTCCCACATGGAAAGTGCCAGGAGGGAGAAGTGGGGATTATGTTTAGACTTTCTCGGAACTGCTTCAAATCAACTCGATATCTTTGTGCTGTAAATCTCCCAACAGCCAAACGCAAAAGCAGCAAACATCTCGCTGTATGTCCCACATCCAAAGTGCCAAGAGAGAGCTTGCTCTCCCTGTCTTTGAGTACTGTTTTCACTGTCCCGGTTACCTCTTTGCTAACATTCTCTTCAGAGCTGCAGTGAAACCAGGAACCACGTGGAGAAGGCACCCACACTGAAAGTGCCTGGAGGGAACATTGGGGCTTCTTCTCAGTGTCTCTGACATAGGGTTTCACTGTCCCGGGAAAGTCTCTGCTAACACCGTGCAGAGCGCTGTGCCCAATATACAGAAACGTCTTGCGGTATCTCCTACAGGGAAAGTGCCAGGAGGGAATTGCGGAGCTTGTTCTCAGTGTCTCTGAGAATTGCTCTGATTATCTGTGTGACCTCTTTGCTAAGACTCTCCAGAGAGCCGTCCTCAAAACAAACACACATCTTGACATATCTCCCACATTGATCGCAGTGTCTCCAGAAACGGCATTCAAGGAGCCAGGACCTTTTCTCCCTACACTGTCCATTGAGTTGTCCTCAAAACCAATATACATCCTGCTATATCTCCCACATGGAAAGTGCCAGGAGGGAGAAGTGGGGATTATGTTTAGACTTTCTCGGAACTGCTTCAAATCAACTCGATATCTTTGTGCTGTAAATCTCCCAACAGCCAAATGCAAAAGCAGCAAACATCTCGCTGTATGTCCCACATCCAAAGTGCCAAGAGAGAGCTTGCTCTCCCTGTCTTTGAGTACTGTTTTCACTGTCCCGGTTACCTCTTTGCTAACGTTCTCTTCAGAGCTGCAGTGAAACCAGGAACCACGTGGAGAAGGCACCCACACTGAAAGTGCCTGGAGGGAACATTGGGGCTTCTTCTCAGTGTCTCTGACATAGGGTTTCACTGTCCCGGGAAAGTCTCTGCTAACACCGTGCAGAGCGCTGTGCCCAATATACAGAAACGTCTTGCGGTATCTCCTACAGGGAAAGTGCCAGGAGGGAATTGCGGAGCTTGTTCTCAGTGTCTCTGAGAATTGCTCTGATTATCTGTGTGACCTCTTTGCTAAGACTCTCCAGAGAGCCGTCCTCAAAACCAACACACATCTTGACATATCTCCCACATTGATCGCAGTGTCTCCAGAAACGGCATTCAAGGAGCCAGGAGGTTTTCTCCCTACACTGTCCATTGAGTTGTCCTCAAAACCAATATACATCCTGCTATATCTCCCACATGGAAAGTGCCAGGAGGGAGAAGTGGGGATTATGTTTAGACTTTCTCGGAACTGCTTCAAATCAACTCGATATCTTTGTGCTGTAAATCTCCCAACAGCCAAACGCAAAAGCAGCAAACATCTCGCTGTATGTCCCACATCCAAAGTGCCAAGAGAGAGCTTGCTCTCCCTGTCTTTGAGTACTGTTTTCACTGTCCCGGTTACCTCTTTGCTAACATTCTCTTCAGAGCTGCAGTGAAACAAGGAACCACGTGGAGAAATCACCCACACTGAAAGTGCCTGGAGGGAACACTGGGGCTTCTTCTCAGTGTCTCTGACATAGGGTTTCACTGTCCCGGGAAAGTCTCTGCTAACACCGTGCAGAGCGCTGTGCCCAATATACAGAAACGTCTTGCGGTATCTCCTACAGGGAAAGTGCCAGGAGGGAATTGCGGAGCTTGTTCTCAGTGTCTCTGAGAATTGCTCTGATTATCTGTGTGACCTCTTTGCTAAGACTCTCCAGAGAGCCGTCCTCAAAACCAACACACATCTTGACATATCTCCCACATTGATCGCAGTGTCTCCAGAAACGGCATTCAAGGAGCCAGGAGGTTTTCTCCCTACACTGTCCATTGAGTTGTCCTCAAAACCAATATACATCCTGCTATATCTCCCACATGGAAAGTGCCAGGAGGGAGAAGTGGGGATTATGTTTAGACTTTCTCGGAACTGCTTCAAATCAACTCGATATCTTTGTGCTGTAAATCTCCCAACAGCCAAACGCAAAAGCAGCAAACATCTCGCTGTATGTCCCACATCCAAAGTGCCAAGAGAGAGCTTGCTCTCCCTGTCTTTGAGTACTGTTTTCACTGTCCCGGTTACCTCTTTGCTAACATTCTCTTCAGAGCTGCAGTGAAACCAGGAACCACGTGGAGAAAGCACCCACACTGAAAGTGCCTGGAGGGAACATTGGGGCTTCTTCTCAGTGTCTCTGACATAGGGTTTCACTGTCCCGGGAAAGTCTCTGCTAACACCGTGCAGAGCGCTGTGCCCAATATACAGAAACGTCTTGCGGCATCTCCTACAGGGAAAGTGCCAGGAGGGAATTGCGGAGCTTGTTCTCAGTGTCTCTGAGAATTGCTCTGATTATCTGTGTGACCTCTTTGCTAAGACTCTCCAGAGAGCCGTCCTCAAAACCAACACACATCTTGACATATCTCCCACATTGATCGCAGTGTCTCCAGAAACGGCATTCAAGGAGCCAGGAGGTTTTCTCCCTACACTGTCCATTGAGTTCTCCTCAAAACCAATATACATCCTGCTATATCTCCCACATGGAAAGTGCCAGGAGGGAGAAGTGGGGATTATGTTTAGACTTTCTCGGAACTGCTTCAAATCAACTCGATATCTTTGTGCTGTAAATCTCCCAACAGCCAAACGCAAAAGCTGCAAACATCTCGCTGTATGTCCCACATCCAAAGTGCCAAGAGAGAGCTTGCTCTCCCTGTCTTTGAGTACTGTTTTCACTGTCCCGGTTACCTCTTTGCTAACATTCTCTTCAGAGCTGCAGTGAAACCAGGAACCACGTGGAGAAAGCACCCACACTGAAAGTGCCTGGAGGGAACACTGGGGCTTCTTCTCAGTGTCTCTGACATAGGGTTTCACTGTCCCGGGAAAGTCTCTGCTAACACCGTGCAGAGCGCTGTGCCCAATATACAGAAACGTCTTGCGGTATCTCCTACATGGAGAGTGCC
This sequence comes from Larus michahellis, assembly GCF_964199755.1. NCBI lineage: Eukaryota > Metazoa > Chordata > Aves > Charadriiformes > Laridae > Larus > Larus michahellis. The sequence goes on along the minus strand of NW_027436249.1, from coordinate 560,018 downwards.
AGGAGGGAATTGCGGAGCTTGTTCTCAGTGTCTCTGAGAATTGCTCTGATTATCTGTGTGACCTCTTTGCTAAGACTCTCCAGAGAGCCGTCCTCAAAACCAACACACATCTTGACATATCTCCCACATTGATCGCAGTGTCTCCAGAAACGGCATTCAAGGAGCCAGGACCTTTTCTCCCTACACTGTCCATTGAGTTGTCCTCAAAACCAATATACATCCTGCTATATCTCCCACATGGAAAGTGCCAGGAGGGAGAAGTGGGGATTATGTTTAGACTTTCTCGGAACTGCTTCAAATCAACTCGATATCTTTGTGCTGTAAATCTCCCAACAGCCAAACGCAAAAGCAGCAAACATCTCGCTGTATGTCCCACATCCAAAGTGCCAAGAGAGAGCTTGCTCTCCCTGTCTTTGAGTACTGTTTTCACTGTCCCGGTTACCTCTTTGCTAACATTCTCTTCAGAGCTGCAGTGAAACCAGGAACCACGTGGAGAAAGCACCCACACTGAAAGTGCCTGGAGGGAACATTGGGGCTTCTTCTCAGTGTCTCTGACATAGGGTTTCACTGTCCCGGGAAAGTCTCTGCTAACACCGTGCAGAGCGCTGTGCCCAATATACAGAAACGTCTTGCGGTATCTCCTACATGGAGAGTGCCAGGAGGGAATTGCGGAGCTTGTTCTCAGTGTCTCTGAGAATTGCTCTGATTATCTGTGTGACCTCTTTGCTAAGACTCTCCAGAGAGCCGTCCTCAAAACCAACACACATCTTGACATATCTCCCACATTGATCGCAGTGTCTCCAGAAACGGCATTCAAGGAGCCAGGAGGTTTTCTCCCTACACTGTCCATTGAGTTGTCCTCAAAACCAATATACATCCTGCTATATCTCCCACATGGAAAGTGCCAGGAGGGAGAAGTGGGGATTATGTTTAGACTTTCTCGGAACTGCTTCAAATCAACTCGATATCTTTGTGCTGTAAATCTCCCAACAGCCAAACGCAAAAGCAGCAAACATCTCGCTGTATGTCCCACATCCAAAGTGCCAAGAGAGAGCTTGCTCTCCCTGTCTTTGAGTACTGTTTTCACTGTCCCGGTTACCTCTTTGCTAACATTCTCTTCAGAGCTGCAGTGAAACCAGGAACCACGTGGAGAAGGCACCCACACTGAAAGTGCCTGGAGGGAACATTGGGGCTTCTTCTCAGTGTCTCTGACATAGGGTTTCACTGTCCCGGGAAAGTCTCTGCTAACACGCTGCAGAGCGCTGTGCCCAATATACAGAAACGTCTTGCGGTATCTCCTACAGGGAAAGTGCCAGGAGGGAATTGTGGAGCTTGTTCTCAGTGTCTCTGAGAATTGCTCTGATTATCTGTGTGACCTCTTTGCTAAGACGCTCCAGAGAGCCATCCTCAAAACAAACACACATCTTGACATATCTCCCACATTGATCGCAGTGTCTCCAGAAACGGCATTCAAGGAGCCAGGAGGTTTTCTCCCTACACTGTCCATTGAGTTGTCCTCAAAACCAATATACATCCTGCTATATCTCCCACATGGAAAGTGCCAGGAGGGAGAAGTGGGGATTATGTTTAGACTTTCTCGGAACTGCTTCAAATCAACTAGATATCTTTGTGCTGTAAATCTCCCAACAGCCAAACGCAAAAGCAGCAAACATCTCGCTGTATGTCCCACATCCAAAGTGCCAAGAGAGAGCTTGCTCTCCCTGTCTTTGAGTACTGTTTTCACTGTCCCGGTTACCTCTTTGCTAACATTCTCTTCAGAGCTGCAGTGAAACCAGGAACCACGTGGAGAAGGCACCCACACTGAAAGTGCCTGGAGGGAACATTGGGGCTTCTTCTCAGTGTCTCTGACATAGGGTTTCACTGTCCCGGGAAAGTCTCTGCTAACACCGTGCAGAGCGCTGTGCCCAATATACAGAAACGTCTTGCGGTATCTCCTACAGGGAAAGTGCCAGGAGGGAATTGCGGAGCTTGTTCTCAGTGTCTCTGAGAATTGCTCTGATTATCTGTGTGACCTCTTTGCTAAGACTCTCCAGAGAGCCGTCCTCAAAACCAACACACATCTTGACATATCTCCCACATTGATCGCAGTGTCTCCAGAAACGGCATTCAAGGAGCCAGGAGGTTTTCTCCCTACACTGTCCATTGAGTTGTCCTCAAAACCAATATACATCCTGCTATATCTCCCACATGGAAAGTGCCAGGAGGGAGAAGTGGGGATTATGTTTAGACTTTCTCGGAACTGCTTCAAATCAACTCGATATCTTTGTGCTGTAAATCTCCCAACAGCCAAACGCAAAAGCAGCAAACATCTCGCTGTATGTCCCACATCCAAAGTGCCAAGAGAGAGCTTGCTCTCCCTGTCTTTGAGTACTGTTTTCACTGTCCCGGTTACCTCTTTGCTAACATTCTCTTCAGAGCTGCAGTGAAACCAGGAACCACGTGGAGAAATCACCCACACTGAAAGTGCCTGGAGGGAACATTGGGGCTTCTTCTCAGTGTCTCTGACATAGGGTTTCACTGTCCCGGGAAAGTCTCTGCTAACACCGTGCAGAGCGCTGTGCCCAATATACAGAAACGTCTTGCGGTATCTCCTACAGGGAAAGTGCCAGGAGGGAATTGCGGAGCTTGTTCTCAGTGTCTCTGAGAATTGCTCTGATTATCTGTGTGACCTCTTTGCTAAGACTCTCCAGAGAGCCGTCCTCAAAACAAACACACATCTTGACATATCTCCCACATTGATCGCAGTGTCTCCAGAAACGGCATTCAAGGAGCCAGGACCTTTTCTCCCTACACTGTCCATTGAGTTGTCCTCAAAACCAATATACATCCTGCTATATCTCCCACATGGAAAGTGCCAGGAGGGAGAAGTGGGGATTATGTTTAGACTTTCTCGGAACTGCTTCAAATCAACTCGATATCTTTGTGCTGTAAATCTCCCAACAGCCAAACGCAAAAGCAGCAAACATCTCGCTGTATGTCCCACATCCAAAGTGCCAAGAGAGAGCTTGCTCTCCCTGTCTTTGAGTACTGTTTTCACTGTCCCGGTTACCTCTTTGCTAACATTCTCTTCAGAGCTGCAGTGAAACCAGGAACCACGTGGAGAAATCACCCACACTGAAAGTGCCTGGAGGGAACACTGGGGCTTCTTCTCAGTGTCTCTGACATAGGGTTTCACTGTCCCGGGAAAGTCTCTGCTAACACCGTGCAGAGCGCTGTGCCCAATATACAGAAACGTCTTGCGGTATCTCCTACAGGGAAAGTGCCAGGAGGGAATTGCGGAGCTTGTTCTCAGTGTCTCTGAGAATTGCTCTGATTATCTGTGTGACCTCTTTGCTAAGACTCTCCAGAGAGCCGTCCTCAAAACCAACACACATCTTGACATATCTCCCACATTGATCGCAGTGTCTCCAGAAACGGCATTCAAGGAGCCAGGAGGTTTTCTCCCTACACTGTCCATTGAGTTGTCCTCAAAACCAATATACATCCTGCTATATCTCCCACATGGAAAGTGCCAGGAGGGAGAAGTGGGGATTATGTTTAGACTTTCTCGGAACTGCTTCAAATCAACTCGATATCTTTGTGCTGTAAATCTCCCAACAGCCAAACGCAAAAGCAGCAAACATCTCGCTGTATGTCCCACATCCAAAGTGCCAAGAGAGAGCTTGCTCTCCCTGTCTTTGAGTACTGTTTTCACTGTCCCGGTTACCTCTTTGCTAACATTCTCTTCAGAGCTGCAGTGAAACCAGGAACCACGTGGAGAAAGCACCCACACTGAAAGTGCCTGGAGGGAACATTGGGGCTTCTTCTCAGTGTCTCTGACATAGGGTTTCACTGTCCCGGGAAAGTCTCTGCTAACACCGTGCAGAGCGCTGTGCCCAATATACAGAAACGTCTTGCGGTATCTCCTACAGGGAAAGTGCCAGGAGGGAATTGCGGAGCTTGTTCTCAGTGTCTCTGAGAATTGCTCTGATTATCTGTGTGACCTCTTTGCTAAGACGCTCCAGAGAGCCGTCCTCAAAACCAACACACATCTTGACATATCTCCCACATTGATCGCAGTGTCTCCAGAAACGGCATTCAAGGAGCCAGGAGGTTTTCTCCCTACACTGTCCATTGAGTTGTCCTCAAAACCAATATACATCCTGCTATATCTCCCACATGGAAAGTGCCAGGAGGGAGAAGTGGGGATTATGTTTAGACTTTCTCGGAACTGCTTCAAATCAACTCGATATCTTTGTGCTGTAAATCTCCCAACAGCCAAACGCAAAAGCAGCAAACATCTCGCTGTATGTCCCACATCCAAAGTGCCAAGAGAGAGCTTGCTCTCCCTGTCTTTGAGTACTGTTTTCACTGTCCCGGTTACCTCTTTGCTAACATTCTCTTCAGAGCTGCAGTGAAACCAGGAACCACGTGGAGAAAGCACCCACACTGAAAGTGCCTGGAGGGAACATTGGGGCTTCTTCTCAGTGTCTCTGACATAGGGTTTCACTGTCCCGGGAAAGTCTCTGCTAACACCGTGCAGAGCGCTGTGCCCAATATACAGAAACGTCTTGCGGTATCTCCTACATGGAGAGTGCCAGGAGGGAATTGCGGAGCTTGTTCTCAGTGTCTCTGAGAATTGCTCTGATTATCTGTGTGACCTCTTTGCTAAGACTCTCCAGAGAGCCGTCCTCAAAACCAACACACATCTTGACATATCTCCCACATTGATCGCAGTGTCTCCAGAAACGGCATTCAAGGAGCCAGGAACTTTTCTCCCTACACTGTCCATTGAGTTGTCCTCAAAACCAATATACATCCTGCTATATCTCCCACATGGAAAGTGCCAGGAGGGAGAAGTGGGGATTATGTTTAGACTTTCTCGGAACTGCTTCAAATCAACTAGATATCTTTGTGCTGTAAATCTCCCAACAGCCAAACGCAAAAGCAGCAAACATCTCGCTGTATGTCCCACATCCAAAGTGCCAAGAGAGAGCTTGCTCTCCCTGTCTTTGAGTACTGTTTTCACTGTCCCGGTTACCTCTTTGCTAACATTCTCTTCAGAGCTGCAGTGAAACCAGGAACCACGTGGAGAAGGCAGCCACACTGAAAGTGCCTGGAGGGAACATTGGGGCTTCTTCTCAGTGTCTCTGACATAGGGTTTCACTGTCCCGGGAAAGTCTCTGCTAACACGCTGCAGAGCGCTGTGCCCAATATACAGAAACGTCTTGCGGTATCTCCTACAGGGAAAGTGCCAGGAGGGAATTGTGGAGCTTGTTCTCAGTGTCTCTGAGAATTGCTCTGATTATCTGTGTGACCTCTTTGCTAAGACTCTCCAGAGAGCCGTCCTCAAAACAAACACACATCTTGACATATCTCCCACATTGATCGCAGTGTCTCCAGAAACGGCATTCAAGGAGCCAGGACCTTTTCTCCCTACACTGTCCATTGAGTTGTCCTCAAAACCAATATACATCCTGCTATATCTCCCACATGGAAAGTGCCAGGAGGGAGAAGTGGGGATTATGTTTAGACTTTCTCGGAACTGCTTCAAATCAACTCGATATCTTTGTGCTGTAAATCTCCCAACAGCCAAACGCAAAAGCAGCAAACATCTCGCTGTATGTCCCACATCCAAAGTGCCAAGAGAGAGCTTGCTCTCCCTGTCTTTGAGTACTGTTTTCACTGTCCCGGTTACCTCTTTGCTAACATTCTCTTCAGAGCTGCAGTGAAACCAGGAACCACGTGGAGAAAGCACCCACACTGAAAGTGCCTGGAGGGAACATTGGGGCTTCTTCTCAGTGTCTCTGACATAGGGTTTCACTGTGCCGGGAAAGTCTCTGCTAACACCGTGCAGAGCGCTGTGCCCAATATACAGAAACGTCTTGCGGTATCTCCTACAGGGAAAGTGCCAGGAGGGAATTGCGGAGCTTGTTCTCAGTGTCTCTGAGAATTGCTCTGATTATCTGTGTGACCTCTTTGCTAAGACTCTCCAGAGAGCCGTCCTCAAAACCAACACACATCTTGACATATCTCCCACATTGATCGCAGTGTCTCCAGAAACGGCATTCAAGGAGCCAGGAGGTTTTCTCCCTACACTGTCCATTGAGTTGTCCTCAAAACCAATATACATCCTGCTATATCTCCCACATGGAAAGTGCCAGGAGGGAGAAGTGGGGATTATGTTTAGACTTTCTCGGAACTGCTTCAAATCAACTCGATATCTTTGTGCTGTAAATCTCCCAACAGCCAAACGCAAAAGCAGCAAACATCTCGCTGTATGTCCCACATCCAAAGTGCCAAGAGAGAGCTTGCTCTCCCTGTCTTTGAGTACTGTTTTCACTGTCCCGGTTACCTCTTTGCTAACATTCTCTTCAGAGCTGCAGTGAAACCAGGAACCACGTGGAGAAGGCAGCCACACTGAAAGTGCCTGGAGGGAACATTGGGGCTTCTTCTCAGTGTCTCTGACATAGGGTTTCACTGTCCCGGGAAAGTCTCTGCTAACACGCTGCAGAGCGCTGTGCCCAATATACAGAAACGTCTTGCGGTATCTCCTACAGGGAAAGTGCCAGGAGGGAACTGGGAGCTTGTTCTCAGTGTCTCTGAGAATTGCTCTGATTATCTGTGTGACCTCTTTGCTAAGACGCTCCAGAGAGCCGTCCTCAAAACCAACACACATCTTGACATATCTCCCACATTGATCGCAGTGTCTCCAGAAACGGCATTCAAGGAGCCAGGAGGTTTTCTCCCTACACTGTCCATTGAGTTGTCCTCAAAACCAATATACATCCTGCTATATCTCCCACATGGAAAGTGCCAGGAGGGAGAAGTGGGGATTATGTTTAGACTTTCTCGGAACTGCTTCAAATCAACTCGATATCTTTGTGCTGTAAATCTCCCAACAGCCAAACGCAAAAGCAGCAAACATCTCGCTGTATGTCCCACATCCAAAGTGCCAAGAGAGAGCTTGCTCTCCCTGTCTTTGAGTACTGTTTTCACTGTCCCGGTTACCTCTTTGCTAACATTCTCTTCAGAGCTGCAGTGAAACCAGGAACCACGTGGAGAAAGCACCCACACTGAAAGTGCCTGGAGGGAACATTGGGGCTTCTTCTCAGTGTCTCTGACATAGGGTTTCACTGTCCCGGGAAAGTCTCTGCTAACACCCTGCAGAGCGCTGTGCCCAATATACAGAAACGTCTTGCGGCATCTCCTACAGGGAAAGTGCCAGGAGGGAATTGCGGAGCTTGTTCTCAGTGTCTCTGAGAATTGCTCTGATTATCTGTGTGACCTCTTTGCTAAGACTCTCCAGAGAGCCGTCCTCAAAACCAACACACATCTTGACATATCTCCCACATTGATCGCAGTGTCTCCAGAAACGGCATTCAAGGAGCCAGGAGGTTTTCTCCCTACACTGTCCATTGAGTTGTCCTCAAAACCAATATACATCCTGCTATATCTCCCACATGGAAAGTGCCAGGAGGGAGAAGTGGGGATTATGTTTAGACTTTCTCGGAACTGCTTCAAATCAACTCGATATCTTTGTGCTGTAAATCTCCCAACAGCCAAACGCAAAAGCAGCAAACATCTCGCTGTATGTCCCACATCCAAAGTGCCAAGAGAGAGCTTGCTCTCCCTGTCTTTGAGTACTGTTTTCACTGTCCCGGTTACCTCTTTGCTAACATTCTCTTCAGAGCTGCAGTGAAACCAGGAACCACGTGGAGAAAGCACCCACACTGAAAGTGCCTGGAGGGAACATTGGGGCTTCTTCTCAGTGTCTCTGACATAGGGTTTCACTGTGCCGGGAAAGTCTCTGCTAACACGCTGCAGAGCGCTGTGCCCAATATACAGAAACGTCTTGCGGTATCTCCTACAGGGAAAGTGCCAGGAGGGAATTGCGGAGCTTGTTCTCAGTGTCTCTGAGAATTGCTCTGATTATCTGTGTGACCTCTTTGCTAAGACGCTCCAGAGAGCCGTCCTCAAAACAAACACACATCTTGACATATCTCCCACATTGATCGCAGTGTCTCCAGAAACGGCATTCAAGGAGCCAGGACCTTTTCTCCCTACACTGTCCATTGAGTTGTCCTCAAAACCAATATACATCCTGCTATATCTCCCACATGGAAAGTGCCAGGAGGGAGAAGTGGGGATTATGTTTAGACTTTCTCGGAACTGCTTCAAATCAACTCGATATCTTTGTGCTGTAAATCTCCCAACAGCCAAACGCAAAAGCAGCAAACATCTCGCTGTATGTCCCACATCCAAAGTGCCAAGAGAGAGCTTGCTCTCCCTGTCTTTGAGTATTGTTTTCACTGTCCCGGTTACCTCTTTGCTAACATTCTCTTCAGAGCTGCAGTGAAACCAGGAACCACGTGGAGAAGGCACCCACACTGAAAGTGCCTGGAGGGAACATTGGGGCTTCTTCTCAGTGTCTCTGACATAGGGTTTCACTGTCCCGGGAAAGTCTCTGCTAACACCGTGCAGAGCGCTGTGCCCAATATACAGAAACGTCTTGCGGTATCTCCTACAGGGAAAGTGCCAGGAGGGAACTGGGAGCTTGTTCTCAGTGTCTCTGAGAATTGCTCTGATTATCTGTGTGACCTCTTTGCTAAGACTCTCCAGAGAGCCGTCCTCAAAACCAACACACATCTTGACATATCTCCCACATTGATCGCAGTGTCTCCAGAAACGGCATTCAAGGAGCCAGGACCTTTTCTCCCTACACTGTCCATTGAGTTGTCCTCAAAACCAATATACATCCTGCTATATCTCCCACATGGAAAGTGCCAGGAGGGAGAAGTGGGGATTATGTTTAGACTTTCTCGGAACTGCTTCAAATCAACTCGATATCTTTGTGCTGTAAATCTCCCAACAGCCAAACGCAAAAGCAGCAAACATCTCGCTGTATGTCCCACATCCAAAGTGCCAAGAGAGAGCTTGCTCTCCCTGTCTTTGAGTACTGTTTTCACTGTCCCGGTTACCTCTTTGCTAACATTCTCTTCAGAGCTGCAGTGAAACCAGGAACCACGTGGAGAAGGCACCCACACTGAAAGTGCCTGGAGGGAACATTGGGGCTTCTTCTCAGTGTCTCTGACATAGGGTTTCACTGTCCCGGGAAAGTCTCTGCTAACACCGTGCAGAGCGCTGTGCCCAATATACAGAAACGTCTTGCGGTATCTCCTACAGGGAAAGTGCCAGGAGGGAACTGGGAGCTTGTTCTCAGTGTCTCTGAGAATTGCTCTGATTATCTGTGTGACCTCTTTGCTAAGACTCTCCAGAGAGCCGTCCTCAAAACCAACACACATCTTGACATATCTCCCACATTGATCGCAGTGTCTCCAGAAACGGCATTCAAGGAGCCAGGAGGTTTTCTCCCTACACTGTCCATTGAGTTGTCCTCAAAACCAATATACATCCTGCTATATCTCCCACATGGAAAGTGCCAGGAGGGAGAAGTGGGGATTATGTTTAGACTTTCTCGGAACTGCTTCAAATCAACTCGATATCTTTGTGCTGTAAATCTCCCAACAGCCAAACGCAAAAGCAGCAAACATCTCGCTGTATGTCCCACATCCAAAGTGCCAAGAGAGAGCTTGCTCTCCCTGTCTTTGAGTACTGTTTTCACTGTCCCGGTTACCTCTTTGCTAACATTCTCTTCAGAGCTGCAGTGAAACCAGGAACCACGTGGAGAAAGCACCCACACTGAAAGTGCCTGGAGGGAACATTGGGGCTTCTTCTCAGTGTCTCTGACATAGGGTTTCACTGTCCCGGGAAAGTCTCTGCTAACACCCTGCAGAGCGCTGTGCCCAATATACAGAAACGTCTTGCGGCATCTCCTACAGGGAAAGTGCCAGGAGGGAATTGCGGAGCTTGTTCTCAGTGTCTCTGAGAATTGCTCTGATTATCTGTGTGACCTCTTTGCTAAGACTCTCCAGAGAGCCGTCCTCAAAACCAACACACATCTTGACATATCTCCCACATTGATCGCAGTGTCTCCAGAAACGGCATTCAAGGAGCCAGGAGGTTTTCTCCCTACACTGTCCATTGAGTTGTCCTCAAAACCAATATACATCCTGCTATATCTCCCACATGGAAAGTGCCAGGAGGGAGAAGTGGGGATTATGTTTAGACTTTCTCGGAACTGCTTCAAATCAACTCGATATCTTTGTGCTGTAAATCTCCCAACAGCCAAACGCAAAAGCAGCAAACATCTCGCTGTATGTCCCACATCCAAAGTGCCAAGAGAGAGCTTGCTCTCCCTGTCTTTGAGTACTGTTTTCACTGTCCCGGTTACCTCTTTGCTAACGTTCTCTTCAGAGCTGCAGTGAAACCAGGAACCACGTGGAGAAAGCACCCACACTGAAAGTGCCTGGAGGGAACACTGGGGCTTCTTCTCAGTGTCTCTGACATAGGGTTTCACTGTCCCGGGAAAGTCTCTGCTAACACCCTGCAGAGCGCTGTGCCCAATATACAGAAACGTCTTGCGGTATCTCCTACAGGGAAAGTGCCAGGAGGGAATTGCGGAGCTTGTTCTCAGTGTCTCTGAGAATTGCTCTGATTATCTGTGTGACCTCTTTGCTAAGACTCTCCAGAGAGCCGTCCTCAAAACAAACACACATCTTGACATATCTCCCACATTGATCGCAGTGTCTCCAGAAACGGCATTCAAGGAGCCAGGAGGTTTTCTCCCTACACTGTCCATTGAGTTGTCCTCAAAACCAATATACATCCTGCTATATCTCCCACATGGAAAGTGCCAGGAGGGAGAAGTGGGGATTATGTTTAGACTTTCTCGGAACTGCTTCAAATCAACTCGATATCTTTGTGCTGTAAATCTCCCAACAGCCAAACGCAAAAGCAGCAAACATCTCGCTGTATGTCCCACATCCAAAGTGCCAAGAGAGAGCTTGCTCTCCCTGTCTTTGAGTACTGTTTTCACTGTCCCGGTTACCTCTTTGCTAACATTCTCTTCAGAGCTGCAGTGAAACCAGGAACCACGTGGAGAAATCACCCACACTGAAAGTGCCTGGAGGGAACACTGGGGCTTCTTCTCAGTGTCTCTGACATAGGGTTTCACTGTGCCGGGAAAGTCTCTGCTAACACCGTGCAGAGCGCTGTGCCCAATATACAGAAACGTCTTGCGGTATCTCCTACAGGGAAAGTGCCAGGAGGGAATTGTGGAGCTTGTTCTCAGTGTCTCTGAGAATTGCTCTGATTATCTGTGTGACCTCTTTGCTAAGACTCTCCAGAGAGCCGTCCTCAAAACAAACACACATCTTGACATATCTCCCACATTGATCGCAGTGTCTCCAGAAACGGCATTCAAGGAGCCAGGACCTTTTCTCCCTACACTGTCCATTGAGTTGTCCTCAAAACCAATATACATCCTGCTATATCTCCCACATGGAAAGTGCCAGGAGGGAGAAGTGGGGATTATGTTTAGACTTTCTCGGAACTGCTTCAAATCAACTCGATATCTTTGTGCTGTAAATCTCCCAACAGCCAAACGCAAAAGCAGCAAACATCTCGCTGTATGTCCCACATCCAAAGTGCCAAGAGAGAGCTTGCTCTCCCTGTCTTTGAGTACTGTTTTCACTGTCCCGGTTACCTCTTTGCTAACATTCTCTTCAGAGCTGCAGTGAAACCAGGAACCACGTGGAGAAAGCACCCACACTGAAAGTGCCTGGAGGGAACATTGGGGCTTCTTCTCAGTGTCTCTGACATAGGGTTTCACTGTGCCGGGAAAGTCTCTGCTAACACCGTGCAGAGCGCTGTGCCCAATATACAGAAACGTCTTGCGGTATCTCCTACAGGGAAAGTGCCAGGAGGGAATTGCGGAGCTTGTTCTCAGTGTCTCTGAGAATTGCTCTGATTATCTGTGTGACCTCTTTGCTAAGACTCTCCAGAGAGCCGTCCTCAAAACCAACACACATCTTGACATATCTCCCACATTGATCGCAGTGTCTCCAGAAACGGCATTCAAGGAGCCAGGAGGTTTTCTCCCTACACTGTCCATTGAGTTGTCCTCAAAACCAATATACATCCTGCTATATCTCCCACATGGAAAGTGCCAGGAGGGAGAAGTGGGGATTATGTTTAGACTTTCTCGGAACTGCTTCAAATCAACTCGATATCTTTGTGCTGTAAATCTCCCAACAGCCAAACGCAAAAGCAGCAAACATCTCGCTGTATGTCCCACATCCAAAGTGCCAAGAGAGAGCTTGCTCTCCCTGTCTTTGAGTACTGTTTTCACTGTCCCGGTTACCTCTTTGCTAACATTCTCTTCAGAGCTGCAGTGAAACCAGGAACCACGTGGAGAAGGCAGCCACACTGAAAGTGCCTGGAGGGAACATTGGGGCTTCTTCTCAGTGTCTCTGACATAGGGTTTCACTGTCCCGGGAAAGTCTCTGCTAACACGCTGCAGAGCGCTGTGCCCAATATACAGAAACGTCTTGCGGTATCTCCTACAGGGAAAGTGCCAGGAGGGAACTGGGAGCTTGTTCTCAGTGTCTCTGAGAATTGCTCTGATTATCTGTGTGACCTCTTTGCTAAGACGCTCCAGAGAGCCGTCCTCAAAACCAACACACATCTTGACATATCTCCCACATTGATCGCAGTGTCTCCAGAAACGGCATTCAAGGAGCCAGGAGGTTTTCTCCCTACACTGTCCATTGAGTTGTCCTCAAAACCAATATACATCCTGCTATATCTCCCACATGGAAAGTGCCAGGAGGGAGAAGTGGGGATTATGTTTAGACTTTCTCGGAACTGCTTCAAATCAACTCGATATCTTTGTGCTGTAAATCTCCCAACAGCCAAACGCAAAAGCAGCAAACATCTCGCTGTATGTCCCACATCCAAAGTGCCAAGAGAGAGCTTGCTCTCCCTGTCTTTGAGTACTGTTTTCACTGTCCCGGTTACCTCTTTGCTAACATTCTCTTCAGAGCTGCAGTGAAACCAGGAACCACGTGGAGAAAGCACCCACACTGAAAGTGCCTGGAGGGAACATTGGGGCTTCTTCTCAGTGTCTCTGACATAGGGTTTCACTGTCCCGGGAAAGTCTCTGCTAACACCCTGCAGAGCGCTGTGCCCAATATACAGAAACGTCTTGCGGCATCTCCTACAGGGAAAGTGCCAGGAGGGAATTGCGGAGCTTGTTCTCAGTGTCTCTGAGAATTGCTCTGATTATCTGTGTGACCTCTTTGCTAAGACTCTCCAGAGAGCCGTCCTCAAAACCAACACACATCTTGACATATCTCCCACATTGATCGCAGTGTCTCCAGAAACGGCATTCAAGGAGCCAGGAGGTTTTCTCCCTACACTGTCCATTGAGTTGTCCTCAAAACCAATATACATCCTGCTATATCTCCCACATGGAAAGTGCCAGGAGGGAGAAGTGGGGATTATGTTTAGACTTTCTCGGAACTGCTTCAAATCAACTCGATATCTTTGTGCTGTAAATCTCCCAACAGCCAAACGCAAAAGCAGCAAACATCTCGCTGTATGTCCCACATCCAAAGTGCCAAGAGAGAGCTTGCTCTCCCTGTCTTTGAGTACTGTTTTCACTGTCCCGGTTACCTCTTTGCTAACGTTCTCTTCAGAGCTGCAGTGAAACCAGGAACCACGTGGAGAAAGCACCCACACTGAAAGTGCCTGGAGGGAACACTGGGGCTTCTTCTCAGTGTCTCTGACATAGGGTTTCACTGTCCCGGGAAAGTCTCTGCTAACACCCTGCAGAGCGCTGTGCCCAATATACAGAAACGTCTTGCGGTATCTCCTACAGGGAAAGTGCCAGGAGGGAATTGCGGAGCTTGTTCTCAGTGTCTCTGAGAATTGCTCTGATTATCTGTGTGACCTCTTTGCTAAGACTCTCCAGAGAGCCGTCCTCAAAACAAACACACATCTTGACATATCTCCCACATTGATCGCAGTGTCTCCAGAAACGGCATTCAAGGAGCCAGGACCTTTTCTCCCTACACTGTCCATTGAGTTGTCCTCAAAACCAATATACATCCTGCTATATCTCCCACATGGAAAGTGCCAGGAGGGAGAAGTGGGGATTATGTTTAGACTTTCTCGGAACTGCTTCAAATCAACTCGATATCTTTGTGCTGTAAATCTCCCAACAGCCAAACGCAAAAGCAGCAAACATCTCGCTGTATGTCCCACATCCAAAGTGCCAAGAGAGAGCTTGCTCTCCCTGTCTTTGAGTACTGTTTTCACTGTCCCGGTTACCTCTTTGCTAACATTCTCTTCAGAGCTGCAGTGAAACCAGGAACCACGTGGAGAAATCACCCACACTGAAAGTGCCTGGAGGGAACACTGGGGCTTCTTCTCAGTGTCTCTGACATAGGGTTTCACTGTGCCGGGAAAGTCTCTGCTAACACCGTGCAGAGCGCTGTGCCCAATATACAGAAACGTCTTGCGGTATCTCCTACAGGGAAAGTGCCAGGAGGGAATTGCGGAGCTTGTTCTCAGTGTCTCTGAGAATTGCTCTGATTATCTGTGTGACCTCTTTGCTAAGACTCTCCAGAGAGCCGTCCTCAAAACCAACACACATCTTGACATATCTCCCACATTGATCGCAGTGTCTCCAGAAACGGCATTCAAGGAGCCAGGAGGTTTTCTCCCTACACTGTCCATTGAGTTGTCCTCAAAACCAATATACATCCTGCTATATCTCCCACATGGAAAGTGCCAGGAGGGAGAAGTGGGGATTATGTTTAGACTTTCTCGGAACTGCTTCAAATCAACTCGATATCTTTGTGCTGTAAATCTCCCAACAGCCAAACGCAAAAGCAGCAAACATCTCGCTGTATGTCCCACATCCAAAGTGCCAAGAGAGAGCTTGCTCTCCCTGTCTTTGAGTACTGTTTTCACTGTCCCGGTTACCTCTTTGCTAACATTCTCTTCAGAGCTGCAGTGAAACCAGGAACCACGTGGAGAAAGCACCCACACTGAAAGTGCCTGGAGGGAACATTGGGGCTTCTTCTCAGTGTCTCTGACATAGGGTTTCACTGTCCCGGGAAAGTCTCTGCTAACACCGTGCAGAGCGCTGTGCCCAATATACAGAAACGTCTTGCGGTATCTCCTACAGGGAAAGTGCCAGGAGGGAATTGCGGAGCTTGTTCTCAGTGTCTCTGAGAATTGCTCTGATTATCTGTGTGACCTCTTTGCTAAGACTCTCCAGAGAGCCGTCCTCAAAACCAACACACATCTTGACATATCTCCCACATTGATCGCAGTGTCTCCAGAAACGGCATTCAAGGAGCCAGGACCTTTTCTCCCTACACTGTCCATTGAGTTGTCCTCAAAACCAATATACATCCTGCTATATCTCCCACATGGAAAGTGCCAGGAGGGAGAAGTGGGGATTATGTTTAGACTTTCTCGGAACTGCTTCAAATCAACTCGATATCTTTGTGCTGTAAATCTCCCAACAGCCAAACGCAAAAGCAGCAAACATCTCGCTGTATGTCCCACATCCAAAGTGCCAAGAGAGAGCTTGCTCTCCCTGTCTTTGAGTACTGTTTTCACTGTCCCGGTTACCTCTTTGCTAACATTCTCTTCAGAGCTGCAGTGAAACCAGGAACCACGTGGAGAAAGCACCCACACTGAAAGTGCCTGGAGGGAACATTGGGGCTTCTTCTCAGTGTCTCTGACATAGGGTTTCACTGTCCCGGGAAAGTCTCTGCTAACACCCTGCAGAGCGCTGTGCCCAATATACAGAAACGTCTTGCGGCATCTCCTACAGGGAAAGTGCCAGGAGGGAATTGCGGAGCTTGTTCTCAGTGTCTCTGAGAATTGCTCTGATTATCTGTGTGACCTCTTTGCTAAGACTCTCCAGAGAGCCGTCCTCAAAACCAACACACATCTTGACATATCTCCCACATTGATCGCAGTGTCTCCAGAAACGGCATTCAAGGAGCCAGGAGGTTTTCTCCCTACACTGTCCATTGAGTTGTCCTCAAAACCAATATACATCCTGCTATATCTCCCACATGGAAAGTGCCAGGAGGGAGAAGTGGGGATTATGTTTAGACTTTCTCGGAACTGCTTCAAATCAACTCGATATCTTTGTGCTGTAAATCTCCCAACAGCCAAACGCAAAAGCAGCAAACATCTCGCTGTATGTCCCACATCCAAAGTGCCAAGAGAGAGCTTGCTCTCCCTGTCTTTGAGTACTGTTTTCACTGTCCCGGTTACCTCTTTGCTAACATTCTCTTCAGAGCTGCAGTGAAACCAGGAACCACGTAGAGAAAGCACCCACACTGAAAGTGCCTGGAGGGAACACTGGGGCTTCTTCTCAGTGTCTCTGACATAGGGTTTCACTGTCCCGGGAAAGTCTCTGCTAACACCCTGCAGAGCGCTGTGCCCAATATACAGAAACGTCTTGCGGTATCTCCTACAGGGAAAGTGCCAGGAGGGAATTGCGGAGCTTGTTCTCAGTGTCTCTGAGAATTGCTCTGATTATCTGTGTGACCTCTTTGCTAAGACTCTCCAGAGAGCCGTCCTCAAAACAAACACACATCTTGACATATCTCCCACATTGATCGCAGTGTCTCCAGAAACGGCATTCAAGGAGCCAGGACCTTTTCTCCCTACACTGTCCATTGAGTTGTCCTCAAAACCAATATACATCCTGCTATATCTCCCACATGGAAAGTGCCAGGAGGGAGAAGTGGGGATTATGTTTAGACTTTCTCGGAACTACTTCAAATCAACTAGATATCTTTGTGCTGTAAATCTCCCAACAGCCAAACGCAAAAGCAGCAAACATCTCGCTGTATGTCCCACATCCAAAGTGCCAAGAGAGAGCTTGCTCTCCCTGTCTTTGAGTACTGTTTTCACTGTCCCGGTTACCTCTTTGCTAACATTCTCTTCAGAGCTGCAGTGAAACCAGGAACCACGTGGAGAAATCACCCACACTGAAAGTGCCTGGAGGGAACATTGGGGCTTCTTCTCAGTGTCTCTGACATAGGGTTTCACTGTCCCGGGAAAGTCTCTGCTAACACCGTGCAGAGCGCTGTGCCCAATATACAGAAACGTCTTGCGGTATCTCCTACAGGGAAAGTGCCAGGAGGGAATTGCGGAGCTTGTTCTCAGTGTCTCTGAGAATTGCTCTGATTATCTGTGTGACCTCTTTGCTAAGACTCTCCAGAGAGCCGTCCTCAAAACCAACACACATCTTGACATATCTCCCACATTGATCGCAATGTCTCCAGAAACGGCATTCAAGGAGCCAGGACCTTTTCTCCCTACACTGTCCATTGAGTTGTCCTCAAAACCAATATACATCCTGCTATATCTCCCACATGGAAAGTGCCAGGAGGGAGAAGTGGGGATTATGTTTAGACTTTCTCGGAACTGCTTCAAATCAACTCGATATCTTTGTGCTGTAAATCTCCCAACAGCCAAACGCAAAAGCAGCAAACATCTCGCTGTATGTCCCACATCCAAAGTGCCAAGAGAGAGCTTGCTCTCCCTGTCTTTGAGTACTGTTTTCACTGTCCCGGTTACCTCTTTGCTAACATTCTCTTCAGAGCTGCAGTGAAACCAGGAACCACGTGGAGAAAGCACCCACACTGAAAGTGCCTGGAGGGAACACTGGGGCTTCTTCTCAGTGTCTCTGACATAGGGTTTCACTGTCCCGGGAAAGTCTCTGCTAACACCGTGCAGAGCGCTGTGCCCAATATACAGAAACGTCTTGCGGTATCTCCTACAGGGAAAGTGCCAGGAGGGAATTGCGGAGCTTGTTCTCAGTGTCTCTGAGAATTGCTCTGATTATCTGTGTGACCTCTTTGCTAAGACTCTCCAGAGAGCCGTCCTCAAAACCAACACACATCTTGACATATCTCCCACATTGATCGCAGTGTCTCCAGAAACGGCATTCAAGGAGCCAGGACCTTTTCTCCCTACACTGTCCATTGAGTTGTCCTCAAAACCAATATACATCCTGCTATATCTCCCACATGGAAAGTGCCAGGAGGGAGAAGTGGGGATTATGTTTAGACTTTCTCGGAACTGCTTCAAATCAACTCGATATCTTTGTGCTGTAAATCTCCCAACAGCCAAACGCAAAAGCAGCAAACATCTCGCTGTATGTCCCACATCCAAAGTGCCAAGAGAGAGCTTGCTCTCCCTGTCTTTGAGTACTGTTTTCACTGTCCCGGTTACCTCTTTGCTAACATTCTCTTCAGAGCTGCAGTGAAACCAGGAACCACGTGGAGAAAGCACCCACACTGAAAGTGCCTGGAGGGAACATTGGGGCTTCTTCTCAGTGTCTCTGACATAGGGTTTCACTGTCCCGGGAAAGTCTCTGCTAACACCCTGCAGAGCGCTGTGCCCAATATACAGAAACGTCTTGCGGCATCTCCTACAGGGAAAGTGCCAGGAGGGAATTGCGGAGCTTGTTCTCAGTGTCTCTGAGAATTGCTCTGATTATCTGTGTGACCTCTTTGCTAAGACTCTCCAGAGAGCCGTCCTCAAAACCAACACACATCTTGACATATCTCCCACATTGATCGCAGTGTCTCCAGAAACGGCATTCAAGGAGCCAGGAGGTTTTCTCCCTACACTGTCCATTGAGTTGTCCTCAAAACCAATATACATCCTGCTATATCTCCCACATGGAAAGTGCCAGGAGGGAGAAGTGGGGATTATGTTTAGACTTTCTCGGAACTGCTTCAAATCAACTCGATATCTTTGTGCTGTAAATCTCCCAACAGCCAAACGCAAAAGCAGCAAACATCTCGCTGTATGTCCCACATCCAAAGTGCCAAGAGAGAGCTTGCTCTCCCTGTCTTTGAGTACTGTTTTCACTGTCCCGGTTACCTCTTTGCTAACATTCTCTTCAGAGCTGCAGTGAAACCAGGAACCACGTAGAGAAAGCACCCACACTGAAAGTGCCTGGAGGGAACACTGGGGCTTCTTCTCAGTGTCTCTGACATAGGGTTTCACTGTCCCGGGAAAGTCTCTGCTAACACCCTGCAGAGCGCTGTGCCCAATATACAGAAACGTCTTGCGGTATCTCCTACAGGGAAAGTGCCAGGAGGGAATTGCGGAGCTTGTTCTCAGTGTCTCTGAGAATTGCTCTGATTATCTGTGTGACCTCTTTGCTAAGACTCTCCAGAGAGCCGTCCTCAAAACAAACACACATCTTGACATATCTCCCACATTGATCGCAGTGTCTCCAGAAACGGCATTCAAGGAGCCAGGACCTTTTCTCCCTACACTGTCCATTGAGTTGTCCTCAAAACCAATATACATCCTGCTATATCTCCCACATGGAAAGTGCCAGGAGGGAGAAGTGGGGATTATGTTTAGACTTTCTCGGAACTACTTCAAATCAACTAGATATCTTTGTGCTGTAAATCTCCCAACAGCCAAACGCAAAAGCAGCAAACATCTCGCTGTATGTCCCACATCCAAAGTGCCAAGAGAGAGCTTGCTCTCCCTGTCTTTGAGTACTGTTTTCACTGTCCCGGTTACCTCTTTGCTAACATTCTCTTCAGAGCTGCAGTGAAACCAGGAACCACGTGGAGAAATCACCCACACTGAAAGTGCCTGGAGGGAACATTGGGGCTTCTTCTCAGTGTCTCTGACATAGGGTTTCACTGTCCCGGGAAAGTCTCTGCTAACACCGTGCAGAGCGCTGTGCCCAATATACAGAAACGTCTTGCGGTATCTCCTACAGGGAAAGTGCCAGGAGGGAATTGCGGAGCTTGTTCTCAGTGTCTCTGAGAATTGCTCTGATTATCTGTGTGACCTCTTTGCTAAGACTCTCCAGAGAGCCGTCCTCAAAACCAACACACATCTTGACATATCTCCCACATTGATCGCAATGTCTCCAGAAACGGCATTCAAGGAGCCAGGACCTTTTCTCCCTACACTGTCCATTGAGTTGTCCTCAAAACCAATATACATCCTGCTATATCTCCCACATGGAAAGTGCCAGGAGGGAGAAGTGGGGATTATGTTTAGACTTTCTCGGAACTGCTTCAAATCAACTCGATATCTTTGTGCTGTAAATCTCCCAACAGCCAAACGCAAAAGCAGCAAACATCTCGCTGTATGTCCCACATCCAAAGTGCCAAGAGAGAGCTTGCTCTCCCTGTCTTTGAGTACTGTTTTCACTGTCCCGGTTACCTCTTTGCTAACATTCTCTTCAGAGCTGCAGTGAAACCAGGAACCACGTGGAGAAAGCACCCACACTGAAAGTGCCTGGAGGGAACACTGGGGCTTCTTCTCAGTGTCTCTGACATAGGGTTTCACTGTCCCGGGAAAGTCTCTGCTAACACCGTGCAGAGCGCTGTGCCCAATATACAGAAACGTCTTGCGGTATCTCCTACATGGAGAGTGCCAGGAGGGAATTGCGGAGCTTGTTCTCAGTGTCTCTGAGAATTGCTCTGATTATCTGTGTGACCTCTTTGCTAAGACTCTCCAGAGAGCCGTCCTCAAAACAAACACACATCTTGACATATCTCCCACATTGATCGCAGTGTCTCCAGAAACGGCATTCAAGGAGCCAGGACCTTTTCTCCCTACACTGTCCATTGAGTTGTCCTCAAAACCAATATACATCCTGCTATATCTCCCACATGGAAAGTGCCAGGAGGGAGAAGTGGGGATTATGTTTAGACTTTCTCGGAACTGCTTCAAATCAACTCGATATCTTTGTGCTGTAAATCTCCCAACAGCCAAACGCAAAAGCAGCAAACATCTCGCTGTATGTCCCACATCCAAAGTGCCAAGAGAGAGCTTGCTCTCCCTGTCTTTGAGTACTGTTTTCACTGTCCCGGTTACCTCTTTGCTAACATTCTCTTCAGAGCTGCAGTGAAACCAGGAACCACGTGGAGAAATCACCCACACTGAAAGTGCCTGGAGGGAACACTGGGGCTTCTTCTCAGTGTCTCTGACATAGGGTTTCACTGTCCCGGGAAAGTCTCTGCTAACACCGTGCAGAGCGCTGTGCCCAATATACAGAAACGTCTTGCGGTATCTCCTACATGGAGAGTGCCAGGAGGGAATTGCGGAGCTTGTTCTCAGTGTCTCTGAGAATTGCTCTGATTATCTGTGTGACCTCTTTGCTAAGACTCTCCAGAGAGCCGTCCTCAAAACCAACACACATCTTGACATATCTCCCACATTGATCGCAGTGTCTCCAGAAACGGCATTCAAGGAGCCAGGACCTTTTCTCCCTACACTGTCCATTGAGTTGTCCTCAAAACCAATATACATCCTGCTATATCTCCCACATGGAAAGTGCCAGGAGGGAGAAGTGGGGATTATGTTTAGACTTTCTCGGAACTGCTTCAAATCAACTCGATATCTTTGTGCTGTAAATCTCCCAACAGCCAAACGCAAAAGCAGCAAACATCTCGCTGTATGTCCCACATCCAAAGTGCCAAGAGAGAGCTTGCTCTCCCTGTCTTTGAGTACTGTTTTCACTGTCCCGGTTACCTCTTTGCTAACATTCTCTTCAGAGCTGCAGTGAAACCAGGAACCACGTGGAGAAATCACCCACACTGAAAGTGCCTGGAGGGAACACTGGGGCTTCTTCTCAGTGTCTCTGACATAGGGTTTCACTGTCCCGGGAAAGTCTCTGCTAACACCGTGCAGAGCGCTGTGCCCAATATACAGAAACGTCTTGCGGTATCTCCTACAGGGAAAGTGCCAGGAGGGAATTGCGGAGCTTGTTCTCAGTGTCTCTGAGAATTGCTCTGATTATCTGTGTGACCTCTTTGCTAAGACTCTCCAGAGAGCCGTCCTCAAAACCAACACACATCTTGACATATCTCCCACATTGATCGCAGTGTCTCCAGAAACGGCATTCAAGGAGCCAGGAGGTTTTCTCCCTACACTGTCCATTGAGTTGTCCTCAAAACCAATATACATCCTGCTATATCTCCCACATGGAAAGTGCCAGGAGGGAGAAGTGGGGATTATGTTTAGACTTTCTCGGAACTGCTTCAAATCAACTCGATATCTTTGTGCTGTAAATCTCCCAACAGCCAAACGCAAAAGCAGCAAACATCTCGCTGTATGTCCCACATCCAAAGTGCCAAGAGAGAGCTTGCTCTCCCTGTCTTTGAGTACTGTTTTCACTGTCCCGGTTACCTCTTTGCTAACATTCTCTTCAGAGCTGCAGTGAAACCAGGAACCACGTGGAGAAAGCACCCACACTGAAAGTGCCTGGAGGGAACATTGGGGCTTCTTCTCAGTGTCTCTGACATAGGGTTTCACTGTCCCGGGAAAGTCTCTGCTAACACCGTGCAGAGCGCTGTGCCCAATATACAGAAACGTCTTGCGGTATCTCCTACAGGGAAAGTGCCAGGAGGGAATTGCGGAGCTTGTTCTCAGTGTCTCTGAGAATTGCTCTGATTATCTGTGTGACCTCTTTGCTAAGACTCTCCAGAGAGCCGTCCTCAAAACCAACACACATCTTGACATATCTCCCACATTGATCGCAGTGTCTCCAGAAACGGCATTCAAGGAGCCAGGACCTTTTCTCCCTACACTGTCCATTGAGTTGTCCTCAAAACCAATATACATCCTGCTATATCTCCCACATGGAAAGTGCCAGGAGGGAGAAGTGGGGATTATGTTTAGACTTTC
This sequence comes from Larus michahellis, assembly GCF_964199755.1. Lineage (NCBI taxonomy): Eukaryota > Metazoa > Chordata > Aves > Charadriiformes > Laridae > Larus > Larus michahellis. The sequence continues at coordinate 537,401 of NW_027436249.1, read as the reverse complement.
TTGGAACTGCTTCAAATCAACTCGATATCTTTGTGCTGTAAATCTCCCAACAGCCAAACGCAAAAGCAGCAAACATCTCGCTGTATGTCCCACATCCAAAGTGCCAAGAGAGAGCTTGCTCTCCCTGTCTTTGAGTACTGTTTTCACTGTCCCGGTTACCTCTTTGCTAACATTCTCTTCAGAGCTGCAGTGAAACCAGGAACCACGTGGAGAAATCACCCACACTGAAAGTGCCTGGAGGGAACACTGGGGCTTCTTCTCAGTGTCTCTGACATAGGGTTTCACTGTCCCGGGAAAGTCTCTGCTAACACCGTGCAGAGCGCTGTGCCCAATATACAGAAACGTCTTGCGGTATCTCCTACAGGGAAAGTGCCAGGAGGGAATTGCGGAGCTTGTTCTCAGTGTCTCTGAGAATTGCTCTGATTATCTGTGTGACCTCTTTGCTAAGACTCTCCAGAGAGCCGTCCTCAAAACCAACACACATCTTGACATATCTCCGACATTGATCGCAGTGTCTCCAGAAACGGCATTCAAGGAGCCAGGAGGTTTTCTCCCTACACTGTCCATTGAGTTGTCCTCAAAACCAATATACATCCTGCTATATCTCCCACATGGAAAGTGCCAGGAGGGAGAAGTGGGGATTATGTTTAGACTTTCTCGGAACTGCTTCAAATCAACTCGATATCTTTGTGCTGTAAATCTCCCAACAGCCAAACGCAAAAGCAGCAAACATCTCGCTGTATGTCCCACATCCAAAGTGCCAAGAGAGAGCTTGCTCTCCCTGTCTTTGAGTACTGTTTTCACTGTCCCGGTTACCTCTTTGCTAACATTCTCTTCAGAGCTGCAGTGAAACCAGGAACCACGTGGAGAAAGCACCCACACTGAAAGTGCCTGGAGGGAACATTGGGGCTTCTTCTCAGTGTCTCTGACATAGGGTTTCACTGTCCCGGGAAAGTCTCTGCTAACACCCTGCAGAGCGCTGTGCCCAATATACAGAAACGTCTTGCGGTATCTCCTACAGGGAAAGTGCCAGGAGGGAATTGCGGAGCTTGTTCTCAGTGTCTCTGAGAATTGCTCTGATTATCTGTGTGACCTCTTTGCTAAGACTCTCCAGAGAGCCGTCCTCAAAACCAACACACATCTTGACATATCTCCCACATTGATCGCAGTGTCTCCAGAAACGGCATTCAAGGAGCCAGGACCTTTTCTCCCTACACTGTCCATTGAGTTGTCCTCAAAACCAATATACATCCTGCTATATCTCCCACATGGAAAGTGCCAGGAGGGAGAAGTGGGGATTATGTTTAGACTTTCTCGGAACTGCTTCAAATCAACTCAATATCTTTGTGCTGTAAATCTCCCAACAGCCAAACGCAAAAGCAGCAAACATCTCGCTGTATGTCCCACATCCAAAGTGCCAAGAGAGAGCTTGCTCTCCCTGTCTTTGAGTACTGTTTTCACTGTCCCGGTTACCTCTTTGCTAACATTCTCTTCAGAGCTGCAGTGAAACCAGGAACCACGTGGAGAAAGCACCCACACTGAAAGTGCCTGGAGGGAACATTGGGGCTTCTTCTCAGTGTCTCTGACATAGGGTTTCACTGTCCCGGGAAAGTCTCTGCTAACACCGTGCAGAGCGCTGTGCCCAATATACAGAAACGTCTTGCGGTATCTTCTACAGGGAAAGTGCCAGGAGGGAATTGCGGAGCTTGTTCTCAGTGTCTCTGAGAATTGCTCTGATTATCTGTGTGACCTCTTTGCTAAGACGCTCCAGAGAGCCGTCCTCAAAACCAACACACATCTTGACATATCTCCCACATTGATCGCAGTGTCTCCAGAAACGGCATTCAAGGAGCCAGGAGGTTTTCTCCCTACACTGTCCATTGAGTTGTCCTCAAAACCAATATACATCCTGCTATATCTCCCACATGGAAAGTGCCAGGAGGGAGAAGTGGGGATTATGTTTAGACTTTCTCGGAACTGCTTCAAATCAACTCGATATCTTTGTGCTGTAAATCTCCCAACAGCCAAACGCAAAAGCAGCAAACATCTCGCTGTATGTCCCACATCCAAAGTGCCAAGAGAGAGCTTGCTCTCCCTGTCTTTGAGTACTGTTTTCACTGTCCCGGTTACCTCTTTGCTAACATTCTCTTCAGAGCTGCAGTGAAACCAGGAACCACGTGGAGAAAGCACCCACACTGAAAGTGCCTGGAGGGAACATTGGGGCTTCTTCTCAGTGTCTCTGACATAGGGTTTCACTGTCCCGGGAAAGTCTCTGCTAACACCGTGCAGAGCGCTGTGCCCAATGTACAGAAACGTCTTGCGGTATCTCCTACAGGGAAAGTGCCAGGAGGGAATTGCGGAGCTTGTTCTCAGTGTCTCTGAGAATTGCTCTGATTATCTGTGTGACCTCTTTGCTAAGACTCTCCAGAGAGCCGTCCTCAAAACAAACACACATCTTGACATATCTCCCACATTGATCGCAGTGTCTCCAGAAACGGCATTCAAGGAGCCAGGACCTTTTCTCCCTACACTGTCCATTGAGTTGTCCTCAAAACCAATATACATCCTGCGATATCTCCCACATGGAAAGTGCCAGGAGGGAGAAGTGGGGATTATGTTTAGACTTTCTTGGAACTGCTTCAAATCAACTCGATATCTTTGTGCTGTAAATCTCCCAACAGCCAAACGCAAAAGCAGCAAACATCTCGCTGTATGTCCCACATCCAAAGTGCCAAGAGAGAGCTTGCTCTCCCTGTCTTTGAGTACTGTTTTCACTGTCCCGGTTACCTCTTTGCTAACATTCTCTTCAGAGCTGCAGTGAAACCAGGAACCACGTGGAGAAAGCACCCACACTGAAAGTGCCTGGAGGGAACATTGGGGCTTCTTCTCAGTGTCTCTGACATAGGGTTTCACTGTCCCGGGAAAGTCTCTGCTAACACCCTGCAGAGCGCTGTGCCCAATATACAGAAACGTCTTGCGGTATCTCCTACATGGAGAGTGCCAGGAGGGAATTGCGGAGCTTGTTCTCAGTGTCTCTGAGAATTGCTCTGATTATCTGTGTGACCTCTTTGCTAAGACTCTCCAGAGAGCCGTCCTCAAAACCAACACACATCTTGACATATCTCCCACATTGATCGCAGTGTCTCCAGAAACGGCATTCAAGGAGCCAGGAGGTTTTCTCCCTACACTGTCCATTGAGTTGTCCTCAAAACCAATATACATCCTGCTATATCTCCCACATGGAAAGTGCCAGGAGGGAGAAGTGGGGATTATGTTTAGACTTTCTCGGAACTGCTTCAAATCAACTCGATATCTTTGTGCTGTAAATCTCCCAACAGCCAAACGCAAAAGCAGCAAACATCTCGCTGTATGTCCCACATCCAAAGTGCCAAGAGAGAGCTTGCTCTCCCTGTCTTTGAGTACTGTTTTCACTGTCCCGGTTACCTCTTTGCTAACATTCTCTTCAGAGCTGCAGTGAAACCAGGAACCACGTGGAGAAGGCACCCACACTGAAAGTGCCTGGAGGGAACATTGGGGCTTCTTCTCAGTGTCTCTGACATAGGGTTTCACTGTCCCGGGAAAGTCTCTGCTAACACCGTGCAGAGCGCTGTGCCCAATGTACAGAAACGTCTTGCGGTATCTCCTACAGGGAAAGTGCCAGGAGGGAATTGCGGAGCTTGTTCTCAGTGTCTCTGAGAATTGCTCTGATTATCTGTGTGACCTCTTTGCTAAGACTCTCCAGAGAGCCGTCCTCAAAACCAACACACATCTTGACATATCTCCCACATTGATCGCAGTGTCTCCAGAAACGGCATTCAAGGAGCCAGGAGGTTTTCTCCCTACACTGTCCATTGAGTTGTCCTCAAAACCAATATACATCCTGCTATATCTCCCACATGGAAAGTGCCAGGAGGGAGAAGTGGGGATTATGTTTAGACTTTCTCGGAACTGCTTCAAATCAACTCGATATCTTTGTGCTGTAAATCTCCCAACAGCCAAACGCAAAAGCAGCAAACATCTCGCTGTATGTCCCACATCCAAAGTGCCAAGAGAGACCTTGCTCTCCCTGTCTTTGAGTACTGTTTTCACTGTCCCGGTTACCTCTTTGCTAACATTCTCTTCAGAGCTGCAGTGAAACCAGGAACCACGTGGAGAAGGCACCCACACTGAAAGTGCCTGGAGGGAACATTGGGGCTTCTTCTCAGTGTCTCTGACATAGGGTTTCACTGTCCCGGGAAAGTCTCTGCTAACACCGTGCAGAGCGCTGTGCCCAATATACAGAAACGTCTTGCGGTATCTCCTACAGGGAAAGTGCCAGGAGGGAATTGGGAGCTTGTTCTCAGTGTCTCTGAGAATTGCTCTGATTATCTGTGTGACCTCTTTGCTAAGACTCTCCAGAGAGCCGTCCTCAAAACCAACACACATCTTGACATATCTCCCACATTGATCGCAGTGTCTCCAGAAACGGCATTCAAGGAGCCAGGAGGTTTTCTCCCTACACTGTCCATTGAGTTGTCCTCAAAACCAATATACATCCTGCTATATCTCCCACATGGAAAGTGCCAGGAGGGAGAAGTGGGGATTATGTTTAGACTTTCTCGGAACTGCTTCAAATCAACTCGATATCTTTGTGCTGTAAATCTCCCAACAGCCAAACGCAAAAGCAGCAAACATCTCGCTGTATGTCCCACATCCAAAGTGCCAAGAGAGAGCTTGCTCTCCCTGTCTTTGAGTACTGTTTTCACTGTCCCGGTTACCTCTTTGCTAACATTCTCTTCAGAGCTGCAGTGAAACCAGGAACCACGTGGAGAAGGCACCCACACTGAAAGTGCCTGGAGGGAACATTGGGGCTTCTTCTCAGTGTCTCTGACATAGGGTTTCACTGTCCCGGGAAAGTCTCTGCTAACACCGTGCAGAGCGCTGTGCCCAATATACAGAAACGTCTTGCGGTATCTCCTACAGGGAAAGTGCCAGGAGGGAATTGGGAGCTTGTTCTCAGTGTCTCTGAGAATTGCTCTGATTATCTGTGTGACCTCTTTGCTAAGACTCTCCAGAGAGCCGTCCTCAAAACCAACACACATCTTGACATATCTCCCACATTGATCGCAGTGTCTCCAGAAACGGCATTCAAGGAGCCAGGAGGTTTTCTCCCTACACTGTCCATTGAGTTGTCCTCAAAACCAATATACATCCTGCTATATCTCCCACATGGAAAGTGCCAGGAGGGAGAAGTGGGGATTATGTTTAGACTTTCTCGGAACTGCTTCAAATCAACTCGATATCTTTGTGCTGTAAATCTCCCAACAGCCAAACGCAAAAGCAGCAAACATCTCGCTGTATGTCCCACATCCAAAGTGCCAAGAGAGAGCTTGCTCTCCCTGTCTTTGAGTACTGTTTTCACTGTCCCGGTTACCTCTTTGCTAACATTCCTTTCAGAGCTGCAGTGAAACCAGGAACCACGTGGAGAAATCACCCACACTGAAAGTGCCTGGAGGGAACACTGGGGCTTCTTCTCAGTGTCTCTGACATAGGGTTTCACTGTCCCGGGAAAGTCTCTGCTAACACCGTGCAGAGCGCTGTGCCCAATATACAGAAACGTCTTGCGGTATCTCCTACAGGGAAAGTGCCAGGAGGGAATTGCGGAGCTTGTTCTCAGTGTCTCTGAGAATTGCTCTGATTATCTGTGTGACCTCTTTGCTAAGACTCTCCAGAGAGCCGTCCTCAAAACCAACACACATCTTGACATATCTCCCACATTGATCGCAGTGTCTCCAGAAACGGCATTCAAGGAGCCAGGACCTTTTCTCCCTACACTGTCCATTGAGTTGTCCTCAAAACCAATATACATCCTGCTATATCTCCCACATGGAAAGTGCCAGGAGGGAGAAGTGGGGATTATGTTTAGACTTTCTCGGAACTGCTTCAAATCAACTCGATATCTTTGTGCTGTAAATCTCCCAACAGCCAAACGCAAAAGCAGCAAACATCTCGCTGTATGTCCCACATCCAAAGTGCCAAGAGAGAGCTTGCTCTCCCTGTCTTTGAGTACTGTTTTCACTGTCCCGGTTACCTCTTTGCTAACATTCTCTTCAGAGCTGCAGTGAAACCAGGAACCACGTGGTGAAGGCACCCACACTGAAAGTGCCTGGAGGGAACATTGGGGCTTCTTCTCAGTGTCTCTGACATAGGGTTTCACTGTCCCGGGAAAGTCTCTGCTAACACCGTGCAGAGCGCTGTGCCCAATATACAGAAACGTCTTGCGGTATCTCCTACAGGGAAAGTGCCAGGAGGGAACTGGGAGCTTGTTCTCAGTGTCTCTGAGAATTGCTCTGATTATCTGTGTGACCTCTTTGCTAAGACTCTCCAGAGAGCCGTCCTCAAAACCAACACACATCTTGACATATCTCCCACATTGATCGCAGTGTCTCCAGAAACGGCATTCAAGGAGCCAGGAGGTTTTCTCCCTACACTGTCCATTGAGTTGTCCTCAAAACCAATATACATCCTGCTATATCTCCCACATGGAAAGTGCCAGGAGGGAGAAGTGGGGATTATGTTTAGACTTTCTCGGAACTGCTTCAAATCAACTCGATATCTTTGTGCTGTAAATCTCCCAACAGCCAAACGCAAAAGCAGCAAACATCTCGCTGTATGTCCCACATCCAAAGTGCCAAGAGAGAGCTTGCTCTCCCTGTCTTTGAGTACTGTTTTCACTGTCCCGGTTACCTCTTTGCTAACATTCTCTTCAGAGCTGCAGTGAAACCAGGAACCACGTGGAGAAAGCACCCACACTGAAAGTGCCTGGAGGGAACATTGGGGCTTCTTCTCAGTGTCTCTGACATAGGGTTTCACTGTCCCGGGAAAGTCTCTGCTAACACCGTGCAGAGCGCTGTGCCCAATATACAGAAACGTCTTGCGGTATCTCCTACAGGGAAAGTGCCAGGAGGGAACTGGGAGCTTGTTCTCAGTGTCTCTGAGAATTGCTCTGATTATCTGTGTGACCTCTTTGCTAAGACTCTCCAGAGAGCCGTCCTCAAAACCAACGCACATCTTGACATATCTCCCACATTGATCGCAGTGTCTCCAGAAACGGCATTCAAGGAGCCAGGAGGTTTTCTCCCTACACTGTCCATTGAGTTGTCCTCAAAACCAATATACATCCTGCTATATCTCCCACATGGAAAGTGCCAGGAGGGAGAAGTGGGGATTATGTTTAGACTTTCTCGGAACTGCTTCAAATCAACTCGATATCTTTGTGCTGTAAATCTCCCAACAGCCAAACGCAAAAGCAGCAAACATCTCGCTGTATGTCCCACATCCAAAGTGCCAAGAGAGAGCTTGCTCTCCCTGTCTTTGAGTACTGTTTTCACTGTCCCGGTTACCTCTTTGCTAACATTCTCTTCAGAGCTGCAGTGAAACCAGGAACCACGTGGAGAAAGCACCCACACTGAAAGTGCCTGGAGGGAACATTGGGGCTTCTTCTCAGTGTCTCTGACATAGGGTTTCACTGTCCCGGGAAAGTCTCTGCTAACACCCTGCAGAGCGCTGTGCCCAATATACAGAAACGTCTTGCGGCATCTCCTACAGGGAAAGTGCCAGGAGGGAACTGCGGAGCTTGTTCTCAGTGTCTCTGAGAATTGCTCTGATTATCTGTGTGACCTCTTTGCTAAGACTCTCCAGAGAGCCGTCCTCAAAACAAACACACATCTTGACATATCTCCCACATTGATCGCAGTGTCTCCAGAAACGGCATTCAAGGAGCCAGGACCTTTTCTCCCTACACTGTCCATTGAGTTGTCCTCAAAACCAATATACATCCTGCTATATCTCCCACATGGAAAGTGCCAGGAGGGAGAAGTGGGGATTATGTTTAGACTTTCTCGGAACTGCTTCAAATCAACTCGATATCTTTGTGCTGTAAATCTCCCAACAGCCAAACGCAAAAGCAGCAAACATCTCGCTGTATGTCCCACATCCAAAGTGCCAAGAGAGAGCTTGCTCTCCCTGTCTTTGAGTACTGTTTTCACTGTCCCGGTTACCTCTTTGCTAACATTCTCTTCAGAGCTGCAGTGAAACCAGGAACCACGTGGAGAAATCACCCACACTGAAAGTGCCTGGAGGGAACATTGGGGCTTCTTCTCAGTGTCTCTGACATAGGGTTTCACTGTCCCGGGAAAGTCTCTGCTAACACCGTGCAGAGCGCTGTGCCCAATATACAGAAACGTCTTGCGGTATCTCCTACAGGGAAAGTGCCAGGAGGGAATTGCGGAGCTTGTTCTCAGTGTCTCTGAGAATTGCTCTGATTATCTGTGTGACCTCTTTGCTAAGACTCTCCAGAGAGCCGTCCTCAAAACCAACGCACATCTTGACATATCTCCCACATTGATCGCAGTGTCTCCAGAAACGGCATTCAAGGAGCCAGGAGGTTTTCTCCCTACACTGTCCATTGAGTTGTCCTCAAAACCAATATACATCCTGCTATATCTCCCACATGGAAAGTGCCAGGAGGGAGAAGTGGGGATTATGTTTAGACTTTCTCGGAACTGCTTCAAATCAACTCGATATCTTTGTGCTGTAAATCTCCCAACAGCCAAACGCAAAAGCAGCAAACATCTCGCTGTATGTCCCACATCCAAAGTGCCAAGAGAGAGCTTGCTCTCCCTGTCTTTGAGTACTGTTTTCACTGTCCCGGTTACCTCTTTGCTAACATTCTCTTCAGAGCTGCAGTGAAACCAGGAACCACGTGGAGAAAGCACCCACACTGAAAGTGCCTGGAGGGAACATTGGGGCTTCTTCTCAGTGTCTCTGACATAGGGTTTCACTGTCCCGGGAAAGTCTCTGCTAACACCGTGCAGAGCGCTGTGCCCAATGTACAGAAACGTCTTGCGGTATCTCCTACAGGGAAAGTGCCAGGAGGGAATTGCGGAGCTTGTTCTCAGTGTCTCTGAGAATTGCTCTGATTATCTGTGTGACCTCTTTGCTAAGACTCTCCAGAGAGCCGTCCTCAAAACAAACACACATCTTGACATATCTCCCACATTGATCGCAGTGTCTCCAGAAACGGCATTCAAGGAGCCAGGACCTTTTCTCCCTACACTGTCCATTGAGTTGTCCTCAAAACCAATATACATCCTGCGATATCTCCCACATGGAAAGTGCCAGGAGGGAGAAGTGGGGATTATGTTTAGACTTTCTTGGAACTGCTTCAAATCAACTCGATATCTTTGTGCTGTAAATCTCCCAACAGCCAAACGCAAAAGAAGCAAACATCTCGCTGTATGTCCCACATCCAAAGTGCCAAGAGAGAGCTTGCTCTCCCTGTCTTTGAGTACTGTTTTCACTGTCCCGGTTACCTCTTTGCTAACATTCTCTTCAGAGCTGCAGTGAAACCAGGAACCACGTGGAGAAAGCACCCACACTGAAAGTGCCTGGAGGGAACATTGGGGCTTCTTCTCAGTGTCTCTGACATAGGGTTTCACTGTCCCGGGAAAGTCTCTGCTAACACCCTGCAGAGCGCTGTGCCCAATATACAGAAACGTCTTGCGGTATCTCCTACATGGAGAGTGCCAGGAGGGAATTGCGGAGCTTGTTCTCAGTGTCTCTGAGAATTGCTCTGATTATCTGTGTGACCTCTTTGCTAAGACTCTCCAGAGAGCCGTCCTCAAAACCAACACACATCTTGACATATCTCCCACATTGATCGCAGTGTCTCCAGAAACGGCATTCAAGGAGCCAGGAGGTTTTCTCCCTACACTGTCCATTGAGTTGTCCTCAAAACCAATATACATCCTGCTATATCTCCCACATGGAAAGTGCCAGGAGGGAGAAGTGGGGATTATGTTTAGACTTTCTCGGAACTGCTTCAAATCAACTCGATATCTTTGTGCTGTAAATCTCCCAACAGCCAAACGCAAAAGCAGCAAACATCTCGCTGTATGTCCCACATCCAAAGTGCCAAGAGAGAGCTTGCTCTCCCTGTCTTTGAGTACTGTTTTCACTGTCCCGGTTACCTCTTTGCTAACATTCTCTTCAGAGCTGCAGTGAAACCAGGAACCACGTGGAGAAATCACCCACACTGAAAGTGCCTGGAGGGAACATTGGGGCTTCTTCTCAGTGTCTCTGACATAGGGTTTCACTGTCCCGGGAAAGTCTCTGCTAACACCGTGCAGAGCGCTGTGCCCAATATACAGAAACGTCTTGCGGTATCTCCTACAGGGAAAGTGCCAGGAGGGAATTGCGGAGCTTGTTCTCAGTGTCTCTGAGAATTGCTCTGATTATCTGTGTGACCTCTTTGCTAAGACTCTCCAGAGAGCCGTCCTCAAAACCAACGCACATCTTGACATATCTCCCACATTGATCGCAGTGTCTCCAGAAACGGCATTCAAGGAGCCAGGAGGTTTTCTCCCTACACTGTCCATTGAGTTGTCCTCAAAACCAATATACATCCTGCTATATCTCCCACATGGAAAGTGCCAGGAGGGAGAAGTGGGGATTATGTTTAGACTTTCTCGGAACTGCTTCAAATCAACTCGATATCTTTGTGCTGTAAATCTCCCAACAGCCAAACGCAAAAGCAGCAAACATCTCGCTGTATGTCCCACATCCAAAGTGCCAAGAGAGACCTTGCTCTCCCTGTCTTTGAGTACTGTTTTCACTGTCCCGGTTACCTCTTTGCTAACATTCTCTTCAGAGCTGCAGTGAAACCAGGAACCACGTGGAGAAAGCACCCACACTGAAAGTGCCTGGAGGGAACATTGGGGCTTCTTCTCAGTGTCTCTGACATAGGGTTTCACTGTCCCGGGAAAGTCTCTGCTAACACCGTGCAGAGCGCTGTGCCCAATGTACAGAAACGTCTTGCGGTATCTCCTACAGGGAAAGTGCCAGGAGGGAATTGCGGAGCTTGTTCTCAGTGTCTCTGAGAATTGCTCTGATTATCTGTGTGACCTCTTTGCTAAGACTCTCCAGAGAGCCGTCCTCAAAACAAACACACATCTTGACATATCTCCCACATTGATCGCAGTGTCTCCAGAAACGGCATTCAAGGAGCCAGGACCTTTTCTCCCTACACTGTCCATTGAGTTGTCCTCAAAACCAATATACATCCTGCGATATCTCCCACATGGAAAGTGCCAGGAGGGAGAAGTGGGGATTATGTTTAGACTTTCTTGGAACTGCTTCAAATCAACTCGATATCTTTGTGCTGTAAATCTCCCAACAGCCAAACGCAAAAGAAGCAAACATCTCGCTGTATGTCCCACATCCAAAGTGCCAAGAGAGAGCTTGCTCTCCCTGTCTTTGAGTACTGTTTTCACTGTCCCGGTTACCTCTTTGCTAACATTCTCTTCAGAGCTGCAGTGAAACCAGGAACCACGTGGAGAAAGCACCCACACTGAAAGTGCCTGGAGGGAACATTGGGGCTTCTTCTCAGTGTCTCTGACATAGGGTTTCACTGTCCCGGGAAAGTCTCTGCTAACACCCTGCAGAGCGCTGTGCCCAATATACAGAAACGTCTTGCGGTATCTCCTACATGGAGAGTGCCAGGAGGGAATTGCGGAGCTTGTTCTCAGTGTCTCTGAGAATTGCTCTGATTATCTGTGTGACCTCTTTGCTAAGACTCTCCAGAGAGCCGTCCTCAAAACCAACACACATCTTGACATATCTCCCACATTGATCGCAGTGTCTCCAGAAACGGCATTCAAGGAGCCAGGAGGTTTTCTCCCTACACTGTCCATTGAGTTGTCCTCAAAACCAATATACATCCTGCTATATCTCCCACATGGAAAGTGCCAGGAGGGAGAAGTGGGGATTATGTTTAGACTTTCTCGGAACTGCTTCAAATCAACTCGATATCTTTGTGCTGTAAATCTCCCAACAGCCAAACGCAAAAGCAGCAAACATCTCGCTGTATGTCCCACATCCAAAGTGCCAAGAGAGAGCTTGCTCTCCCTGTCTTTGAGTACTGTTTTCACTGTCCCGGTTACCTCTTTGCTAACATTCTCTTCAGAGCTGCAGTGAAACCAGGAACCACGTGGAGAAGGCACCCACACTGAAAGTGCCTGGAGGGAACATTGGGGCTTCTTCTCAGTGTCTCTGACATAGGGTTTCACTGTCCCGGGAAAGTCTCTGCTAACACCGTGCAGAGCGCTGTGCCCAATATACAGAAACGTCTTGCGGTATCTCCTACAGGGAAAGTGCCAGGAGGGAATTGCGGAGCTTGTTCTCAGTGTCTCTGAGAATTGCTCTGATTATCTGTGTGACCTCTTTGCTAAGACTCTCCAGAGAGCCGTCCTCAAAACCAACACACATCTTGACATATCTCCCACATTGATCGCAGTGTCTCCAGAAACGGCATTCAAGGAGCCAGGAGGTTTTCTCCCTACACTGTCCATTGAGTTGTCCTCAAAACCAATATACATCCTGCTATATCTCCCACATGGAAAGTGCCAGGAGGGAGAAGTGGGGATTATGTTTAGACTTTCTCGGAACTGCTTCAAATCAACTCGATATCTTTGTGCTGTAAATCTCCCAACAGCCAAACGCAAAAGCAGCAAACATCTCGCTGTATGTCCCACATCCAAAGTGCCAAGAGAGACCTTGCTCTCCCTGTCTTTGAGTACTGTTTTCACTGTCCCGGTTACCTCTTTGCTAACATTCTCTTCAGAGCTGCAGTGAAACCAGGAACCACGTGGAGAAGGCACCCACACTGAAAGTGCCTGGAGGGAACATTGGGGCTTCTTCTCAGTGTCTCTGACATAGGGTTTCACTGTCCCGGGAAAGTCTCTGCTAACACCGTGCAGAGCGCTGTGCCCAATATACAGAAACGTCTTGCGGTATCTCCTACAGGGAAAGTGCCAGGAGGGAATTGGGAGCTTGTTCTCAGTGTCTCTGAGAATTGCTCTGATTATCTGTGTGACCTCTTTGCTAAGACTCTCCAGAGAGCCGTCCTCAAAACCAACACACATCTTGACATATCTCCCACATTGATCGCAGTGTCTCCAGAAACGGCATTCAAGGAGCCAGGAGGTTTTCTCCCTACACTGTCCATTGAGTTGTCCTCAAAACCAATATACATCCTGCTATATCTCCCACATGGAAAGTGCCAGGAGGGAGAAGTGGGGATTATGTTTAGACTTTCTCGGAACTGCTTCAAATCAACTCGATATCTTTGTGCTGTAAATCTCCCAACAGCCAAACGCAAAAGCAGCAAACATCTCGCTGTATGTCCCACATCCAAAGTGCCAAGAGAGAGCTTGCTCTCCCTGTCTTTGAGTACTGTTTTCACTGTCCCGGTTACCTCTTTGCTAACATTCTCTTCAGAGCTGCAGTGAAACCAGGAACCACGTGGAGAAGGCACCCACACTGAAAGTGCCTGGAGGGAACATTGGGGCTTCTTCTCAGTGTCTCTGACATAGGGTTTCACTGTCCCGGGAAAGTCTCTGCTAACACCGTGCAGAGCGCTGTGCCCAATATACAGAAACGTCTTGCGGTATCTCCTACAGGGAAAGTGCCAGGAGGGAATTGCGGAGCTTGTTCTCAGTGTCTCTGAGAATTGCTCTGATTATCTGTGTGACCTCTTTGCTAAGACTCTCCAGAGAGCCGTCCTCAAAACCAACACACATCTTGACATATCTCCCACATTGATCGCAGTGTCTCCAGAAACGGCATTCAAGGAGCCAGGAGGTTTTCTCCCTACACTGTCCATTGAGTTGTCCTCAAAACCAATATACATCCTGCTATATCTCCCACATGGAAAGTGCCAGGAGGGAGAAGTGGGGATTATGTTTAGACTTTCTCGGAACTGCTTCAAATCAACTCGATATCTTTGTGCTGTAAATCTCCCAACAGCCAAACGCAAAAGCAGCAAACATCTCGCTGTATGTCCCACATCCAAAGTGCCAAGAGAGAGCTTGCTCTCCCTGTCTTTGAGTACTGTTTTCACTGTCCCGGTTACCTCTTTGCTAACATTCTCTTCAGAGCTGCAGTGAAACCAGGAACCACGTGGAGAAATCACCCACACTGAAAGTGCCTGGAGGGAACACTGGGGCTTCTTCTCAGTGTCTCTGACATAGGGTTTCACTGTCCCGGGAAAGTCTCTGCTAACACCGTGCAGAGCGCTGTGCCCAATATACAGAAACGTCTTGCGGTATCTCCTACAGGGAAAGTGCCAGGAGGGAATTGCGGAGCTTGTTCTCAGTGTCTCTGAGAATTGCTCTGATTATCTGTGTGACCTCTTTGCTAAGACTCTCCAGAGAGCCGTCCTCAAAACCAACACACATCTTGACATATCTCCCACATTGATCGCAGTGTCTCCAGAAACGGCATTCAAGGAGCCAGGACCTTTTCTCCCTACACTGTCCATTGAGTTGTCCTCAAAACCAATATACATCCTGCTATATCTCCCACATGGAAAGTGCCAGGAGGGAGAAGTGGGGATTATGTTTAGACTTTCTCGGAACTGCTTCAAATCAACTCGATATCTTTGTGCTGTAAATCTCCCAACAGCCAAACGCAAAAGCAGCAAACATCTCGCTGTATGTCCCACATCCAAAGTGCCAAGAGAGAGCTTGCTCTCCCTGTCTTTGAGTACTGTTTTCACTGTCCCGGTTACCTCTTTGCTAACATTCTCTTCAGAGCTGCAGTGAAACCAGGAACCACGTGGAGAAGGCACCCACACTGAAAGTGCCTGGAGGGAACATTGGGGCTTCTTCTCAGTGTCTCTGACATAGGGTTTCACTGTCCCGGGAAAGTCTCTGCTAACACCGTGCAGAGCGCTGTGCCCAATATACAGAAACGTCTTGCGGTATCTCCTACAGGGAAAGTGCCAGGAGGGAACTGGGAGCTTGTTCTCAGTGTCTCTGAGAATTGCTCTGATTATCTGTGTGACCTCTTTGCTAAGACTCTCCAGAGAGCCGTCCTCAAAACCAACGCACATCTTGACATATCTCCCACATTGATCGCAGTGTCTCCAGAAACGGCATTCAAGGAGCCAGGAGGTTTTCTCCCTACACTGTCCATTGAGTTGTCCTCAAAACCAATATACATCCTGCTATATCTCCCACATGGAAAGTGCCAGGAGGGAGAAGTGGGGATTATGTTTAGACTTTCTCGGAACTGCTTCAAATCAACTCGATATCTTTGTGCTGTAAATCTCCCAACAGCCAAACGCAAAAGCAGCAAACATCTCGCTGTATGTCCCACATCCAAAGTGCCAAGAGAGAGCTTGCTCTCCCTGTCTTTGAGTACTGTTTTCACTGTCCCGGTTACCTCTTTGCTAACATTCTCTTCAGAGCTGCAGTGAAACCAGGAACCACGTGGAGAAAGCACCCACACTGAAAGTGCCTGGAGGGAACATTGGGGCTTCTTCTCAGTGTCTCTGACATAGGGTTTCACTGTCCCGGGAAAGTCTCTGCTAACACCCTGCAGAGCGCTGTGCCCAATATACAGAAACGTCTTGCGGCATCTCCTACAGGGAAAGTGCCAGGAGGGAACTGCGGAGCTTGTTCTCAGTGTCTCTGAGAATTGCTCTGATTATCTGTGTGACCTCTTTGCTAAGACTCTCCAGAGAGCCGTCCTCAAAACAAACACACATCTTGACATATCTCCCACATTGATCGCAGTGTCTCCAGAAACGGCATTCAAGGAGCCAGGACCTTTTCTCCCTACACTGTCCATTGAGTTGTCCTCAAAACCAATATACATCCTGCTATATCTCCCACATGGAAAGTGCCAGGAGGGAGAAGTGGGGATTATGTTTAGACTTTCTCGGAACTGCTTCAAATCAACTCGATATCTTTGTGCTGTAAATCTCCCAACAGCCAAACGCAAAAGCAGCAAACATCTCGCTGTATGTCCCACATCCAAAGTGCCAAGAGAGAGCTTGCTCTCCCTGTCTTTGAGTACTGTTTTCACTGTCCCGGTTACCTCTTTGCTAACATTCTCTTCAGAGCTGCAGTGAAACCAGGAACCACGTGGAGAAATCACCCACACTGAAAGTGCCTGGAGGGAACATTGGGGCTTCTTCTCAGTGTCTCTGACATAGGGTTTCACTGTCCCGGGAAAGTCTCTGCTAACACCGTGCAGAGCGCTGTGCCCAATATACAGAAACGTCTTGCGGTATCTCCTACAGGGAAAGTGCCAGGAGGGAATTGCGGAGCTTGTTCTCAGTGTCTCTGAGAATTGCTCTGATTATCTGTGTGACCTCTTTGCTAAGACTCTCCAGAGAGCCGTCCTCAAAACCAACGCACATCTTGACATATCTCCCACATTGATCGCAGTGTCTCCAGAAACGGCATTCAAGGAGCCAGGAGGTTTTCTCCCTACACTGTCCATTGAGTTGTCCTCAAAACCAATATACATCCTGCTATATCTCCCACATGGAAAGTGCCAGGAGGGAGAAGTGGGGATTATGTTTAGACTTTCTCGGAACTGCTTCAAATCAACTCGATATCTTTGTGCTGTAAATCTCCCAACAGCCAAACGCAAAAGCAGCAAACATCTCGCTGTATGTCCCACATCCAAAGTGCCAAGAGAGAGCTTGCTCTCCCTGTCTTTGAGTACTGTTTTCACTGTCCCGGTTACCTCTTTGCTAACATTCTCTTCAGAGCTGCAGTGAAACCAGGAACCACGTGGAGAAAGCACCCACACTGAAAGTGCCTGGAGGGAACATTGGGGCTTCTTCTCAGTGTCTCTGACATAGGGTTTCACTGTCCCGGGAAAGTCTCTGCTAACACCCTGCAGAGCGCTGTGCCCAATATACAGAAACGTCTTGCGGCATCTCCTACAGGGAAAGTGCCAGGAGGGAACTGCGGAGCTTGTTCTCAGTGTCTCTGAGAATTGCTCTGATTATCTGTGTGACCTCTTTGCTAAGACTCTCCAGAGAGCCGTCCTCAAAACAAACACACATCTTGACATATCTCCCACATTGATCGCAGTGTCTCCAGAAACGGCATTCAAGGAGCCAGGACCTTTTCTCCCTACACTGTCCATTGAGTTGTCCTCAAAACCAATATACATCCTGCTATATCTCCCACATGGAAAGTGCCAGGAGGGAGAAGTGGGGATTATGTTTAGACTTTCTCGGAACTGCTTCAAATCAACTAGATATCTTTGTGCTGTAAATCTCCCAACAGCCAAACGCAAAAGCAGCAAACATCTCGCTGTATGTCCCACATCCAAAGTGCCAAGAGAGAGCTTGCTCTCCCTGTCTTTGAGTACTGTTTTCACTGTCCCGGTTACCTCTTTGCTAACATTCTCTTCAGAGCTGCAGTGAAACCAGGAACCACGTGGAGAAATCACCCACACTGAAAGTGCCTGGAGGGAACATTGGGGCTTCTTCTCAGTGTCTCTGACATAGGGTTTCACTGTCCCGGGAAAGTCTCTGCTAACACCGTGCAGAGCGCTGTGCCCAATATACAGAAACGTCTTGCGGTATCTCCTACAGGGAAAGTGCCAGGAGGGAATTGCGGAGCTTGTTCTCAGTGTCTCTGAGAATTGCTCTGATTATCTGTGTGACCTCTTTGCTAAGACTCTCCAGAGAGCCGTCCTCAAAACCAACACACATCTTGACATATCTCCCACATTGATCGCAATGTCTCCAGAAACGGCATTCAAGGAGCCAGGACCTTTTCTCCCTACACTGTCCATTGAGTTGTCCTCAAAACCAATATACATCCTGCTATATCTCCCACATGGAAAGTGCCAGGAGGGAGAAGTGGGGATTATGTTTAGACTTTCTCGGAACTGCTTCAAATCAACTCGATATCTTTGTGCTGTAAATCTCCCAACAGCCAAACGCAAAAGCAGCAAACATCTCGCTGTATGTCCCACATCCAAAGTGCCAAGAGAGAGCTTGCTCTCCCTGTCTTTGAGTACTGTTTTCACTGTCCCGGTTACCTCTTTGCTAACATTCTCTTCAGAGCTGCAGTGAAACCAGGAACCACGTGGAGAAAGCACCCACACTGAAAGTGCCTGGAGGGAACACTGGGGCTTCTTCTCAGTGTCTCTGACATAGGGTTTCACTGTCCCGGGAAAGTCTCTGCTAACACCGTGCAGAGCGCTGTGCCCAATATACAGAAACGTCTTGCGGTATCTCCTACATGGAGAGTGCCAGGAGGGAATTGCGGAGCTTGTTCTCAGTGTCTCTGAGAATTGCTCTGATTATCTGTGTGACCTCTTTGCTAAGACTCTCCAGAGAGCCGTCCTCAAAACAAACACACATCTTGACATATCTCCCACATTGATCGCAGTGTCTCCAGAAACGGCATTCAAGGAGCCAGGACCTTTTCTCCCTACACTGTCCATTGAGTTGTCCTCAAAACCAATATACATCCTGCTATATCTCCCACATGGAAAGTGCCAGGAGGGAGAAGTGGGGATTATGTTTAGACTTTCTCGGAACTGCTTCAAATCAACTAGATATCTTTGTGCTGTAAATCTCCCAACAGCCAAACGCAAAAGCAGCAAACATCTCGCTGTATGTCCCACATCCAAAGTGCCAAGAGAGAGCTTGCTCTCCCTGTCTTTGAGTACTGTTTTCACTGTCCCGGTTACCTCTTTGCTAACATTCTCTTCAGAGCTGCAGTGAAACCAGGAACCACGTGGAGAAATCACCCACACTGAAAGTGCCTGGAGGGAACATTGGGGCTTCTTCTCAGTGTCTCTGACATAGGGTTTCACTGTCCCGGGAAAGTCTCTGCTAACACCGTGCAGAGCGCTGTGCCCAATATACAGAAACGTCTTGCGGTATCTCCTACAGGGAAAGTGCCAGGAGGGAATTGCGGAGCTTGTTCTCAGTGTCTCTGAGAATTGCTCTGATTATCTGTGTGACCTCTTTGCTAAGACTCTCCAGAGAGCCGTCCTCAAAACCAACACACATCTTGACATATCTCCCACATTGATCGCAGTGTCTCCAGAAACGGCATTCAAGGAGCCAGGAGGTTTTCTCCCTACACTGTCCATTGAGTTGTCCTCAAAACCAATATACATCCTGCTATATCTCCCACATGGAAAGTGCCAGGAGGGAGAAGTGGGGATTATGTTTAGACTTTCTCGGAACTGCTTCAAATCAACTCGATATCTTTGTGCTGTAAATCTCCCAACAGCCAAACGCAAAAGCAGCAAACATCTCGCTGTATGTCCCACATCCAAAGTGCCAAGAGAGAGCTTGCTCTCCCTGTCTTTGAGTACTGTTTTCACTGTCCCGGTTACCTCTTTGCTAACATTCTCTTCAGAGCTGCAGTGAAACCAGGAACCACGTGGAGAAAGCACCCACACTGAAAGTGCCTGGAGGGAACACTGGGGCTTCTTCTCAGTGTCTCTGACATAGGGTTTCACTGTCCCGGGAAAGTCTCTGCTAACACCGTGCAGAGCGCTGTGCCCAATATACAGAAACGTCTTGCGGTATCTCCTACATGGAGAGTGCCAGGAGGGAATTGCGGAGCTTGTTCTCAGTGTCTCTGAGAATTGCTCTGATTATCTGTGTGACCTCTTTGCTAAGACTCTCCAGAGAGCCGTCCTCAAAACAAACACACATCTTGACATATCTCCCACATTGATCGCAGTGTCTCCAGAAACGGCATTCAAGGAGCCAGGAGGTTTTCTCCCTACACTGTCCATTGAGTTGTCCTCAAAACCAATATACATCCTGCTATATCTCCCACATGGAAAGTGCCAGGAGGGAGAAGTGGGGATTATGTTTAGACTTTCTCGGAACTGCTTCAAATCAACTCGATATCTTTGTGCTGTAAATCTCCCAACAGCCAAACGCAAAAGCAGCAAACATCTCGCTGTATGTCCCACATCCAAAGTGCCAAGAGAGAGCTTGCTCTCCCTGTCTTTGAGTACTGTTTTCACTGTCCCGGTTACCTCTTTGCTAACATTCTCTTCAGAGCTGCAGTGAAACCAGGAACCACGTGGAGAAATCACCCACACTGAAAGTGCCTGGAGGGAACACTGGGGCTTCTTCTCAGTGTCTCTGACATAGGGTTTCACTGTCCCGGGAAAGTCTCTGCTAACACCGTGCAGAGCGCTGTGCCCAATATACAGAAACGTCTTGCGGTATCTCCTACATGGAGAGTGCCAGGAGGGAATTGCGGAGCTTGTTCTCAGTGTCTCTGAGAATTGCTCTGATTATCTGTGTGACCTCTTTGCTAAGACTCTCCAGAGAGCCGTCCTCAAAACCAACACACATCTTGACATATCTCCCACATTGATCGCAGTGTCTCCAGAAACGGCATTCAAGGAGCCAGGAGGTTTTCTCCCTACACTGTCCATTGAGTTGTCCTCAAAACCAATATACATCCTGCTATATCTCCCACATGGAAAGTGCCAGGAGGGAGAAGTGGGGATTATGTTTAGACTTTCTCGGAACTGCTTCAAATCAACTAGATATCTTTGTGCTGTAAATCTCCCAACAGCCAAACGCAAAAGCAGCAAACATCTCGCTGTATGTCCCACATCCAAAGTGCCAAGAGAGAGCTTGCTCTCCCTGTCTTTGAGTACTGTTTTCACTGTCCCGGTTACCTCTTTGCTAACATTCTCTTCAGAGCTGCAGTGAAACCAGGAACCACGTGGAGAAATCACCCACACTGAAAGTGCCTGGAGGGAACACTGGGGCTTCTTCTCAGTGTCTCTGACATAGGGTTTCACTGTCCCGGGAAAGTCTCTGCTAACACCGTGCAGAGCGCTGTGCCCAATATACAGAAACGTCTTGCGGTATCTCCTACAGGGAAAGTGCCAGGAGGGAATTGCGGAGCTTGTTCTCAGTGTCTCTGAGAATTGCTCTGATTATCTGTGTGACCTCTTTGCTAAGACTCTCCAGAGAGCCGTCCTCAAAACAAACACACATCTTGACATATCTCCCACATTGATCGCAGTGTCTCCAGAAACGGCATTCAAGGAGCCAGGACCTTTTCTCCCTACACTGTCCATTGAGTTGTCCTCAAAACCAATATACATCCTGCTATATCTCCCACATGGAAAGTGCCAGGAGGGAGAAGTGGGGATTATGTTTAGACTTTCTCGGAACTGCTTCAAATCAACTCGATATCTTTGTGCTGTAAATCTCCCAACAGCCAAACGCAAAAGCAGCAAACATCTCGCTGTATGTCCCACATCCAAAGTGCCAAGAGAGAGCTTGCTCTCCCTGTCTTTGAGTACTGTTTTCACTGTCCCGGTTACCTCTTTGCTAACATTCTCTTCAGAGCTGCAGTGAAACCAGGAACCACGTGGAGAAATCACCCACACTGAAAGTGCCTGGAGGGAACACTGGGGCTTCTTCTCAGTGTCTCTGACATAGGGTTTCACTGTCCCGGGAAAGTCTCTGCTAACACCGTGCAGAGCGCTGTGCCCAATATACAGAAACGTCTTGCGGTATCTCCTACATGGAGAGTGCCAGGAGGGAATTGCGGAGCTTGTTCTCAGTGTCTCTGAGAATTGCTCTGATTATCTGTGTGACCTCTTTGCTAAGACTCTCCAGAGAGCCGTCCTCAAAACCAACACACATCTTGACATATCTCCCACATTGATCGCAGTGTCTCCAGAAACGGCATTCAAGGAGCCAGGAGGTTTTCTCCCTACACTGTCCATTGAGTTGTCCTCAAAACCAATATACATCCTGCTATATCTCCCACATGGAAAGTGCCAGGAGGGAGAAGTGGGGATTATGTTTAGACTTTCTCGGAACTGCTTCAAATCAACTAGATATCTTTGTGCTGTAAATCTCCCAACAGCCAAACGCAAAAGCAGCAAACATCTCGCTGTATGTCCCACATCCAAAGTGCCAAGAGAGAGCTTGCTCTCCCTGTCTTTGAGTACTGTTTTCACTGTCCCGGTTACCTCTTTGCTAACATTCTCTTCAGAGCTGCAGTGAAACCAGGAACCACGTGGAGAAATCACCCACACTGAAAGTGCCTGGAGGGAACACTGGGGCTTCTTCTCAGTGTCTCTGACATAGGGTTTCACTGTCCCGGGAAAGTCTCTGCTAACACCGTGCAGAGCGCTGTGCCCAATATACAGAAACGTCTTGCGGTATCTCCTACAGGGAAAGTGCCAGGAGGGAATTGCGGAGCTTGTTCTCAGTGTCTCTGAGAATTGCTCTGATTATCTGTGTGACCTCTTTGCTAAGACTCTCCAGAGAGCCGTCCTCAAAACCAACACACATCTTGACATATCTCCCACATTGATCGCAGTGTCTCCAGAAACGGCATTCAAGGAGCCAGGAGGTTTTCTCCCTACACTGTCCATTGAGTTGTCCTCAAAACCAATATACATCCTGCTATATCTCCCACATGGAAAGTGCCAGGAGGGAGAAGTGGGGATTATGTTTAGACTTTCTCGGAACTGCTTCAAATCAACTCGATATCTTTGTGCTGTAAATCTCCCAACAGCCAAACGCAAAAGCAGCAAACATCTCGCTGTATGTCCCACATCCAAAGTGCCAAGAGAGACCTTGCTCTCCCTGTCTTTGAGTACTGTTTTCACTGTCCCGGTTACCTCTTTGCTAACATTCTCTTCAGAGCTGCAGTGAAACCAGGAACCACGTGGAGAAAGCACCCACACTGAAAGTGCCTGGAGGGAACATTGGGGCTTCTTCTCAGTGTCTCTGACATAGGGTTTCACTGTCCCGGGAAAGTCTCTGCTAACACCGTGCAGAGCGCTGTGCCCAATATACAGAAACGTCTTGCGGTATCTCCTACAGGGAAAGTGCCAGGAGGGAATTGCGGAGCTTGTTCTCAGTGTCTCTGAGAATTGCTCTGATTATCTGTGTGACCTCTTTGCTAAGACTCTCCAGAGAGCCGTCCTCAAAACCAACACACATCTTGACATATCTCCCACATTGATCGCAGTGTCTCCAGAAACGGCATTCAAGGAGCCAGGACCTTTTCTCCCTACACTGTCCATTGAGTTGTCCTCAAAACCAATATACATCCTGCTATATCTCCCACATGGAAAGTGCCAGGAGGGAGAAGTGGGGATTATGTTTAGACTTTCTCGGAACTGCTTCAAATCAACTCGATATCTTTGTGCTGTAAATCTCCCAACAGCCAAACGCAAAAGCAGCAAACATCTCGCTGTATGTCCCACATCCAAAGTGCCAAGAGAGAGCTTGCTCTCCCTGTCTTTGAGTACTGTTTTCACTGTCCCGGTTACCTCTTTGCTAACATTCTCTTCAGAGCTGCAGTGAAACCAGGAACCACGTGGAGAAATCACCCACACTGAAAGTGCCTGGAGGGAACACTGGGGCTTCTTCTCAGTGTCTCTGACATAGGGTTTCACTGTCCCGGGAAAGTCTCTGCTAACACCGTGCAGAGCGCTGTGCCCAATATACAGAAACGTCTTGCGGTATCTCCTACAGGGAAAGTGCCAGGAGGGAATTGCGGAGCTTGTTCTCAGTGTCTCTGAGAATTGCTCTGATTATCTGTGTGACCTCTTTGCTAAGACTCTCCAGAGAGCCATCCTCAAAACCAACACACATCTTGACATATCTCCCACATTGATCGCAGTGTCTCCAGAAACGGCATTCAAGGAGCCAGGAGGTTTTCTCCCTACACTGTCCATTGAGTTGTCCTCAAAACCAATATACATCCTGCTATATCTCCCACATGGAAAGTGCCAGGAGGGAGAAGTGGGGATTATGTTTAGACTTTCTCGGAACTGCTTCAAATCAACTCGATATCTTTGTGCTGTAAATCTCCCAACAGCCAAACGCAAAAGCAGCAAACATCTCGCTGTATGTCCCACATCCAAAGTGCCAAGAGAGAGCTTGCTCTCCCTGTCTTTGAGTACTGTTTTCACTGTCCCGGTTACCTCTTTGCTAACATTCTCTTCAGAGCTGCAGTGAAACCAGGAACCACGTGGAGAAAGCACCCACACTGAAAGTGCCTGGAGGGAACATTGGGGCTTCTTCTCAGTGTCTCTGACATAGGGTTTCACTGTCCCGGGAAAGTCTCTGCTAACACCCTGCAGAGCGCTGTGCCCAATATACAGAAACGTCTTGCGGTATCTCCTACAGGGAAAGTGCCAGGAGGGAATTGCGGAGCTTGTTCTCAGTGTCTCTGAGAATTGCTCTGATTATCTGTGTGACCTCTTTGCTAAGACTCTCCAGAGAGCCGTCCTCAAAACCAACACACATCTTGACATATCTCCCACATTGATCGCAGTGTCTCCAGAAACGGCATTCAAGGAGCCAGGACCTTTTCTCCCTACACTGTCCATTGAGTTGTCCTCAAAACCAATATACATCCTGCTATATCTCCCACATGGAAAGTGCCAGGAGGGAGAAGTGGGGATTATGTTTAGACTTTCTCGGAACTGCTTCAAATCAACTCAATATCTTTGTGCTGTAAATCTCCCAACAGCCAAACGCAAAAGCAGCAAACATCTCGCTGTATGTCCCACATCCAAAGTGCCAAGAGAGAGCTTGCTCTCCCTGTCTTTGAGTACTGTTTTCACTGTCCCGGTTACCTCTTTGCTAACATTCTCTTCAGAGCTGCAGTGAAACCAGGAACCACGTGGAGAAAGCACCCACACTGAAAGTGCCTGGAGGGAACATTGGGGCTTCTTCTCAGTGTCTCTGACATAGGGTTTCACTGTCCCGGGAAAGTCTCTGCTAACACCGTGCAGAGCGCTGTGCCCAATATACAGAAACGTCTTGCGGTATCTTCTACAGGGAAAGTGCCAGGAGGGAATTGCGGAGCTTGTTCTCAGTGTCTCTGAGAATTGCTCTGATTATCTGTGTGACCTCTTTGCTAAGACGCTCCAGAGAGCCGTCCTCAAAACCAACACACATCTTGACATATCTCCCACATTGATCGCAGTGTCTCCAGAAACGGCATTCAAGGAGCCAGGAGGTTTTCTCCCTACACTGTCCATTGAGTTGTCCTCAAAACCAATATACATCCTGCTATATCTCCCACATGGAAAGTGCCAGGAGGGAGAAGTGGGGATTATGTTTAGACTTTCTCGGAACTGCTTCAAATCAACTAGATATCTTTGTGCTGTAAATCTCCCAACAGCCAAACGCAAAAGCAGCAAACATCTCGCTGTATGTCCCACATCCAAAGTGCCAAGAGAGAGCTTGCTCTCCCTGTCTTTGAGTACTGTTTTCACTGTCCCGGTTACCTCTTTGCTAACATTCTCTTCAGAGCTGCAGTGAAACCAGGAACCACGTGGAGAAAGCACCCACACTGAAAGTGCCTGGAGGGAACATTGGGGCTTCTTCTCAGTGTCTCTGACATAGGGTTTCACTGTCCCGGGAAAGTCTCTGCTAACACCGTGCAGAGCGCTGTGCCCAATGTACAGAAACGTCTTGCGGTATCTCCTACAGGGAAAGTGCCAGGAGGGAATTGCGGAGCTTGTTCTCAGTGTCTCTGAGAATTGCTCTGATTATCTGTGTGACCTCTTTGCTAAGACTCTCCAGAGAGCCGTCCTCAAAACCAACACACATCTTGACATATCTCCCACATTGATCGCAGTGTCTCCAGAAACGGCATTCAAGGAGCCAGGAGGTTTTCTCCCTACACTGTCCATTGAGTTGTCCTCAAAACCAATATACATCCTGCTATATCTCCCACATGGAAAGTGCCAGGAGGGAGAAGTGGGGATTATGTTTAGACTTTCTCGGAACTGCTTCAAATCAACTCGATATCTTTGTGCTGTAAATCTCCCAACAGCCAAACGCAAAAGCAGCAAACATCTCGCTGTATGTCCCACATCCAAAGTGCCAAGAGAGAGCTTGCTCTCCCTGTCTTTGAGTACTGTTTTCACTGTCCCGGTTACCTCTTTGCTAACATTCTCTTCAGAGCTGCAGTGAAACCAGGAACCACGTGGAGAAGGCACCCACACTGAAAGTGCCTGGAGGGAACATTGGGGCTTCTTCTCAGTGTCTCTGACATAGGGTTTCACTGTCCCGGGAAAGTCTCTGCTAACACCGTGCAGAGCGCTGTGCCCAATATACAGAAACGTCTTGCGGTATCTCCTACAGGGAAAGTGCCAGGAGGGAATTGCGGAGCTTGTTCTCAGTGTCTCTGAGAATTGCTCTGATTATCTGTGTGACCTCTTTGCTAAGACTCTCCAGAGAGCCATCCTCAAAACCAACACACATCTTGACATATCTCCCACATTGATCGCAGTGTCTCCAGAAACGGCATTCAAGGAGCCAGGAGGTTTTCTCCCTACACTGTCCATTGAGTTGTCCTCAAAACCAATATACATCCTGCTATATCTCCCACATGGAAAGTGCCAGGAGGGAGAAGTGGGGATTATGTTTAGACTTTCTCGGAACTGCTTCAAATCAACTCGATATCTTTGTGCTGTAAATCTCCCAACAGCCAAACGCAAAAGCAGCAAACATCTCGCTGTATGTCCCACATCCAAAGTGCCAAGAGAGAGCTTGCTCTCCCTGTCTTTGAGTACTGTTTTCACTGTCCCGGTTACCTCTTTGCTAACATTCTCTTCAGAGCTGCAGTGAAACCAGGAACCACGTGGAGAAAGCACCCACACTGAAAGTGCCTGGAGGGAACATTGGGGCTTCTTCTCAGTGTCTCTGACATAGGGTTTCACTGTCCCGGGAAAGTCTCTGCTAACACCCTGCAGAGCGCTGTGCCCAATATACAGAAACGTCTTGCGGTATCTCCTACAGGGAAAGTGCCAGGAGGGAATTGCGGAGCTTGTTCTCAGTGTCTCTGAGAATTGCTCTGATTATCTGTGTGACCTCTTTGCTAAGACTCTCCAGAGAGCCGTCCTCAAAACCAACACACATCTTGACATATCTCCCACATTGATCGCAGTGTCTCCAGAAACGGCATTCAAGGAGCCAGGACCTTTTCTCCCTACACTGTCCATTGAGTTGTCCTCAAAACCAATATACATCCTGCTATATCTCCCACATGGAAAGTGCCAGGAGGGAGAAGTGGGGATTATGTTTAGACTTTCTCGGAACTGCTTCAAATCAACTCAATATCTTTGTGCTGTAAATCTCCCAACAGCCAAACGCAAAAGCAGCAAACATCTCGCTGTATGTCCCACATCCAAAGTGCCAAGAGAGAGCTTGCTCTCCCTGTCTTTGAGTACTGTTTTCACTGTCCCGGTTACCTCTTTGCTAACATTCTCTTCAGAGCTGCAGTGAAACCAGGAACCACGTGGAGAAAGCACCCACACTGAAAGTGCCTGGAGGGAACATTGGGGCTTCTTCTCAGTGTCTCTGACATAGGGTTTCACTGTCCCGGGAAAGTCTCTGCTAACACCGTGCAGAGCGCTGTGCCCAATATACAGAAACGTCTTGCGGTATCTTCTACAGGGAAAGTGCCAGGAGGGAATTGCGGAGCTTGTTCTCAGTGTCTCTGAGAATTGCTCTGATTATCTGTGTGACCTCTTTGCTAAGACGCTCCAGAGAGCCGTCCTCAAAACCAACACACATCTTGACATATCTCCCACATTGATCGCAGTGTCTCCAGAAACGGCATTCAAGGAGCCAGGAGGTTTTCTCCCTACACTGTCCATTGAGTTGTCCTCAAAACCAATATACATCCTGCTATATCTCCCACATGGAAAGTGCCAGGAGGGAGAAGTGGGGATTATGTTTAGACTTTCTCGGAACTGCTTCAAATCAACTCGATATCTTTGTGCTGTAAATCTCCCAACAGCCAAACGCAAAAGCAGCAAACATCTCGCTGTATGTCCCACATCCAAAGTGCCAAGAGAGAGCTTGCTCTCCCTGTCTTTGAGTACTGTTTTCACTGTCCCGGTTACCTCTTTGCTAACATTCTCTTCAGAGCTGCAGTGAAACCAGGAACCACGTGGAGAAAGCACCCACACTGAAAGTGCCTGGAGGGAACATTGGGGCTTCTTCTCAGTGTCTCTGACATAGGGTTTCACTGTCCCGGGAAAGTCTCTGCTAACACCGTGCAGAGCGCTGTGCCCAATGTACAGAAACGTCTTGCGGTATCTCCTACAGGGAAAGTGCCAGGAGGGAATTGCGGAGCTTGTTCTCAGTGTCTCTGAGAATTGCTCTGATTATCTGTGTGACCTCTTTGCTAAGACTCTCCAGAGAGCCGTCCTCAAAACCAACACACATCTTGACATATCTCCCACATTGATCGCAGTGTCTCCAGAAACGGCATTCAAGGAGCCAGGAGGTTTTCTCCCTACACTGTCCATTGAGTTGTCCTCAAAACCAATATACATCCTGCTATATCTCCCACATGGAAAGTGCCAGGAGGGAGAAGTGGGGATTATGTTTAGACTTTCTCGGAACTGCTTCAAATCAACTCGATATCTTTGTGCTGTAAATCTCCCAACAGCCAAACGCAAAAGCAGCAAACATCTCGCTGTATGTCCCACATCCAAAGTGCCAAGAGAGAGCTTGCTCTCCCTGTCTTTGAGTACTGTTTTCACTGTCCCGGTTACCTCTTTGCTAACATTCTCTTCAGAGCTGCAGTGAAACCAGGAACCACGTGGAGAAGGCACCCACACTGAAAGTGCCTGGAGGGAACATTGGGGCTTCTTCTCAGTGTCTCTGACATAGGGTTTCACTGTCCCGGGAAAGTCTCTGCTAACACCGTGCAGAGCGCTGTGCCCAATATACAGAAACGTCTTGCGGTATCTCCTACAGGGAAAGTGCCAGGAGGGAATTGCGGAGCTTGTTCTCAGTGTCTCTGAGAATTGCTCTGATTATCTGTGTGACCTCTTTGCTAAGACTCTCCAGAGAGCCGTCCTCAAAACCAACACACATCTTGACATATCTCCCACATTGATCGCAGTGTCTCCAGAAACGGCATTCAAGGAGCCAGGAGGTTTTCTCCCTACACTGTCCATTGAGTTGTCCTCAAAACCAATATACATCCTGCTATATCTCCCACATGGAAAGTGCCAGGAGGGAGAAGTGGGGATTATGTTTAGACTTTCTCGGAACTGCTTCAAATCAACTCGATATCTTTGTGCTGTAAATCTCCCAACAGCCAAACGCAAAAGCAGCAAACATCTCGCTGTATGTCCCACATCCAAAGTGCCAAGAGAGAGCTTGCTCTCCCTGTCTTTGAGTACTGTTTTCACTGTCCCGGTTACCTCTTTGCTAACATTCTCTTCAGAGCTGCAGTGAAACCAGGAACCACGTGGAGAAAGCACCCACACTGAAAGTGCCTGGAGGGAACATTGGGGCTTCTTCTCAGTGTCTCTGACATAGGGTTTCACTGTCCCGGGAAAGTCTCTGCTAACACCCTGCAGAGCGCTGTGCCCAATATACAGAAACGTCTTGCGGTATCTCCTACAGGGAAAGTGCCAGGAGGGAATTGCGGAGCTTGTTCTCAGTGTCTCTGAGAATTGCTCTGATTATCTGTGTGACCTCTTTGCTAAGACGCTCCAGAGAGCCGTCCTCAAAACCAACACACATCTTGACATATCTCCCACATTGATCGCAGTGTCTCCAGAAACGGCATTCAAGGAGCCAGGAGGTTTTCTCCCTACACTGTCCATTGAGTTGTCCTCAAAACCAATATACATCCTGCTATATCTCCCACATGGAAAGTGCCAGGAGGGAGAAGTGGGGATTATGTTTAGACTTTCTCGGAACTGCTTCAAATCAACTCGATATCTTTGTGCTGTAAATCTCCCAACAGCCAAACGCAAAAGCAGCAAACATCTCGCTGTATGTCCCACATCCAAAGTGCCAAGAGAGAGCTTGCTCTCCCTGTCTTTGAGTACTGTTTTCACTGTCCCGGTTACCTCTTTGCTAACATTCTCTTCAGAGCTGCAGTGAAACCAGGAACCACGTGGAGAAAGCACCCACACTGAAAGTGCCTGGAGGGAACATTGGGGCTTCTTCTCAGTGTCTCTGACATAGGGTTTCACTGTCCCGGGAAAGTCTCTGCTAACACCCTGCAGAGCGCTGTGCCCAATATACAGAAACGTCTTGCGGTATCTCCTACAGGGAAAGTGCCAGGAGGGAATTGCGGAGCTTGTTCTCAGTGTCTCTGAGAATTGCTCTGATTATCTGTGTGACCTCTTTGCTAAGACGCTCCAGAGAGCCGTCCTCAAAACCAACACACATCTTGACATATCTCCCACATTGATCGCAGTGTCTCCAGAAACGGCATTCAAGGAGCCAGGAGGTTTTCTCCCTACACTGTCCATTGAGTTGTCCTCAAAACCAATATACATCCTGCTATATCTCCCACATGGAAAGTGCCAGGAGGGAGAAGTGGGGATTATGTTTAGACTTTCTCGGAACTGCTTCAAATCAACTCGATATCTTTGTGCTGTAAATCTCCCAACAGCCAAACGCAAAAGCAGCAAACATCTCGCTGTATGTCCCACATCCAAAGTGCCAAGAGAGAGCTTGCTCTCCCTGTCTTTGAGTACTGTTTTCACTGTCCCGGTTACCTCTTTGCTAACATTCTCTTCAGAGCTGCAGTGAAACCAGGAACCACGTGGAGAAGGCACCCACACTGAAAGTGCCTGGAGGGAACATTGGGGCTTCTTCTCAGTGTCTCTGACATAGGGTTTCACTGTCCCGGGAAAGTCTCTGCTAACACCGTGCAGAGCGCTGTGCCCAATATACAGAAACGTCTTGCGGTATCTCCTACAGGGAAAGTGCCAGGAGGGAATTGGGAGCTTGTTCTCAGTGTCTCTGAGAATTGCTCTGATTATCTGTGTGACCTCTTTGCTAAGACTCTCCAGAGAGCCGTCCTCAAAACCAACACACATCTTGACATATCTCCCACATTGATCGCAGTGTCTCCAGAAACGGCATTCAAGGAGCCAGGAGGTTTTCTCCCTACACTGTCCATTGAGTTGTCCTCAAAACCAATATACATCCTGCTATATCTCCCACATGGAAAGTGCCAGGAGGGAGAAGTGGGGATTATGTTTAGACTTTCTCGGAACTGCTTCAAATCAACTCGATATCTTTGTGCTGTAAATCTCCCAACAGCCAAACGCAAAAGCAGCAAACATCTCGCTGTATGTCCCACATCCAAAGTGCCAAGAGAGAGCTTGCTCTCCCTGTCTTTGAGTACTGTTTTCACTGTCCCGGTTACCTCTTTGCTAACATTCTCTTCAGAGCTGCAGTGAAACCAGGAACCACGTGGAGAAATCACCCACACTGAAAGTGCCTGGAGGGAACACTGGGGCTTCTTCTCAGTGTCTCTGACATAGGGTTTCACTGTCCCGGGAAAGTCTCTGCTAACACCGTGCAGAGCGCTGTGCCCAATATACAGAAACGTCTTGCGGTATCTCCTACAGGGAAAGTGCCAGGAGGGAATTGCGGAGCTTGTTCTCAGTGTCTCTGAGAATTGCTCTGATTATCTGTGTGACCTCTTTGCTAAGACTCTCCAGAGAGCCGTCCTCAAAACCAACACACATCTTGACATATCTCCCACATTGATCGCAGTGTCTCCAGAAACGGCATTCAAGGAGCCAGGACCTTTTCTCCCTACACTGTCCATTGAGTTGTCCTCAAAACCAATATACATCCTGCTATATCTCCCACATGGAAAGTGCCAGGAGGGAGAAGTGGGGATTATGTTTAGACTTTCTCGGAACTGCTTCAAATCAACTCGATATCTTTGTGCTGTAAATCTCCCAACAGCCAAACGCAAAAGCAGCAAACATCTCGCTGTATGTCCCACATCCAAAGTGCCAAGAGAGAGCTTGCTCTCCCTGTCTTTGAGTACTGTTTTCACTGTCCCGGTTACCTCTTTGCTAACATTCTCTTCAGAGCTGCAGTGAAACCAGGAACCACGTGGAGAAGGCACCCACACTGAAAGTGCCTGGAGGGAACATTGGGGCTTCTTCTCAGTGTCTCTGACATAGGGTTTCACTGTCCCGGGAAAGTCTCTGCTAACACCGTGCAGAGCGCTGTGCCCAATATACAGAAACGTCTTGCGGTATCTCCTACAGGGAAAGTGCCAGGAGGGAATTGGGAGCTTGTTCTCAGTGTCTCTGAGAATTGCTCTGATTATCTGTGTGACCTCTTTGCTAAGACTCTCCAGAGAGCCGTCCTCAAAACCAACACACATCTTGACATATCTCCCACATTGATCGCAGTGTCTCCAGAAACGGCATTCAAGGAGCCAGGAGGTTTTCTCCCTACACTGTCCATTGAGTTGTCCTCAAAACCAATATACATCCTGCTATATCTCCCACATGGAAAGTGCCAGGAGGGAGAAGTGGGGATTATGTTTAGACTTTCTCGGAACTGCTTCAAATCAACTCGATATCTTTGTGCTGTAAATCTCCCAACAGCCAAACGCAAAAGCAGCAAACATCTCGCTGTATGTCCCACATCCAAAGTGCCAAGAGAGAGCTTGCTCTCCCTGTCTTTGAGTACTGTTTTCACTGTCCCGGTTACCTCTTTGCTAACATTCTCTTCAGAGCTGCAGTGAAACCAGGAACCACGTGGAGAAAGCACCCACACTGAAAGTGCCTGGAGGGAACATTGGGGCTTCTTCTCAGTGTCTCTGACATAGGGTTTCACTGTCCCGGGAAAGTCTCTGCTAACACCCTGCAGAGCGCTGTGCCCAATATACAGAAACGTCTTGCGGTATCTCCTACAGGGAAAGTGCCAGGAGGGAATTGCGGAGCTTGTTCTCAGTGTCTCTGAGAATTGCTCTGATTATCTGTGTGACCTCTTTGCTAAGACGCTCCAGAGAGCCGTCCTCAAAACCAACACACATCTTGACATATCTCCCACATTGATCGCAGTGTCTCCAGAAACGGCATTCAAGGAGCCAGGAGGTTTTCTCCCTACACTGTCCATTGAGTTGTCCTCAAAACCAATATACATCCTGCGATATCTCCCACATGGAAAGTGCCAGGAGGGAGAAGTGGGGATTATGTTTAGACTTTCTCGGAACTGCTTCAAATCAACTAGATATCTTTGTGCTGTAAATCTCCCAACAGCCAAACGCAAAAGCAGCAAACATCTCGCTGTATGTCCCACATCCAAAGTGCCAAGAGAGAGCTTGCTCTCCCTGTCTTTGAGTACTGTTTTCACTGTCCCGGTTACCTCTTTGCTAACATTCTCTTCAGAGCTGCAGTGAAACCAGGAACCACGTGGAGAAAGCACCCACACTGAAAGTGCCTGGAGGGAACATTGGGGCTTCTTCTCAGTGTCTCTGACATAGGGTTTCACTGTCCCGGGAAAGTCTCTGCTAACACCGTGCAGAGCGCTGTGCCCAATATACAGAAACGTCTTGCGGTATCTCCTACATGGAGAGTGCCAGGAGGGAATTGCGGAGCTTGTTCTCAGTGTCTCTGAGAATTGCTCTGATTATCTGTGTGACCTCTTTGCTAAGACTCTCCAGAGAGCCGTCCTCAAAACCAACACACATCTTGACATATCTCCCACATTGATCGCAGTGTCTCCAGAAACGGCATTCAAGGAGCCAGGAACTTTTCTCCCTACACTGTCCATTGAGTTGTCCTCAAAACCAATATACATCCTGCTATATCTCCCACATGGAAAGTGCCAGGAGGGAGAAGTGGGGATTATGTTTAGACTTTCTCGGAACTGCTTCAAATCAACTAGATATCTTTGTGCTGTAAATCTCCCAACAGCCAAACGCAAAAGCAGCAAACATCTCGCTGTATGTCCCACATCCAAAGTGCCAAGAGAGAGCTTGCTCTCCCTGTCTTTGAGTACTGTTTTCACTGTCCCGGTTACCTCTTTGCTAACATTCTCTTCAGAGCTGCAGTGAAACCAGGAACCACGTGGAGAAGGCACCCACACTGAAAGTGCCTGGAGGGAACATTGGGGCTTCTTCTCAGTGTCTCTGACATAGGGTTTCACTGTCCCGGGAAAGTCTCTGCTAACACGCTGCAGAGCGCTGTGCCCAATATACAGAAACGTCTTGCGGTATCTCCTACAGGGAAAGTGCCAGGAGGGAATTGTGGAGCTTGTTCTCAGTGTCTCTGAGAATTGCTCTGATTATCTGTGTGACCTCTTTGCTAAGACGCTCCAGAGAGCCGTCCTCAAAACAAACACACATCTTGACATATCTCCCACATTGATCGCAGTGTCTCCAGAAACGGCATTCAAGGAGCCAGGAGGTTTTCTCCCTACACTGTCCATTGAGTTGTCCTCAAAACCAATATACATCCTGCTATATCTCCCACATGGAAAGTGCCAGGAGGGAGAAGTGGGGATTATGTTTAGACTTTCTCGGAACTGCTTCAAATCAACTCGATATCTTTGTGCTGTAAATCTCCCAACAGCCAAACGCAAAAGCAGCAAACATCTCGCTGTATGTCCCACATCCAAAGTGCCAAGAGAGAGCTTGCTCTCCCTGTCTTTGAGTACTGTTTTCACTGTCCCGGTTACCTCTTTGCTAACATTCTCTTCAGAGCTGCAGTGAAACCAGGAACCACGTGGAGAAGGCACCCACACTGAAAGTGCCTGGAGGGAACATTGGGGCTTCTTCTCAGTGTCTCTGACATAGGGTTTCACTGTCCCGGGAAAGTCTCTGCTAACACCGTGCAGAGCGCTGTGCCCAATATACAGAAACGTCTTGCGGTATCTCCTACAGGGAAAGTGCCAGGAGGGAATTGGGAGCTTGTTCTCAGTGTCTCTGAGAATTGCTCTGATTATCTGTGTGACCTCTTTGCTAAGACTCTCCAGAGAGCCGTCCTCAAAACCAACACACATCTTGACATATCTCCCACATTGATCGCAGTGTCTCCAGAAACGGCATTCAAGGAGCCAGGAGGTTTTCTCCCTACACTGTCCATTGAGTTGTCCTCAAAACCAATATACATCCTGCTATATCTCCCACATGGAAAGTGCCAGGAGGGAGAAGTGGGGATTATGTTTAGACTTTCTCGGAACTGCTTCAAATCAACTCGATATCTTTGTGCTGTAAATCTCCCAACAGCCAAACGCAAAAGCAGCAAACATCTCGCTGTATGTCCCACATCCAAAGTGCCAAGAGAGAGCTTGCTCTCCCTGTCTTTGAGTACTGTTTTCACTGTCCCGGTTACCTCTTTGCTAACATTCTCTTCAGAGCTGCAGTGAAACCAGGAACCACGTGGAGAAGGCACCCACACTGAAAGTGCCTGGAGGGAACATTGGGGCTTCTTCTCAGTGTCTCTGACATAGGGTTTCACTGTCCCGGGAAAGTCTCTGCTAACACCGTGCAGAGCGCTGTGCCCAATATACAGAAACGTCTTGCGGTATCTCCTACAGGGAAAGTGCCAGGAGGGAATTGGGAGCTTGTTCTCAGTGTCTCTGAGAATTGCTCTGATTATCTGTGTGACCTCTTTGCTAAGACTCTCCAGAGAGCCGTCCTCAAAACCAACACACATCTTGACATATCTCCCACATTGATCGCAGTGTCTCCAGAAACGGCATTCAAGGAGCCAGGAGGTTTTCTCCCTACACTGTCCATTGAGTTGTCCTCAAAACCAATATACATCCTGCTATATCTCCCACATGGAAAGTGCCAGGAGGGAGAAGTGGGGATTATGTTTAGACTTTCTCGGAACTGCTTCAAATCAACTCGATATCTTTGTGCTGTAAATCTCCCAACAGCCAAACGCAAAAGCAGCAAACATCTCGCTGTATGTCCCACATCCAAAGTGCCAAGAGAGAGCTTGCTCTCCCTGTCTTTGAGTACTGTTTTCACTGTCCCGGTTACCTCTTTGCTAACATTCTCTTCAGAGCTGCAGTGAAACCAGGAACCACGTGGAGAAGGCACACACACTGAAAGTGCCTGGAGGGAACATTGGGGCTTCTTCTCAGTGTCTCTGACATAGGGTTTCACTGTCCCGGGAAAGTCTCTGCTAACACCGTGCAGAGCGCTGTGCCCAATATACAGAAACGTCTTGCGGTATCTCCTACAGGGAAAGTGCCAGGAGGGAATTGCGGAGCTTGTTCTCAGTGTCTCTGAGAATTGCTCTGATTATCTGTGTGACCTCTTTGCTAAGACTCTCCAGAGAGCCGTCCTCAAAACCAACACACATCTTGACATATCTCCCACATTGATCGCAGTGTCTCCAGAAACGGCATTCAAGGAGCCAGGAGGTTTTCTCCCTACACTGTCCATTGAGTTGTCCTCAAAACCAATATACATCCTGCTATATCTCCCACATGGAAAGTGCCAGGAGGGAGAAGTGGGGATTATGTTTAGACTTTCTCGGAACTGCTTCAAATCAACTCGATATCTTTGTGCTGTAAATCTCCCAACAGCCAAACGCAAAAGCAGCAAACATCTCGCTGTATGTCCCACATCCAAAGTGCCAAGAGAGAGCTTGCTCTCCCTGTCTTTGAGTACTGTTTTCACTGTCCCGGTTACCTCTTTGCTAACATTCTCTTCAGAGCTGCAGTGAAACCAGGAACCACGTGGAGAAGGCACCCACACTGAAAGTGCCTGGAGGGAACATTGGGGCTTCTTCTCAGTGTCTCTGACATAGGGTTTCACTGTCCCGGGAAAGTCTCTGCTAACACGCTGCAGAGCGCTGTGCCCAATATACAGAAACGTCTTGCGGTATCTCCTACAGGGAAAGTGCCAGGAGGGAATTGTGGAGCTTGTTCTCAGTGTCTCTGAGAATTGCTCTGATTATCTGTGTGACCTCTTTGCTAAGACGCTCCAGAGAGCCGTCCTCAAAACAAACACACATCTTGACATATCTCCCACATTGATCGCAGTGTCTCCAGAAACGGCATTCAAGGAGCCAGGAGGTTTTCTCCCTACACTGTCCATTGAGTTGTCCTCAAAACCAATATACATCCTGCTATATCTCCCACATGGAAAGTGCCAGGAGGGAGAAGTGGGGATTATGTTTAGACTTTCTCGGAACTGCTTCAAATCAACTAGATATCTTTGTGCTGTAAATCTCCCAACAGCCAAACGCAAAAGCAGCAAACATCTCGCTGTATGTCCCACATCCAAAGTGCCAAGAGAGAGCTTGCTCTCCCTGTCTTTGAGTACTGTTTTCACTGTCCCGGTTACCTCTTTGCTAACATTCTCTTCAGAGCTGCAGTGAAACCAGGAACCACGTGGAGAAGGCACCCACACTGAAAGTGCCTGGAGGGAACATTGGGGCTTCTTCTCAGTGTCTCTGACATAGGGTTTCACTGTCCCGGGAAAGTCTCTGCTAACACCGTGCAGAGCGCTGTGCCCAATATACAGAAACGTCTTGCGGTATCTCCTACATGGAGAGTGCCAGGAGGGAATTGCGGAGCTTGTTCTCAGTGTCTCTGAGAATTGCTCTGATTATCTGTGTGACCTCTTTGCTAAGACTCTCCAGAGAGCCGTCCTCAAAACCAACACACATCTTGACATATCTCCCACATTGATCGCAGTGTCTCCAGAAACGGCATTCAAGGAGCCAGGAGGTTTTCTCCCTACACTGTCCATTGAGTTGTCCTCAAAACCAATATACATCCTGCTATATCTCCCACATGGAAAGTGCCAGGAGGGAGAAGTGGGGATTATGTTTAGACTTTCTCGGAACTGCTTCAAATCAACTCGATATCTTTGTGCTGTAAATCTCCCAACAGCCAAACGCAAAAGCAGCAAACATCTCGCTGTATGTCCCACATCCAAAGTGCCAAGAGAGAGCTTGCTCTCCCTGTCTTTGAGTACTGTTTTCACTGTCCCGGTTACCTCTTTGCTAACATTCTCTTCAGAGCTGCAGTGAAACCAGGAACCACGTGGAGAAGGCACCCACACTGAAAGTGCCTGGAGGGAACATTGGGGCTTCTTCTCAGTGTCTCTGACATAGGGTTTCACTGTCCCGGGAAAGTCTCTGCTAACACGCTGCAGAGCGCTGTGCCCAATATACAGAAACGTCTTGCGGTATCTCCTACAGGGAAAGTGCCAGGAGGGAATTGTGGAGCTTGTTCTCAGTGTCTCTGAGAATTGCTCTGATTATCTGTGTGACCTCTTTGCTAAGACGCTCCAGAGAGCCGTCCTCAAAACAAACACACATCTTGACATATCTCCCACATTGATCGCAGTGTCTCCAGAAACGGCATTCAAGGAGCCAGGAGGTTTTCTCCCTACACTGTCCATTGAGTTGTCCTCAAAACCAATATACATCCTGCTATATCTCCCACATGGAAAGTGCCAGGAGGGAGAAGTGGGGATTATGTTTAGACTTTCTCGGAACTGCTTCAAATCAACTCGATATCTTTGTGCTGTAAATCTCCCAACAGCCAAACGCAAAAGCAGCAAACATCTCGCTGTATGTCCCACATCCAAAGTGCCAAGAGAGAGCTT
The DNA here is from genome assembly GCF_964199755.1 of Larus michahellis. Lineage (NCBI taxonomy): Eukaryota > Metazoa > Chordata > Aves > Charadriiformes > Laridae > Larus > Larus michahellis. Next base: position 499,188 of record NW_027436249.1, on the reverse strand, counting down.
GCTCTCCCTGTCTTTGAGTACTGTTTTCACTGTCCCGGTTACCTCTTTGCTAACATTCTCTTCAGAGCTGCAGTGAAACCAGGAACCACGTGGAGAAGGCACCCACACTGAAAGTGCCTGGAGGGAACATTGGGGCTTCTTCTCAGTGTCTCTGACATAGGGTTTCACTGTCCCGGGAAAGTCTCTGCTAACACCGTGCAGAGCGCTGTGCCCAATATACAGAAACGTCTTGCGGTATCTCCTACAGGGAAAGTGCCAGGAGGGAATTGGGAGCTTGTTCTCAGTGTCTCTGAGAATTGCTCTGATTATCTGTGTGACCTCTTTGCTAAGACTCTCCAGAGAGCCGTCCTCAAAACCAACACACATCTTGACATATCTCCCACATTGATCGCAGTGTCTCCAGAAACGGCATTCAAGGAGCCAGGAGGTTTTCTCCCTACACTGTCCATTGAGTTGTCCTCAAAACCAATATACATCCTGCTATATCTCCCACATGGAAAGTGCCAGGAGGGAGAAGTGGGGATTATGTTTAGACTTTCTCGGAACTGCTTCAAATCAACTCGATATCTTTGTGCTGTAAATCTCCCAACAGCCAAACGCAAAAGCAGCAAACATCTCGCTGTATGTCCCACATCCAAAGTGCCAAGAGAGAGCTTGCTCTCCCTGTCTTTGAGTACTGTTTTCACTGTCCCGGTTACCTCTTTGCTAACATTCTCTTCAGAGCTGCAGTGAAACCAGGAACCACGTGGAGAAGGCACCCACACTGAAAGTGCCTGGAGGGAACATTGGGGCTTCTTCTCAGTGTCTCTGACATAGGGTTTCACTGTCCCGGGAAAGTCTCTGCTAACACCGTGCAGAGCGCTGTGCCCAATATACAGAAACGTCTTGCGGTATCTCCTACAGGGAAAGTGCCAGGAGGGAATTGGGAGCTTGTTCTCAGTGTCTCTGAGAATTGCTCTGATTATCTGTGTGACCTCTTTGCTAAGACTCTCCAGAGAGCCGTCCTCAAAACCAACACACATCTTGACATATCTCCCACATTGATCGCAGTGTCTCCAGAAACGGCATTCAAGGAGCCAGGAGGTTTTCTCCCTACACTGTCCATTGAGTTGTCCTCAAAACCAATATACATCCTGCTATATCTCCCACATGGAAAGTGCCAGGAGGGAGAAGTGGGGATTATGTTTAGACTTTCTCGGAACTGCTTCAAATCAACTCGATATCTTTGTGCTGTAAATCTCCCAACAGCCAAACGCAAAAGCAGCAAACATCTCGCTGTATGTCCCACATCCAAAGTGCCAAGAGAGAGCTTGCTCTCCCTGTCTTTGAGTACTGTTTTCACTGTCCCGGTTACCTCTTTGCTAACATTCTCTTCAGAGCTGCAGTGAAACCAGGAACCACGTGGAGAAGGCACCCACACTGAAAGTGCCTGGAGGGAACATTGGGGCTTCTTCTCAGTGTCTCTGACATAGGGTTTCACTGTCCCGGGAAAGTCTCTGCTAACACCGTGCAGAGCGCTGTGCCCAATATACAGAAACGTCTTGCGGTATCTCCTACAGGGAAAGTGCCAGGAGGGAATTGCGGAGCTTGTTCTCAGTGTCTCTGAGAATTGCTCTGATTATCTGTGTGACCTCTTTGCTAAGACTCTCCAGAGAGCCGTCCTCAAAACAAACACACATCTTGACATATCTCCCACATTGATCGCAGTGTCTCCAGAAACGGCATTCAAGGAGCCAGGACCTTTTCTCCCTACACTGTCCATTGAGTTGTCCTCAAAACCAATATACATCCTGCTATATCTCCCACATGGAAAGTGCCAGGAGGGAGAAGTGGGGATTATGTTTAGACTTTCTCGGAACTGCTTCAAATCAACTCGATATCTTTGTGCTGTAAATCTCCCAACAGCCAAACGCAAAAGCAGCAAACATCTCGCTGTATGTCCCACATCCAAAGTGCCAAGAGAGAGCTTGCTCTCCCTGTCTTTGAGTACTGTTTTCACTGTCCCGGTTACCTCTTTGCTAACATTCTCTTCAGAGCTGCAGTGAAACCAGGAACCACGTGGAGAAGGCACCCACACTGAAAGTGCCTGGAGGGAACATTGGGGCTTCTTCTCAGTGTCTCTGACATAGGGTTTCACTGTCCCGGGAAAGTCTCTGCTAACACCGTGCAGAGCGCTGTGCCCAATATACAGAAACGTCTTGCGGTATCTCGTACAGGGAAAGTGCCAGGAGGGAATTGCGGAGCTTGTTCTCAGTGTCTCTGAGAATTGCTCTGATTATCTGTGTGACCTCTTTGCTAAGACTCTCCAGAGAGCCGTCCTCAAAACCAACACACATCTTGACATATCTCCCACATTGATCGCAGTGTCTCCAGAAACGGCATTCAAGGAGCCAGGAGGTTTTCTCCCTACACTGTCCATTGAGTTGTCCTCAAAACCAATATACATCCTGCTATATCTCCCACATGGAAAGTGCCAGGAGGGAGAAGTGGGGATTATGTTTAGACTTTCTCGGAACTGCTTCAAATCAACTCGATATCTTTGTGCTGTAAATCTCCCAACAGCCAAACGCAAAAGCAGCAAACATCTCGCTGTATGTCCCACATCCAAAGTGCCAAGAGAGAGCTTGCTCTCCCTGTCTTTGAGTACTGTTTTCACTGTCCCGGTTACCTCTTTGCTAACATTCTCTTCAGAGCTGCAGTGAAACCAGGAACCACGTGGAGAAGGCAGCCACACTGAAAGTGCCTGGAGGGAACATTGGGGCTTCTTCTCAGTGTCTCTGACATAGGGTTTCACTGTCCCGGGAAAGTCTCTGCTAACACGCTGCAGAGCGCTGTGCCCAATATACAGAAACGTCTTGCGGTATCTCCTACAGGGAAAGTGCCAGGAGGGAATTGTGGAGCTTGTTCTCAGTGTCTCTGAGAATTGCTCTGATTATCTGTGTGACCTCTTTGCTAAGACGCTCCAGAGAGCCGTCCTCAAAACAAACACACATCTTGACATATCTCCCACATTGATCGCAGTGTCTCCAGAAACGGCATTCAAGGAGCCAGGAGGTTTTCTCCCTACACTGTCCATTGAGTTGTCCTCAAAACCAATATACATCCTGCTATATCTCCCACATGGAAAGTGCCAGGAGGGAGAAGTGGGGATTATGTTTAGACTTTCTCGGAACTGCTTCAAATCAACTAGATATCTTTGTGCTGTAAATCTCCCAACAGCCAAACGCAAAAGCAGCAAACATCTCGCTGTATGTCCCACATCCAAAGTGCCAAGAGAGAGCTTGCTCTCCCTGTCTTTGAGTACTGTTTTCACTGTCCCGGTTACCTCTTTGCTAACATTCTCTTCAGAGCTGCAGTGAAACCAGGAACCACGTGGAGAAGGCACCCACACTGAAAGTGCCTGGAGGGAACATTGGGGCTTCTTCTCAGTGTCTCTGACATAGGGTTTCACTGTCCCGGGAAAGTCTCTGCTAACACCGTGCAGAGCGCTGTGCCCAATATACAGAAACGTCTTGCGGTATCTCCTACAGGGAAAGTGCCAGGAGGGAATTGCGGAGCTTGTTCTCAGTGTCTCTGAGAATTGCTCTGATTATCTGTGTGACCTCTTTGCTAAGACTCTCCAGAGAGCCGTCCTCAAAACCAACACACATCTTGACATATCTCCCACATTGATCGCAGTGTCTCCAGAAACGGCATTCAAGGAGCCAGGACCTTTTCTCCCTACACTGTCCATTGAGTTGTCCTCAAAACCAATATACATCCTGCTATATCTCCCACATGGAAAGTGCCAGGAGGGAGAAGTGGGGATTATGTTTAGACTTTCTCGGAACTGCTTCAAATCAACTCGATATCTTTGTGCTGTAAATCTCCCAACAGCCAAACGCAAAAGCAGCAAACATCTCGCTGTATGTCCCACATCCAAAGTGCCAAGAGAGAGCTTGCTCTCCCTGTCTTTGAGTACTGTTTTCACTGTCCCGGTTACCTCTTTGCTAACATTCTCTTCAGAGCTGCAGTGAAACCAGGAACCACGTGGAGAAGGCACCCACACTGAAAGTGCCTGGAGGGAACATTGGGGCTTCTTCTCAGTGTCTCTGACATAGGGTTTCACTGTCCCGGGAAAGTCTCTGCTAACACCGTGCAGAGCGCTGTGCCCAATATACAGAAACGTCTTGCGGTATCTCCTACAGGGAAAGTGCCAGGAGGGAATTGCGGAGCTTGTTCTCAGTGTCTCTGAGAATTGCTCTGATTATCTGTGTGACCTCTTTGCTAAGACTCTCCAGAGAGCCGTCCTCAAAACAAACACACATCTTGACATATCTCCCACATTGATCGCAGTGTCTCCAGAAACGGCATTCAAGGAGCCAGGACCTTTTCTCCCTACACTGTCCATTGAGTTGTCCTCAAAACCAATATACATCCTGCTATATCTCCCACATGGAAAGTGCCAGGAGGGAGAAGTGGGGATTATGTTTAGACTTTCTCGGAACTGCTTCAAATCAACTCGATATCTTTGTGCTGTAAATCTCCCAACAGCCAAACGCAAAAGCAGCAAACATCTCGCTGTATGTCCCACATCCAAAGTGCCAAGAGAGAGCTTGCTCTCCCTGTCTTTGAGTACTGTTTTCACTGTCCCGGTTACCTCTTTGCTAACATTCTCTTCAGAGCTGCAGTGAAACCAGGAACCACGTGGAGAAAGCACCCACACTGAAAGTGCCTGGAGGGAACATTGGGGCTTCTTCTCAGTGTCTCTGACATAGGGTTTCACTGTCCCGGGAAAGTCTCTGCTAACACGCTGCAGAGCGCTGTGCCCAATATACAGAAACGTCTTGCGGTATCTCCTACAGGGAAAGTGCCAGGAGGGAATTGTGGAGCTTGTTCTCAGTGTCTCTGAGAATTGCTCTGATTATCTGTGTGACCTCTTTGCTAAGACTCTCCAGAGAGCCGTCCTCAAAACAAACACACATCTTGACATATCTCCCACATTGATCGCAGTGTCTCCAGAAACGGCATTCAAGGAGCCAGGAGGTTTTCTCCCTACACTGTCCATTGAGTTGTCCTCAAAACCAATATACATCCTGCTATATCTCCCACATGGAAAGTGCCAGGAGGGAGAAGTGGGGATTATGTTTAGACTTTCTCGGAACTGCTTCAAATCAACTCGATATCTTTGTGCTGTAAATCTCCCAACAGCCAAACGCAAAAGCAGCAAACATCTCGCTGTATGTCCCACATCCAAAGTGCCAAGAGAGAGCTTGCTCTCCCTGTCTTTGAGTAATGTTTTCACTGTCCCGGTTACCTCTTTGCTAACATTCTCTTCAGAGCTGCAGTGAAACCAGGAACCACGTGGAGAAGGCACCCACACTGAAAGTGCCTGGAGGGAACATTGGGGCTTCTTCTCAGTGTCTCTGACATAGGGTTTCACTGTCCCGGGAAAGTCTCTGCTAACACCGTGCAGAGCGCTGTGCCCAATATACAGAAACGTCTTGCGGTATCTCCTACAGGGAAAGTGCCAGGAGGGAATTGGGAGCTTGTTCTCAGTGTCTCTGAGAATTGCTCTGATTATCTGTGTGACCTCTTTGCTAAGACTCTCCAGAGAGCCGTCCTCAAAACCAACACACATCTTGACATATCTCCCACATTGATCGCAGTGTCTCCAGAAACGGCATTCAAGGAGCCAGGACCTTTTCTCCCTACACTGTCCATTGAGTTGTCCTCAAAACCAATATACATCCTGCTATATCTCCCACATGGAAAGTGCCAGGAGGGAGAAGTGGGGATTATGTTTAGACTTTCTCGGAACTGCTTCAAATCAACTCGATATCTTTGTGCTGTAAATCTCCCAACAGCCAAACGCAAAAGCAGCAAACATCTCGCTGTATGTCCCACATCCAAAGTGCCAAGAGAGAGCTTGCTCTCCCTGTCTTTGAGTACCGTTTTCACTGTCCCGGTTACCTCTTTGCTAACATTCTCTTCAGAGCTGCAGTGAAACCAGGAACCACGTGGAGAAGGCACCCACACTGAAAGTGCCTGGAGGGAACATTGGGGCTTCTTCTCAGTGTCTCTGACATAGGGTTTCACTGTCCCGGGAAAGTCTCTGCTAACACCGTGCAGAGCGCTGTGCCCAATATACAGAAACGTCTTGCGGTATCTCCTACAGGGAAAGTGCCAGGAGGGAATTGCGGAGCTTGTTCTCAGTGTCTCTGAGAATTGCTCTGATTATCTGTGTGACCTCTTTGCTAAGACTCTCCAGAGAGCCGTCCTCAAAACAAACACACATCTTGACATATCTCCCACATTGATCGCAGTGTCTCCAGAAACGGCATTCAAGGAGCCAGGACCTTTTCTCCCTACACTGTCCATTGAGTTGTCCTCAAAACCAATATACATCCTGCTATATCTCCCACATGGAAAGTGCCAGGAGGGAGAAGTGGGGATTATGTTTAGACTTTCTCGGAACTGCTTCAAATCAACTCGATATCTTTGTGCTGTAAATCTCCCAACAGCCAAACGCAAAAGCAGCAAACATCTCGCTGTATGTCCCACATCCAAAGTGCCAAGAGAGAGCTTGCTCTCCCTGTCTTTGAGTACTGTTTTCACTGTCCCGGTTACCTCTTTGCTAACATTCTCTTCAGAGCTGCAGTGAAACCAGGAACCACGTGGAGAAGGCACCCACACTGAAAGTGCCTGGAGGGAACATTGGGGCTTCTTCTCAGTGTCTCTGACATAGGGTTTCACTGTCCCGGGAAAGTCTCTGCTAACACCGTGCAGAGCGCTGTGCCCAATATACAGAAACGTCTTGCGGTATCTCCTACAGGGAAAGTGCCAGGAGGGAACTGGGAGCTTGTTCTCAGTGTCTCTGAGAATTGCTCTGATTATCTGTGTGACCTCTTTGCTAAGACTCTCCAGAGAGCCGTCCTCAAAACAAACACACATCTTGACATATCTCCCACATTGATCGCAGTGTCTCCAGAAACGGCATTCAAGGAGCCAGGACCTTTTCTCCCTACACTGTCCATTGAGTTGTCCTCAAAACCAATATACATCCTGCTATATCTCCCACATGGAAAGTGCCAGGAGGGAGAAGTGGGGATTATGTTTAGACTTTCTCGGAACTGCTTCAAATCAACTCGATATCTTTGTGCTGTAAATCTCCCAACAGCCAAACGCAAAAGCAGCAAACATCTCGCTGTATGTCCCACATCCAAAGTGCCAAGAGAGAGCTTGCTCTCCCTGTCTTTGAGTACTGTTTTCACTGTCCCGGTTACCTCTTTGCTAACATTCTCTTCAGAGCTGCAGTGAAACCAGGAACCACGTGGAGAAGGCACCCACACTGAAAGTGCCTGGAGGGAACACTGGGGCTTCTTCTCAGTGTCTCTGACATAGGGTTTCACTGTCCCGGGAAAGTCTCTGCTAACACCCTGCAGAGCGCTGTGCCCAATATACAGAAACGTCTTGCGGTATCTCCTACAGGGAAAGTGCCAGGAGGGAATTGCGGAGCTTGTTCTCAGTGTCTCTGAGAATTGCTCTGATTATCTGTGTGACCTCTTTGCTAAGACTCTCCAGAGAGCCGTCCTCAAAACCAACACACATCTTGACATATCTCCCACATTGATCGCAGTGTCTCCAGAAACGGCATTCAAGGAGCCAGGAGGTTTTCTCCCTACACTGTCCATTGAGTTGTCCTCAAAACCAATATACATCCTGCTATATCTCCCACATGGAAAGTGCCAGGAGGGAGAAGTGGGGATTATGTTTAGACTTTCTCGGAACTGCTTCAAATCAACTCGATATCTTTGTGCTGTAAATCTCCCAACAGCCAAACGCAAAAGCAGCAAACATCTCGCTGTATGTCCCACATCCAAAGTGCCAAGAGAGAGCTTGCTCTCCCTGTCTTTGAGTACTGTTTTCACTGTCCCGGTTACCTCTTTGCTAACATTCTCTTCAGAGCTGCAGTGAAACCAGGAACCACGTGGAGAAGGCAGCCACACTGAAAGTGCCTGGAGGGAACATTGGGGCTTCTTCTCAGTGTCTCTGACATAGGGTTTCACTGTCCCGGGAAAGTCTCTGCTAACACGCTGCAGAGCGCTGTGCCCAATATACAGAAACGTCTTGCGGTATCTCCTACAGGGAAAGTGCCAGGAGGGAATTGTGGAGCTTGTTCTCAGTGTCTCTGAGAATTGCTCTGATTATCTGTGTGACCTCTTTGCTAAGACGCTCCAGAGAGCCGTCCTCAAAACAAACACACATCTTGACATATCTCCCACATTGATCGCAGTGTCTCCAGAAACGGCATTCAAGGAGCCAGGAGGTTTTCTCCCTACACTGTCCATTGAGTTGTCCTCAAAACCAATATACATCCTGCTATATCTCCCACATGGAAAGTGCCAGGAGGGAGAAGTGGGGATTATGTTTAGACTTTCTCGGAACTGCTTCAAATCAACTAGATATCTTTGTGCTGTAAATCTCCCAACAGCCAAACGCAAAAGCAGCAAACATCTCGCTGTATGTCCCACATCCAAAGTGCCAAGAGAGAGCTTGCTCTCCCTGTCTTTGAGTACTGTTTTCACTGTCCCGGTTACCTCTTTGCTAACATTCTCTTCAGAGCTGCAGTGAAACCAGGAACCACGTGGAGAAGGCACCCACACTGAAAGTGCCTGGAGGGAACATTGGGGCTTCTTCTCAGTGTCTCTGACATAGGGTTTCACTGTCCCGGGAAAGTCTCTGCTAACACCGTGCAGAGCGCTGTGCCCAATATACAGAAACGTCTTGCGGTATCTCCTACAGGGAAAGTGCCAGGAGGGAATTGCGGAGCTTGTTCTCAGTGTCTCTGAGAATTGCTCTGATTATCTGTGTGACCTCTTTGCTAAGACTCTCCAGAGAGCCGTCCTCAAAACCAACACACATCTTGACATATCTCCCACATTGATCGCAGTGTCTCCAGAAACGGCATTCAAGGAGCCAGGAGGTTTTCTCCCTACACTGTCCATTGAGTTGTCCTCAAAACCAATATACATCCTGCTATATCTCCCACATGGAAAGTGCCAGGAGGGAGAAGTGGGGATTATGTTTAGACTTTCTCGGAACTGCTTCAAATCAACTCGATATCTTTGTGCTGTAAATCTCCCAACAGCCAAACGCAAAAGCAGCAAACATCTCGCTGTATGTCCCACATCCAAAGTGCCAAGAGAGAGCTTGCTCTCCCTGTCTTTGAGTACTGTTTTCACTGTCCCGGTTACCTCTTTGCTAACATTCTCTTCAGAGCTGCAGTGAAACCAGGAACCACGTGGAGAAGGCACCCACACTGAAAGTGCCTGGAGGGAACATTGGGGCTTCTTCTCAGTGTCTCTGACATAGGGTTTCACTGTCCCGGGAAAGTCTCTGCTAACACCGTGCAGAGCGCTGTGCCCAATATACAGAAACGTCTTGCGGTATCTCCTACAGGGAAAGTGCCAGGAGGGAATTGCGGAGCTTGTTCTCAGTGTCTCTGAGAATTGCTCTGATTATCTGTGTGACCTCTTTGCTAAGACTCTCCAGAGAGCCGTCCTCAAAACAAACACACATCTTGACATATCTCCCACATTGATCGCAGTGTCTCCAGAAACGGCATTCAAGGAGCCAGGACCTTTTCTCCCTACACTGTCCATTGAGTTGTCCTCAAAACCAATATACATCCTGCTATATCTCCCACATGGAAAGTGCCAGGAGGGAGAAGTGGGGATTATGTTTAGACTTTCTCGGAACTGCTTCAAATCAACTAGATATCTTTGTGCTGTAAATCTCCCAACAGCCAAACGCAAAAGCAGCAAACATCTCGCTGTATGTCCCACATCCAAAGTGCCAAGAGAGACCTTGCTCTCCCTGTCTTTGAGTACTGTTTTCACTGTCCCGGTTACCTCTTTGCTAACATTCTCTTCAGAGCTGCAGTGAAACCAGGAACCACGTGGAGAAAGCACCCACACTGAAAGTGCCTGGAGGGAACATTGGGGCTTCTTCTCAGTGTCTCTGACATAGGGTTTCACTGTCCCGGGAAAGTCTCTGCTAACACCGTGCAGAGCGCTGTGCCCAATATACAGAAACGTCTTGCGGTATCTCCTACAGGGAAAGTGCCAGGAGGGAATTGGGAGCTTGTTCTCAGTGTCTCTGAGAATTGCTCTGATTATCTGTGTGACCTCTTTGCTAAGACTCTCCAGAGAGCCGTCCTCAAAACCAACACACATCTTGACATATCTCCCACATTGATCGCAGTGTCTCCAGAAACGGCATTCAAGGAGCCAGGAGGTTTTCTCCCTACACTGTCCATTGAGTTGTCCTCAAAACCAATATACATCCTGCTATATCTCCCACATGGAAAGTGCCAGGAGGGAGAAGTGGGGATTATGTTTAGACTTTCTCGGAACTGCTTCAAATCAACTCGATATCTTTGTGCTGTAAATCTCCCAACAGCCAAACGCAAAAGCAGCAAACATCTCGCTGTATGTCCCACATCCAAAGTGCCAAGAGAGAGCTTGCTCTCCCTGTCTTTGAGTACTGTTTTCACTGTCCCGGTTACCTCTTTGCTAACATTCTCTTCAGAGCTGCAGTGAAACCAGGAACCACGTGGAGAAGGCACCCACACTGAAAGTGCCTGGAGGGAACATTGGGGCTTCTTCTCAGTGTCTCTGACATAGGGTTTCACTGTCCCGGGAAAGTCTCTGCTAACACCGTGCAGAGCGCTGTGCCCAATATACAGAAACGTCTTGCGGTATCTCCTACAGGGAAAGTGCCAGGAGGGAATTGCGGAGCTTGTTCTCAGTGTCTCTGAGAATTGCTCTGATTATCTGTGTGACCTCTTTGCTAAGACTCTCCAGAGAGCCGTCCTCAAAACAAACACACATCTTGACATATCTCCCACATTGATCGCAGTGTCTCCAGAAACGGCATTCAAGGAGCCAGGAGGTTTTCTCCCTACACTGTCCATTGAGTTGTCCTCAAAACCAATATACATCCTGCTATATCTCCCACATGGAAAGTGCCAGGAGGGAGAAGTGGGGATTATGTTTAGACTTTCTCGGAACTGCTTCAAATCAACTCGATATCTTTGTGCTGTAAATCTCCCAACAGCCAAACGCAAAAGCAGCAAACATCTCGCTGTATGTCCCACATCCAAAGTGCCAAGAGAGAGCTTGCTCTCCCTGTCTTTGAGTACTGTTTTCACTGTCCCGGTTACCTCTTTGCTAACATTCTCTTCAGAGCTGCAGTGAAACCAGGAACCACGTGGAGAAGGCACCCACACTGAAAGTGCCTGGAGGGAACATTGGGGCTTCTTCTCAGTGTCTCTGACATAGGGTTTCACTGTCCCGGGAAAGTCTCTGCTAACACCGTGCAGAGCGCTGTGCCCAATATACAGAAACGTCTTGCGGTATCTCGTACAGGGAAAGTGCCAGGAGGGAATTGCGGAGCTTGTTCTCAGTGTCTCTGAGAATTGCTCTGATTATCTGTGTGACCTCTTTGCTAAGACTCTCCAGAGAGCCGTCCTCAAAACAAACACACATCTTGACATATCTCCCACATTGATCGCAGTGTCTCCAGAAACGGCATTCAAGGAGCCAGGAGGTTTTCTCCCTACACTGTCCATTGAGTTGTCCTCAAAACCAATATACATCCTGCTATATCTCCCACATGGAAAGTGCCAGGAGGGAGAAGTGGGGATTATGTTTAGACTTTCTCGGAACTGCTTCAAATCAACTAGATATCTTTGTGCTGTAAATCTCCCAACAGCCAAACGCAAAAGCAGCAAACATCTCGCTGTATGTCCCACATCCAAAGTGCCAAGAGAGAGCTTGCTCTCCCTGTCTTTGAGTACTGTTTTCACTGTCCCGGTTACCTCTTTGCTAACATTCTCTTCAGAGCTGCAGTGAAACCAGGAACCACGTGGAGAAGGCACCCACACTGAAAGTGCCTGGAGGGAACATTGGGGCTTCTTCTCAGTGTCTCTGACATAGGGTTTCACTGTCCCGGGAAAGTCTCTGCTAACACCGTGCAGAGCGCTGTGCCCAATATACAGAAACGTCTTGCGGTATCTCCTACAGGGAAAGTGCCAGGAGGGAATTGGGAGCTTGTTCTCAGTGTCTCTGAGAATTGCTCTGATTATCTGTGTGACCTCTTTGCTAAGACTCTCCAGAGAGCCGTCCTCAAAACCAACACACATCTTGACATATCTCCCACATTGATCGCAGTGTCTCCAGAAACGGCATTCAAGGAGCCAGGAGGTTTTCTCCCTACACTGTCCATTGAGTTGTCCTCAAAACCAATATACATCCTGCTATATCTCCCACATGGAAAGTGCCAGGAGGGAGAAGTGGGGATTATGTTTAGACTTTCTCGGAACTGCTTCAAATCAACTCGATATCTTTGTGCTGTAAATCTCCCAACAGCCAAACGCAAAAGCAGCAAACATCTCGCTGTATGTCCCACATCCAAAGTGCCAAGAGAGAGCTTGCTCTCCCTGTCTTTGAGTACTGTTTTCACTGTCCCGGTTACCTCTTTGCTAACATTCTCTTCAGAGCTGCAGTGAAACCAGGAACCACGTGGAGAAAGCACCCACACTGAAAGTGCCTGGAGGGAACATTGGGGCTTCTTCTCAGTGTCTCTGACATAGGGTTTCACTGTCCCGGGAAAGTCTCTGCTAACACCGTGCAGAGCGCTGTGCCCAATATACAGAAACGTCTTGCGGTATCTCCTACAGGGAAAGTGCCAGGAGGGAATTGCGGAGCTTGTTCTCAGTGTCTCTGAGAATTGCTCTGATTATCTGTGTGACCTCTTTGCTAAGACTCTCCAGAGAGCCGTCCTCAAAACCAACACACATCTTGACATATCTCCCACATTGATCGCAGTGTCTCCAGAAACGGCATTCAAGGAGCCAGGAGGTTTTCTCCCTACACTGTCCATTGAGTTGTCCTCAAAACCAATATACATCCTGCTATATCTCCCACATGGAAAGTGCCAGGAGGGAGAAGTGGGGATTATGTTTAGACTTTCTCGGAACTGCTTCAAATCAACTAGATATCTTTGTGCTGTAAATCTCCCAACAGCCAAACGCAAAAGCAGCAAACATCTCGCTGTATGTCCCACATCCAAAGTGCCAAGAGAGAGCTTGCTCTCCCTGTCTTTGAGTACTGTTTTCACTGTCCCGGTTACCTCTTTGCTAACATTCTCTTCAGAGCTGCAGTGAAACCAGGAACCACGTGGAGAAGGCACCCACACTGAAAGTGCCTGGAGGGAACATTGGGGCTTCTTCTCAGTGTCTCTGACATAGGGTTTCACTGTCCCGGGAAAGTCTCTGCTAACACCGTGCAGAGCGCTGTGCCCAATATACAGAAACGTCTTGCGGTATCTCCTACAGGGAAAGTGCCAGGAGGGAATTGCGGAGCTTGTTCTCAGTGTCTCTGAGAATTGCTCTGATTATCTGTGTGACCTCTTTGCTAAGACTCTCCAGAGAGCCGTCCTCAAAACAAACACACATCTTGACATATCTCCCACATTGATCGCAGTGTCTCCAGAAACGGCATTCAAGGAGCCAGGAGGTTTTCTCCCTACACTGTCCATTGAGTTGTCCTCAAAACCAATATACATCCTGCTATATCTCCCACATGGAAAGTGCCAGGAGGGAGAAGTGGGGATTATGTTTAGACTTTCTCGGAACTGCTTCAAATCAACTAGATATCTTTGTGCTGTAAATCTCCCAACAGCCAAACGCAAAAGCAGCAAACATCTCGCTGTATGTCCCACATCCAAAGTGCCAAGAGAGAGCTTGCTCTCCCTGTCTTTGAGTACTGTTTTCACTGTCCCGGTTACCTCTTTGCTAACATTCTCTTCAGAGCTGCAGTGAAACCAGGAACCACGTGGAGAAGGCACCCACACTGAAAGTGCCTGGAGGGAACATTGGGGCTTCTTCTCAGTGTCTCTGACATAGGGTTTCACTGTCCCGGGAAAGTCTCTGCTAACACCGTGCAGAGCGCTGTGCCCAATATACAGAAACGTCTTGCGGTATCTCCTACAGGGAAAGTGCCAGGAGGGAATTGCGGAGCTTGTTCTCAGTGTCTCTGAGAATTGCTCTGATTATCTGTGTGACCTCTTTGCTAAGACGCTCCAGAGAGCCGTCCTCAAAACAAACACACATCTTGACATATCTCCCACATTGATCGCAGTGTCTCCAGAAACGGCATTCAAGGAGCCAGGAGGTTTTCTCCCTACACTGTCCATTGAGTTGTCCTCAAAACCAATATACATCCTGCTATATCTCCCACATGGAAAGTGCCAGGAGGGAGAAGTGGGGATTATGTTTAGACTTTCTCGGAACTGCTTCAAATCAACTCGATATCTTTGTGCTGTAAATCTCCCAACAGCCAAACGCAAAAGCAGCAAACATCTCGCTGTATGTCCCACATCCAAAGTGCCAAGAGAGAGCTTGCTCTCCCTGTCTTTGAGTACTGTTTTCACTGTCCCGGTTACCTCTTTGCTAACATTCTCTTCAGAGCTGCAGTGAAACCAGGAACCACGTGGAGAAGGCACCCACACTGAAAGTGCCTGGAGGGAACATTGGGGCTTCTTCTCAGTGTCTCTGACATAGGGTTTCACTGTCCCGGGAAAGTCTCTGCTAACACCGTGCAGAGCGCTGTGCCCAATATACAGAAACGTCTTGCGGTATCTCCTACAGGGAAAGTGCCAGGAGGGAATTGCGGAGCTTGTTCTCAGTGTCTCTGAGAATTGCTCTGATTATCTGTGTGACCTCTTTGCTAAGACTCTCCAGAGAGCCGTCCTCAAAACAAACACACATCTTGACATATCTCCCACATTGATCGCAGTGTCTCCAGAAACGGCATTCAAGGAGCCAGGAGGTTTTCTCCCTACACTGTCCATTGAGTTGTCCTCAAAACCAATATACATCCTGCTATATCTCCCACATGGAAAGTGCCAGGAGGGAGAAGTGGGGATTATGTTTAGACTTTCTCGGAACTGCTTCAAATCAACTAGATATCTTTGTGCTGTAAATCTCCCAACAGCCAAACG
Organism: Larus michahellis; assembly: GCF_964199755.1. Classification (NCBI taxonomy): domain Eukaryota; kingdom Metazoa; phylum Chordata; class Aves; order Charadriiformes; family Laridae; genus Larus; species Larus michahellis. Next base: position 484,140 of record NW_027436249.1, on the reverse strand, counting down.
CAAAAGCAGCAAACATCTCGCTGTATGTCCCACATCCAAAGTGCCAAGAGAGAGCTTGCTCTCCCTGTCTTTGAGTACTGTTTTCACTGTCCCGGTTACCTCTTTGCTAACATTCTCTTCAGAGCTGCAGTGAAACCAGGAACCACGTGGAGAAGGCACCCACACTGAAAGTGCCTGGAGGGAACATTGGGGCTTCTTCTCAGTGTCTCTGACATAGGGTTTCACTGTCCCGGGAAAGTCTCTGCTAACACCGTGCAGAGCGCTGTGCCCAATATACAGAAACGTCTTGCGGTATCTCCTACAGGGAAAGTGCCAGGAGGGAATTGGGAGCTTGTTCTCAGTGTCTCTGAGAATTGCTCTGATTATCTGTGTGACCTCTTTGCTAAGACTCTCCAGAGAGCCGTCCTCAAAACCAACACACATCTTGACACATCTCCCACATTGATCGCAGTGTCTCCAGAAACGGCATTCAAGGAGCCAGGAGGTTTTCTCCCTACACTGTCCATTGAGTTGTCCTCAAAACCAATATACATCCTGCTATATCTCCCACATGGAAAGTGCCAGGAGGGAGAAGTGGGGATTATGTTTAGACTTTCTCGGAACTGCTTCAAATCAACTCGATATCTTTGTGCTGTAAATCTCCCAACAGCCAAACGCAAAAGCAGCAAACATCTCGCTGTATGTCCCACATCCAAAGTGCCAAGAGAGAGCTTGCTCTCCCTGTCTTTGAGTACTGTTTTCACTGTCCCGGTTACCTCTTTGCTAACATTCTCTTCAGAGCTGCAGTGAAACCAGGAACCACGTGGAGAAAGCACCCACACTGAAAGTGCCTGGAGGGAACATTGGGGCTTCTTCTCAGTGTCTCTGACATAGGGTTTCACTGTCCCGGGAAAGTCTCTGCTAACACCGTGCAGAGCGCTGTGCCCAATATACAGAAACGTCTTGCGGTATCTCCTACAGGGAAAGTGCCAGGAGGGAATTGCGGAGCTTGTTCTCAGTGTCTCTGAGAATTGCTCTGATTATCTGTGTGACCTCTTTGCTAAGACTCTCCAGAGAGCCGTCCTCAAAACAAACACACATCTTGACATATCTCCCACATTGATCGCAGTGTCTCCAGAAACGGCATTCAAGGAGCCAGGAGGTTTTCTCCCTACACTGTCCATTGAGTTGTCCTCAAAACCAATATACATCCTGCTATATCTCCCACATGGAAAGTGCCAGGAGGGAGAAGTGGGGATTATGTTTAGACTTTCTCGGAACTGCTTCAAATCAACTCGATATCTTTGTGCTGTAAATCTCCCAACAGCCAAACGCAAAAGCAGCAAACATCTCGCTGTATGTCCCACATCCAAAGTGCCAAGAGAGAGCTTGCTCTCCCTGTCTTTGAGTACTGTTTTCACTGTCCCGGTTACCTCTTTGCTAACGTTCTCTTCAGAGCTGCAGTGAAACCAGGAACCACGTGGAGAAGGCACCCACACTGAAAGTGCCTGGAGGGAACATTGGGGCTTCTTCTCAGTGTCTCTGACATAGGGTTTCACTGTCCCGGGAAAGTCTCTGCTAACACCGTGCAGAGCGCTGTGCCCAATATACAGAAACGTCTTGCGGTATCTCCTACAGGGAAAGTGCCAGGAGGGAATTGCGGAGCTTGTTCTCAGTGTCTCTGAGAATTGCTCTGATTATCTGTGTGACCTCTTTGCTAAGACTCTCCAGAGAGCCGTCCTCAAAACAAACACACATCTTGACATATCTCCCACATTGATCGCAGTGTCTCCAGAAACGGCATTCAAGGAGCCAGGAGGTTTTCTCCCTACACTGTCCATTGAGTTGTCCTCAAAACCAATATACATCCTGCTATATCTCCCACATGGAAAGTGCCAGGAGGGAGAAGTGGGGATTATGTTTAGACTTTCTCGGAACTGCTTCAAATCAACTCGATATCTTTGTGCTGTAAATCTCCCAACAGCCAAACGCAAAAGCAGCAAACATCTCGCTGTATGTCCCACATCCAAAGTGCCAAGAGAGAGCTTGCTCTCCCTGTCTTTGAGTACTGTTTTCACTGTCCCGGTTACCTCTTTGCTAACATTCTCTTCAGAGCTGCAGTGAAACCAGGAACCACGTGGAGAAAGCAGCCACACTGAAAGTGCCTGGAGGGAACATTGGGGCTTCTTCTCAGTGTCTCTGACATAGGGTTTCACTGTCCCGGGAAAGTCTCTGCTAACACGCTGCAGAGCGCTGTGCCCAATATACAGAAACGTCTTGCGGTATCTCCTACAGGGAAAGTGCCAGGAGGGAATTGTGGAGCTTGTTCTCAGTGTCTCTGAGAATTGCTCTGATTATCTGTGTGACCTCTTTGCTAAGACGCTCCAGAGAGCCGTCCTCAAAACAAACACACATCTTGACATATCTCCCACATTGATCGCAGTGTCTCCAGAAACGGCATTCAAGGAGCCAGGACCTTTTCTCCCTACACTGTCCATTGAGTTGTCCTCAAAACCAATATACATCCTGCTATATCTCCCACATGGAAAGTGCCAGGAGGGAGAAGTGGGGATTATGTTTAGACTTTCTCGGAACTGCTTCAAATCAACTAGATATCTTTGTGCTGTAAATCTCCCAACAGCCAAACGCAAAAGCAGCAAACATCTCGCTGTATGTCCCACATCCAAAGTGCCAAGAGAGAGCTTGCTCTCCCTGTCTTTGAGTACTGTTTTCACTGTCCCGGTTACCTCTTTGCTAACATTCTCTTCAGAGCTGCAGTGAAACCAGGAACCACGTGGAGAAGGCACCCACACTGAAAGTGCCTGGAGGGAACATTGGGGCTTCTTCTCAGTGTCTCTGACATAGGGTTTCACTGTCCCGGGAAAGTCTCTGCTAACACCGTGCAGAGCGCTGTGCCCAATATACAGAAACGTCTTGCGGTATCTCCTACAGGGAAAGTGCCAGGAGGGAATTGCGGAGCTTGTTCTCAGTGTCTCTGAGAATTGCTCTGATTATCTGTGTGACCTCTTTGCTAAGACTCTCCAGAGAGCCGTCCTCAAAACCAACACACATCTTGACATATCTCCCACATTGATCGCAGTGTCTCCAGAAACGGCATTCAAGGAGCCAGGAGGTTTTCTCCCTACACTGTCCATTGAGTTGTCCTCAAAACCAATATACATCCTGCTATATCTCCCACATGGAAAGTGCCAGGAGGGAGAAGTGGGGATTATGTTTAGACTTTCTCGGAACTGCTTCAAATCAACTCGATATCTTTGTGCTGTAAATCTCCCAACAGCCAAACGCAAAAGCAGCAAACATCTCGCTGTATGTCCCACATCCAAAGTGCCAAGAGAGAGCTTGCTCTCCCTGTCTTTGAGTACTGTTTTCACTGTCCCGGTTACCTCTTTGCTAACATTCTCTTCAGAGCTGCAGTGAAACCAGGAACCACGTGGAGAAGGCACCCACACTGAAAGTGCCTGGAGGGAACATTGGGGCTTCTTCTCAGTGTCTCTGACATAGGGTTTCACTGTCCCGGGAAAGTCTCTGCTAACACCCTGCAGAGCGCTGTGCCCAATATACAGAAACGTCTTGCGGTATCTCCTACAGGGAAAGTGCCAGGAGGGAATTGCGGAGCTTGTTCTCAGTGTCTCTGAGAATTGCTCTGATTATCTGTGTGACCTCTTTGCTAAGACTCTCCAGAGAGCCGTCCTCAAAACAAACACACATCTTGACATATCTCCCACATTGATCGCAGTGTCTCCAGAAACGGCATTCAAGGAGCCAGGACCTTTTCTCCCTACACTGTCCATTGAGTTGTCCTCAAAACCAATATACATCCTGCTATATCTCCCACATGGAAAGTGCCAGGAGGGAGAAGTGGGGATTATGTTTAGACTTTCTCGGAACTGCTTCAAATCAACTCGATATCTTTGTGCTGTAAATCTCCCAACAGCCAAACGCAAAAGCAGCAAACATCTCGCTGTATGTCCCACATCCAAAGTGCCAAGAGAGAGCTTGCTCTCCCTGTCTTTGAGTACTGTTTTCACTGTCCCGGTTACCTCTTTGCTAACATTCTCTTCAGAGCTGCAGTGAAACCAGGAACCACGTGGAGAAGGCACCCACACTGAAAGTGCCTGGAGGGAACATTGGGGCTTCTTCTCAGTGTCTCTGACATAGGGTTTCACTGTCCCGGGAAAGTCTCTGCTAACACCGTGCAGAGCGCTGTGCCCAATATACAGAAACGTCTTGCGGTATCTCCTACAGGGAAAGTGCCAGGAGGGAATTGCGGAGCTTGTTCTCAGTGTCTCTGAGAATTGCTCTGATTATCTGTGTGACCTCTTTGCTAAGACTCTCCAGAGAGCCGTCCTCAAAACAAACACACATCTTGACATATCTCCCACATTGATCGCAGTGTCTCCAGAAACGGCATTCAAGGAGCCAGGACCTTTTCTCCCTACACTGTCCATTGAGTTGTCCTCAAAACCAATATACATCCTGCTATATCTCCCACATGGAAAGTGCCAGGAGGGAGAAGTGGGGATTATGTTTAGACTTTCTCGGAACTGCTTCAAATCAACTCGATATCTTTGTGCTGTAAATCTCCCAACAGCCAAACGCAAAAGCAGCAAACATCTCGCTGTATGTCCCACATCCAAAGTGCCAAGAGAGAGCTTGCTCTCCCTGTCTTTGAGTACTGTTTTCACTGTCCCGGTTACCTCTTTGCTAACATTCTCTTCAGAGCTGCAGTGAAACCAGGAACCACGTGGAGAAAGCACCCACACTGAAAGTGCCTGGAGGGAACATTGGGGCTTCTTCTCAGTGTCTCTGACATAGGGTTTCACTGTCCCGGGAAAGTCTCTGCTAACACCGTGCAGAGCGCTGTGCCCAATATACAGAAACGTCTTGCGGTATCTCCTACAGGGAAAGTGCCAGGAGGGAATTGCGGAGCTTGTTCTCAGTGTCTCTGAGAATTGCTCTGATTATCTGTGTGACCTCTTTGCTAAGACTCTCCAGAGAGCCGTCCTCAAAACAAACACACATCTTGACATATCTCCCACATTGATCGCAGTGTCTCCAGAAACGGCATTCAAGGAGCCAGGAGGTTTTCTCCCTACACTGTCCATTGAGTTGTCCTCAAAACCAATATACATCCTGCTATATCTCCCACATGGAAAGTGCCAGGAGGGAGAAGTGGGGATTATGTTTAGACTTTCTCGGAACTGCTTCAAATCAACTAGATATCTTTGTGCTGTAAATCTCCCAACAGCCAAACGCAAAAGCAGCAAACATCTCGCTGTATGTCCCACATCCAAAGTGCCAAGAGAGAGCTTGCTCTCCCTGTCTTTGAGTACTGTTTTCACTGTCCCGGTTACCTCTTTGCTAACATTCTCTTCAGAGCTGCAGTGAAACCAGGAACCACGTGGAGAAGGCACCCACACTGAAAGTGCCTGGAGGGAACATTGGGGCTTCTTCTCAGTGTCTCTGACATAGGGTTTCACTGTCCCGGGAAAGTCTCTGCTAACACCGTGCAGAGCGCTGTGCCCAATATACAGAAACGTCTTGCGGTATCTCCTACAGGGAAAGTGCCAGGAGGGAATTGGGAGCTTGTTCTCAGTGTCTCTGAGAATTGCTCTGATTATCTGTGTGACCTCTTTGCTAAGACTCTCCAGAGAGCCGTCCTCAAAACCAACACACATCTTGACATATCTCCCACATTGATCGCAGTGTCTCCAGAAACGGCATTCAAGGAGCCAGGAGGTTTTCTCCCTACACTGTCCATTGAGTTGTCCTCAAAACCAATATACATCCTGCTATATCTCCCACATGGAAAGTGCCAGGAGGGAGAAGTGGGGATTATGTTTAGACTTTCTCGGAACTGCTTCAAATCAACTCGATATCTTTGTGCTGTAAATCTCCCAACAGCCAAACGCAAAAGCAGCAAATATCTCGCTGTATGTCCCACATCCAAAGTGCCAAGAGAGAGCTTGCTCTCCCTGTCTTTGAGTACTGTTTTCACTGTCCCGGTTACCTCTTTGCTAACATTCTCTTCAGAGCTGCAGTGAAACCAGGAACCACGTGGAGAAAGCACCCACACTGAAAGTGCCTGGAGGGAACATTGGGGCTTCTTCTCAGTGTCTCTGACATAGGGTTTCACTGTCCCGGGAAAGTCTCTGCTAACACCGTGCAGAGCGCTGTGCCCAATATACAGAAACGTCTTGCGGTATCTCGTACAGGGAAAGTGCCAGGAGGGAATTGCGGAGCTTGTTCTCAGTGTCTCTGAGAATTGCTCTGATTATCTGTGTGACCTCTTTGCTAAGACTCTCCAGAGAGCCGTCCTCAAAACCAACACACATCTTGACATATCTCCCACATTGATCGCAGTGTCTCCAGAAACGGCATTCAAGGAGCCAGGACCTTTTCTCCCTACACTGTCCATTGAGTTGTCCTCAAAACCAATATACATCCTGCTATATCTCCCACATGGAAAGTGCCAGGAGGGAGAAGTGGGGATTATGTTTAGACTTTCTCGGAACTGCTTCAAATCAACTAGATATCTTTGTGCTGTAAATCTCCCAACAGCCAAACGCAAAAGCAGCAAACATCTCGCTGTATGTCCCACATCCAAAGTGCCAAGAGAGAGCTTGCTCTCCCTGTCTTTGAGTACTGTTTTCACTGTCCCGGTTACCTCTTTGCTAACATTCTCTTCAGAGCTGCAGTGAAACCAGGAACCACGTGGAGAAGGCACCCACACTGAAAGTGCCTGGAGGGAACATTGGGGCTTCTTCTCAGTGTCTCTGACATAGGGTTTCACTGTCCCGGGAAAGTCTCTGCTAACACCGTGCAGAGCGCTGTGCCCAATATACAGAAACGTCTTGCGGTATCTCCTACAGGGAAAGTGCCAGGAGGGAATTGCGGAGCTTGTTCTCAGTGTCTCTGAGAATTGCTCTGATTATCTGTGTGACCTCTTTGCTAAGACTCTCCAGAGAGCCGTCCTCAAAACAAACACACATCTTGACATATCTCCCACATTGATCGCAGTGTCTCCAGAAACGGCATTCAAGGAGCCAGGAGGTTTTCTCCCTACACTGTCCATTGAGTTGTCCTCAAAACCAATATACATCCTGCTATATCTCCCACATGGAAAGTGCCAGGAGGGAGAAGTGGGGATTATGTTTAGACTTTCTCGGAACTGCTTCAAATCAACTAGATATCTTTGTGCTGTAAATCTCCCAACAGCCAAACGCAAAAGCAGCAAACATCTCGCTGTATGTCCCACATCCAAAGTGCCAAGAGAGAGCTTGCTCTCCCTGTCTTTGAGTACTGTTTTCACTGTCCCGGTTACCTCTTTGCTAACATTCTCTTCAGAGCTGCAGTGAAACCAGGAACCACGTGGAGAAGGCACCCACACTGAAAGTGCCTGGAGGGAACATTGGGGCTTCTTCTCAGTGTCTCTGACATAGGGTTTCACTGTCCCGGGAAAGTCTCTGCTAACACCGTGCAGAGCGCTGTGCCCAATATACAGAAACGTCTTGCGGTATCTCCTACAGGGAAAGTGCCAGGAGGGAATTGCGGAGCTTGTTCTCAGTGTCTCTGAGAATTGCTCTGATTATCTGTGTGACCTCTTTGCTAAGACGCTCCAGAGAGCCGTCCTCAAAACAAACACACATCTTGACATATCTCCCACATTGATCGCAGTGTCTCCAGAAACGGCATTCAAGGAGCCAGGAGGTTTTCTCCCTACACTGTCCATTGAGTTGTCCTCAAAACCAATATACATCCTGCTATATCTCCCACATGGAAAGTGCCAGGAGGGAGAAGTGGGGATTATGTTTAGACTTTCTCGGAACTGCTTCAAATCAACTCGATATCTTTGTGCTGTAAATCTCCCAACAGCCAAACGCAAAAGCAGCAAACATCTCGCTGTATGTCCCACATCCAAAGTGCCAAGAGAGAGCTTGCTCTCCCTGTCTTTGAGTACTGTTTTCACTGTCCCGGTTACCTCTTTGCTAACATTCTCTTCAGAGCTGCAGTGAAACCAGGAACCACGTGGAGAAGGCACCCACACTGAAAGTGCCTGGAGGGAACATTGGGGCTTCTTCTCAGTGTCTCTGACATAGGGTTTCACTGTCCCGGGAAAGTCTCTGCTAACACCGTGCAGAGCGCTGTGCCCAATATACAGAAACGTCTTGCGGTATCTCCTACAGGGAAAGTGCCAGGAGGGAATTGCGGAGCTTGTTCTCAGTGTCTCTGAGAATTGCTCTGATTATCTGTGTGACCTCTTTGCTAAGACTCTCCAGAGAGCCGTCCTCAAAACAAACACACATCTTGACATATCTCCCACATTGATCGCAGTGTCTCCAGAAACGGCATTCAAGGAGCCAGGAGGTTTTCTCCCTACACTGTCCATTGAGTTGTCCTCAAAACCAATATACATCCTGCTATATCTCCCACATGGAAAGTGCCAGGAGGGAGAAGTGGGGATTATGTTTAGACTTTCTCGGAACTGCTTCAAATCAACTAGATATCTTTGTGCTGTAAATCTCCCAACAGCCAAACGCAAAAGCAGCAAACATCTCGCTGTATGTCCCACATCCAAAGTGCCAAGAGAGAGCTTGCTCTCCCTGTCTTTGAGTACTGTTTTCACTGTCCCGGTTACCTCTTTGCTAACATTCTCTTCAGAGCTGCAGTGAAACCAGGAACCACGTGGAGAAGGCACCCACACTGAAAGTGCCTGGAGGGAACATTGGGGCTTCTTCTCAGTGTCTCTGACATAGGGTTTCACTGTCCCGGGAAAGTCTCTGCTAACACCGTGCAGAGCGCTGTGCCCAATATACAGAAACGTCTTGCGGTATCTCCTACAGGGAAAGTGCCAGGAGGGAATTGGGAGCTTGTTCTCAGTGTCTCTGAGAATTGCTCTGATTATCTGTGTGACCTCTTTGCTAAGACTCTCCAGAGAGCCGTCCTCAAAACCAACACACATCTTGACATATCTCCCACATTGATCGCAGTGTCTCCAGAAACGGCATTCAAGGAGCCAGGAGGTTTTCTCCCTACACTGTCCATTGAGTTGTCCTCAAAACCAATATACATCCTGCTATATCTCCCACATGGAAAGTGCCAGGAGGGAGAAGTGGGGATTATGTTTAGACTTTCTCGGAACTGCTTCAAATCAACTCGATATCTTTGTGCTGTAAATCTCCCAACAGCCAAACGCAAAAGCAGCAAACATCTCGCTGTATGTCCCACATCCAAAGTGCCAAGAGAGAGCTTGCTCTCCCTGTCTTTGAGTACTGTTTTCACTGTCCCGGTTACCTCTTTGCTAACATTCTCTTCAGAGCTGCAGTGAAACCAGGAACCACGTGGAGAAAGCACCCACACTGAAAGTGCCTGGAGGGAACATTGGGGCTTCTTCTCAGTGTCTCTGACATAGGGTTTCACTGTCCCGGGAAAGTCTCTGCTAACACCGTGCAGAGCGCTGTGCCCAATATACAGAAACGTCTTGCGGTATCTCCTACAGGGAAAGTGCCAGGAGGGAATTGCGGAGCTTGTTCTCAGTGTCTCTGAGAATTGCTCTGATTATCTGTGTGACCTCTTTGCTAAGACTCTCCAGAGAGCCGTCCTCAAAACAAACACACATCTTGACATATCTCCCACATTGATCGCAGTGTCTCCAGAAACGGCATTCAAGGAGCCAGGAGGTTTTCTCCCTACACTGTCCATTGAGTTGTCCTCAAAACCAATATACATCCTGCTATATCTCCCACATGGAAAGTGCCAGGAGGGAGAAGTGGGGATTATGTTTAGACTTTCTCGGAACTGCTTCAAATCAACTCGATATCTTTGTGCTGTAAATCTCCCAACAGCCAAACGCAAAAGCAGCAAACATCTCGCTGTATGTCCCACATCCAAAGTGCCAAGAGAGAGCTTGCTCTCCCTGTCTTTGAGTACTGTTTTCACTGTCCCGGTTACCTCTTTGCTAACGTTCTCTTCAGAGCTGCAGTGAAACCAGGAACCACGTGGAGAAGGCACCCACACTGAAAGTGCCTGGAGGGAACATTGGGGCTTCTTCTCAGTGTCTCTGACATAGGGTTTCACTGTCCCGGGAAAGTCTCTGCTAACACCGTGCAGAGCGCTGTGCCCAATATACAGAAACGTCTTGCGGTATCTCCTACAGGGAAAGTGCCAGGAGGGAATTGCGGAGCTTGTTCTCAGTGTCTCTGAGAATTGCTCTGATTATCTGTGTGACCTCTTTGCTAAGACTCTCCAGAGAGCCGTCCTCAAAACAAACACACATCTTGACATATCTCCCACATTGATCGCAGTGTCTCCAGAAACGGCATTCAAGGAGCCAGGAGGTTTTCTCCCTACACTGTCCATTGAGTTGTCCTCAAAACCAATATACATCCTGCTATATCTCCCACATGGAAAGTGCCAGGAGGGAGAAGTGGGGATTATGTTTAGACTTTCTCGGAACTGCTTCAAATCAACTAGATATCTTTGTGCTGTAAATCTCCCAACAGCCAAACGCAAAAGCAGCAAACATCTCGCTGTATGTCCCACATCCAAAGTGCCAAGAGAGAGCTTGCTCTCCCTGTCTTTGAGTACTGTTTTCACTGTCCCGGTTACCTCTTTGCTAACATTCTCTTCAGAGCTGCAGTGAAACCAGGAACCACGTGGAGAAAGCACCCACACTGAAAGTGCCTGGAGGGAACATTGGGGCTTCTTCTCAGTGTCTCTGACATAGGGTTTCACTGTCCCGGGAAAGTCTCTGCTAACACCGTGCAGAGCGCTGTGCCCAATATACAGAAACGTCTTGCGGTATCTCCTACAGGGAAAGTGCCAGGAGGGAATTGCGGAGCTTGTTCTCAGTGTCTCTGAGAATTGCTCTGATTATCTGTGTGACCTCTTTGCTAAGACTCTCCAGAGAGCCGTCCTCAAAACAAACACACATCTTGACATATCTCCCACATTGATCGCAGTGTCTCCAGAAACGGCATTCAAGGAGCCAGGAGGTTTTCTCCCTACACTGTCCATTGAGTTGTCCTCAAAACCAATATACATCCTGCTATATCTCCCACATGGAAAGTGCCAGGAGGGAGAAGTGGGGATTATGTTTAGACTTTCTCGGAACTGCTTCAAATCAACTCGATATCTTTGTGCTGTAAATCTCCCAACAGCCAAACGCAAAAGCAGCAAACATCTCGCTGTATGTCCCACATCCAAAGTGCCAAGAGAGAGCTTGCTCTCCCTGTCTTTGAGTACTGTTTTCACTGTCCCGGTTACCTCTTTGCTAACGTTCTCTTCAGAGCTGCAGTGAAACCAGGAACCACGTGGAGAAGGCACCCACACTGAAAGTGCCTGGAGGGAACATTGGGGCTTCTTCTCAGTGTCTCTGACATAGGGTTTCACTGTCCCGGGAAAGTCTCTGCTAACACCGTGCAGAGCGCTGTGCCCAATATACAGAAACGTCTTGCGGTATCTCCTACAGGGAAAGTGCCAGGAGGGAATTGCGGAGCTTGTTCTCAGTGTCTCTGAGAATTGCTCTGATTATCTGTGTGACCTCTTTGCTAAGACTCTCCAGAGAGCCGTCCTCAAAACAAACACACATCTTGACATATCTCCCACATTGATCGCAGTGTCTCCAGAAACGGCATTCAAGGAGCCAGGAGGTTTTCTCCCTACACTGTCCATTGAGTTGTCCTCAAAACCAATATACATCCTGCTATATCTCCCACATGGAAAGTGCCAGGAGGGAGAAGTGGGGATTATGTTTAGACTTTCTCGGAACTGCTTCAAATCAACTCGATATCTTTGTGCTGTAAATCTCCCAACAGCCAAACGCAAAAGCAGCAAACATCTCGCTGTATGTCCCACATCCAAAGTGCCAAGAGAGAGCTTGCTCTCCCTGTCTTTGAGTACTGTTTTCACTGTCCCGGTTACCTCTTTGCTAACGTTCTCTTCAGAGCTGCAGTGAAACCAGGAACCACGTGGAGAAGGCACCCACACTGAAAGTGCCTGGAGGGAACATTGGGGCTTCTTCTCAGTGTCTCTGACATAGGGTTTCACTGTCCCGGGAAAGTCTCTGCTAACACCGTGCAGAGCGCTGTGCCCAATATACAGAAACGTCTTGCGGTATCTCCTACAGGGAAAGTGCCAGGAGGGAATTGCGGAGCTTGTTCTCAGTGTCTCTGAGAATTGCTCTGATTATCTGTGTGACCTCTTTGCTAAGACTCTCCAGAGAGCCGTCCTCAAAACAAACACACATCTTGACATATCTCCCACATTGATCGCAGTGTCTCCAGAAACGGCATTCAAGGAGCCAGGACCTTTTCTCCCTACACTGTCCATTGAGTTGTCCTCAAAACCAATATACATCCTGCTATATCTCCCACATGGAAAGTGCCAGGAGGGAGAAGTGGGGATTATGTTTAGACTTTCTCGGAACTGCTTCAAATCAACTAGATATCTTTGTGCTGTAAATCTCCCAACAGCCAAACGCAAAAGCAGCAAACATCTCGCTGTATGTCCCACATCCAAAGTGCCAAGAGAGAGCTTGCTCTCCCTGTCTTTGAGTACTGTTTTCACTGTCCCGGTTACCTCTTTGCTAACATTCTCTTCAGAGCTGCAGTGAAACCAGGAACCACGTGGAGAAGGCACCCACACTGAAAGTGCCTGGAGGGAACATTGGGGCTTCTTCTCAGTGTCTCTGACATAGGGTTTCACTGTCCCGGGAAAGTCTCTGCTAACACCGTGCAGAGCGCTGTGCCCAATATACAGAAACGTCTTGCGGTATCTCCTACAGGGAAAGTGCCAGGAGGGAATTGTGGAGCTTGTTCTCAGTGTCTCTGAGAATTGCTCTGATTATCTGTGTGACCTCTTTGCTAAGACTCTCCAGAGAGCCGTCCTCAAAACCAACACACATCTTGACATATCTCCCACATTGATCGCAGTGTCTCCAGAAACGGCATTCAAGGAGCCAGGAGGTTTTCTCCCTACACTGTCCATTGAGTTGTCCTCAAAACCAATATACATCCTGCTATATCTCCCACATGGAAAGTGCCAGGAGGGAGAAGTGGGGATTATGTTTAGACTTTCTCGGAACTGCTTCAAATCAACTCGATATCTTTGTGCTGTAAATCTCCCAACAGCCAAACGCAAAAGCAGCAAACATCTCGCTGTATGTCCCACATCCAAAGTGCCAAGAGAGAGCTTGCTCTCCCTGTCTTTGAGTACTGTTTTCACTGTCCCGGTTACCTCTTTGCTAACGTTCTCTTCAGAGCTGCAGTGAAACCAGGAACCACGTGGAGAAAGCACCCACACTGAAAGTGCCTGGAGGGAACATTGGGGCTTCTTCTCAGTGTCTCTGACATAGGGTTTCACTGTCCCGGGAAAGTCTCTGCTAACACCGTGCAGAGCGCTGTGCCCAATATACAGAAACGTCTTGCGGTATCTCCTACAGGGAAAGTGCCAGGAGGGAATTGCGGAGCTTGTTCTCAGTGTCTCTGAGAATTGCTCTGATTATCTGTGTGACCTCTTTGCTAAGACTCTCCAGAGAGACGTCCTCAAAACAAACACACATCTTGACATATCTCCCACATTGATCGCAGTGTCTCCAGAAACGGCATTCAAGGAGCCAGGAGGTTTTCTCCCTACACTGTCCATTGAGTTGTCCTCAAAACCAATATACATCCTGCTATATCTCCCACATGGAAAGTGCCAGGAGGGAGAAGTGGGGATTATGTTTAGACTTTCTCGGAACTGCTTCAAATCAACTCGATATCTTTGTGCTGTAAATCTCCCAACAGCCAAACGCAAAAGCAGCAAACATCTCGCTGTATGTCCCACATCCAAAGTGCCAAGAGAGAGCTTGCTCTCCCTGTCTTTGAGTACTGTTTTCACTGTCCCGGTTACCTCTTTGCTAACATTCTCTTCAGAGCTGCAGTGAAACCAGGAACCACGTGGAGAAGGCACCCACACTGAAAGTGCCTGGAGGGAACATTGGGGCTTCTTCTCAGTGTCTCTGACATAGGGTTTCACTGTCCCGGGAAAGTCTCTGCTAACACCGTGCAGAGCGCTGTGCCCAATGTACAGAAACGTCTTGCGGTATCTCCTACAGGGAAAGTGCCAGGAGGGAATTGCGGAGCTTGTTCTCAGTGTCTCTGAGAATTGCTCTGATTATCTGTGTGACCTCTTTGCTAAGACTCTCCAGAGAGCCGTCCTCAAAACAAACACACATCTTGACATATCTCCCACATTGATCGCAGTGTCTCCAGAAACGGCATTCAAGGAGCCAGGAGGTTTTCTCCCTACACTGTCCATTGAGTTGTCCTCAAAACCAATATACATCCTGCTATATCTCCCACATGGAAAGTGCCAGGAGGGAGAAGTGGGGATTATGTTTAGACTTTCTCGGAACTGCTTCAAATCAACTCGATATCTTTGTGCTGTAAATCTCCCAACAGCCAAACGCAAAAGCAGCAAACATCTCGCTGTATGTCCCACATCCAAAGTGCCAAGAGAGAGCTTGCTCTCCCTGTCTTTGAGTACTGTTTTCACTGTCCCGGTTACCTCTTTGCTAACATTCTCTTCAGAGCTGCAGTGAAACCAGGAACCACGTGGAGAAAGCACCCACACTGAAAGTGCCTGGAGGGAACATTGGGGCTTCTTCTCAGTGTCTCTGACATAGGGTTTCACTGTCCCGGGAAAGTCTCTGCTAACACCGTGCAGAGCGCTGTGCCCAATATACAGAAACGTCTTGCGGTATCTCCTACAGGGAAAGTGCCAGGAGGGAATTGCGGAGCTTGTTCTCAGTGTCTCTGAGAATTGCTCTGATTATCTGTGTGACCTCTTTGCTAAGACTCTCCAGAGAGCCGTCCTCAAAACAAACACACATCTTGACATATCTCCCACATTGATCGCAGTGTCTCCAGAAACGGCATTCAAGGAGCCAGGACCTTTTCTCCCTACACTGTCCATTGAGTTGTCCTCAAAACCAATATACATCCTGCTATATCTCCCACATGGAAAGTGCCAGGAGGGAGAAGTGGGGATTATGTTTAGACTTTCTCGGAACTGCTTCAAATCAACTCGATATCTTTGTGCTGTAAATCTCCCAACAGCCAAACGCAAAAGCAGCAAACATCTCGCTGTATGTCCCACATCCAAAGTGCCAAGAGAGAGCTTGCTCTCCCTGTCTTTGAGTACTGTTTTCACTGTCCCGGTTACCTCTTTGCTAACATTCTCTTCAGAGCTGCAGTGAAACCAGGAACCACGTGGAGAAGGCACCCACACTGAAAGTGCCTGGAGGGAACATTGGGGCTTCTTCTCAGTGTCTCTGACATAGGGTTTCACTGTCCCGGGAAAGTCTCTGCTAACACCGTGCAGAGCGCTGTGCCCAATATACAGAAACGTCTTGCGGTATCTCCTACAGGGAAAGTGCCAGGAGGGAATTGGGAGCTTGTTCTCAGTGTCTCTGAGAATTGCTCTGATTATCTGTGTGACCTCTTTGCTAAGACTCTCCAGAGAGCCGTCCTCAAAACCAACACACATCTTGACATATCTCCCACATTGATCGCAGTGTCTCCAGAAACGGCATTCAAGGAGCCAGGACCTTTTCTCCCTACACTGTCCATTGAGTTGTCCTCAAAACCAATATACATCCTGCTATATCTCCCACATGGAAAGTGCCAGGAGGGAGAAGTGGGGATTATGTTTAGACTTTCTCGGAACTGCTTCAAATCAACTCGATATCTTTGTGCTGTAAATCTCCCAACAGCCAAACGCAAAAGCAGCAAACATCTCGCTGTATGTCCCACATCCAAAGTGCCAAGAGAGAGCTTGCTCTCCCTGTCTTTGAGTACTGTTTTCACTGTCCCGGTTACCTCTTTGCTAACATTCTCTTCAGAGCTGCAGTGAAACCAGGAACCACGTGGAGAAGGCACCCACACTGAAAGTGCCTGGAGGGAACATTGGGGCTTCTTCTCAGTGTCTCTGACATAGGGTTTCACTGTCCCGGGAAAGTCTCTGCTAACACCGTGCAGAGCGCTGTGCCCAATATACAGAAACGTCTTGCGGTATCTCCTACAGGGAAAGTGCCAGGAGGGAATTGTGGAGCTTGTTCTCAGTGTCTCTGAGAATTGCTCTGATTATCTGTGTGACCTCTTTGCTAAGACTCTCCAGAGAGCCGTCCTCAAAAGAAACACACATCTTGACATATCTCCCACATTGATCGCAGTGTCTCCAGAAACAGCATTCAAGGAGCCAGGAGGTTTTCTCCCTACACTGTCCATTGAGTTGTCCTCAAAACCAATATACATCCTGCTATATCTCCCACATGGAAAGTGCCAGGAGGGAGAAGTGGGGATTATGTTTAGACTTTCTCGGAACTGCTTCAAATCAACTCGATATCTTTGTGCTGTAAATCTCCCAACAGCCAAACGCAAAAGCAGCAAACATCTCGCTGTATGTCCCACATCCAAAGTGCCAAGAGAGAGCTTGCTCTCCCTGTCTTTGAGTACTGTTTTCACTGTCCCGGTTACCTCTTTGCTAACGTTCTCTTCAGAGCTGCAGTGAAACCAGGAACCACGTGGAGAAGGCACCCACACTGAAAGTGCCTGGAGGGAACATTGGGGCTTCTTCTCAGTGTCTCTGACATAGGGTTTCACTGTCCCGGGAAAGTCTCTGCTAACACCGTGCAGAGCGCTGTGCCCAATATACAGAAACGTTTTGCGGCATCTCCTACAGGGAAAGTGCCAGGAGGGAATTGCGGAGCTTGTTCTCAGTGTCTCTGAGAATTGCTCTGATTATCCCTGTGACCTCTTTGCTAAGACTCTCCAGAGAGCCGTCCTCAAAACAAACACACATCTTGACATATCTCCCACATTGATCGCAGTGTCTCCAGAAACGGCATTCAAGGAGCCAGGACCTTTTCTCCCTACACTGTCCATTGAGTTGTCCTCAAAACCAATATACATCCTGCTATATCTCCCACATGGAAAGTGCCAGGAGGGAGAAGTGGGGATTATGTTTAGACTTTCTCGGAACTGCTTCAAATCAACTCGATATCTTTGTGCTGTAAATCTCCCAACAGCCAAACGCAAAAGCAGCAAACATCTCGCTGTATGTCCCACATCCAAAGTGCCAAGAGAGAGCTTGCTCTCCCTGTCTTTGAGTACTGTTTTCACTGTCCCGGTTACCTCTTTGCTAACATTCTCTTCAGAGCTGCAGTGAAACCAGGAACCACGTGGAGAAGGCACCCACACTGAAAGTGCCTGGAGGGAACATTGGGGCTTCTTCTCAGTGTCTCTGACATAGGGTTTCACTGTCCCGGGAAAGTCTCTGCTAACACCGTGCAGAGCGCTGTGCCCAATATACAGAAACGTCTTGCTGTATCTCCTACAGGGAAAGTGCCAGGAGGGAATTGTGGAGCTTGTTCTCAGTGTCTCTGAGAATTGCTCTGATTATCTGTGTGACCTCTTTGCTAAGACTCTCCAGAGAGCCGTCCTCAAAAGAAACACACATCTTGACATATCTCCCACATTGATCGCAGTGTCTCCAGAAACAGCATTCAAGGAGCCAGGAGGTTTTCTCCCTACACTGTCCATTGAGTTGTCCTCAAAACCAATATACATCCTGCTATATCTCCCACATGGAAAGTGCCAGGAGGGAGAAGTGGGGATTATGTTTAGACTTTCTCGGAACTGCTTCAAATCAACTCGATATCTTTGTGCTGTAAATCTCCCAACAGCCAAACGCAAAAGCAGCAAACATCTCGCTGTATGTCCCACATCCAAAGTGCCAAGAGAGAGCTTGCTCTCCCTGTCTTTGAGTACTGTTTTCACTGTCCCGGTTACCTCTTTGCTAACATTCTCTTCAGAGCTGCAGTGAAACCAGGAACCACGTGGAGAAGGCAGCCACACTGAAAGTGCCTGGAGGGAACATTGGGGCTTCTTCTCAGTGTCTCTGACATAGGGTTTCACTGTCCCGGGAAAGTCTCTGCTAACACCGTGCAGAGCGCTGTGCCCAATATACAGAAACGTCTTGCGGTATCTCCTACAGGGAAAGTGCCAGGAGGGAATTGCGGAGCTTGTTCTCAGTGTCTCTGAGAATTGCTCTGATTATCTGTGTGACCTCTTTGCTAAGACTCTCCAGAGAGCCGTCCTCAAAACCAACACACATCTTGACATATCTCCCACATTGATCGCAGTGTCTCCAGAAACGGCATTCAAGGAGCCAGGAGGTTTTCTCCCTACACTGTCCATTGAGTTGTCCTCAAAACCAATATACATCCTGCTATATCTCCCACATGGAAAGTGCCAGGAGGGAGAAGTGGGGATTATGTTTAGACTTTCTCGGAACTGCTTCAAATCAACTCGATATCTTTGTGCTGTAAATCTCCCAACAGCCAAACGCAAAAGCAGCAAACATCTCGCTGTATGTCCCACATCCAAAGTGCCAAGAGAGAGCTTGCTCTCCCTGTCTTTGAGTACTGTTTTCACTGTCCCGGTTACCTCTTTGCTAACGTTCTCTTCAGAGCTGCAGTGAAACCAGGAACCACGTGGAGAAGGCACCCACACTGAAAGTGCCTGGAGGGAACATTGGGGCTTCTTCTCAGTGTCTCTGACATAGGGTTTCACTGTCCCGGGAAAGTCTCTGCTAACACCGTGCAGAGCGCTGTGCCCAATATACAGAAACGTTTTGCGGCATCTCCTACAGGGAAAGTGCCAGGAGGGAATTGCGGAGCTTGTTCTCAGTGTCTCTGAGAATTGCTCTGATTATCTGTGTGACCTCTTTGCTAAGACTCTCCAGAGAGCCGTCCTCAAAACAAACACACATCTTGACATATCTCCCACATTGATCGCAGTGTCTCCAGAAACGGCATTCAAGGAGCCAGGAGGTTTTCTCCCTACACTGTCCATTGAGTTGTCCTCAAAACCAATATACATCCTGCTATATCTCCCACATGGAAAGTGCCAGGAGGGAGAAGTGGGGATTATGTTTAGACTTTCTCGGAACTGCTTCAAATCAACTCGATATCTTTGTGCTGTAAATCTCCCAACAGCCAAACGCAAAAGCAGCAAACATCTCGCTGTATGTCCCACATCCAAAGTGCCAAGAGAGAGCTTGCTCTCCCTGTCTTTGAGTACTGTTTTCACTGTCCCGGTTACCTCTTTGCTAACATTCTCTTCAGAGCTGCAGTGAAACCAGGAACCACGTGGAGAAGGCACCCACACTGAAAGTGCCTGGAGGGAACATTGGGGCTTCTTCTCAGTGTCTCTGACATAGGGTTTCACTGTCCCGGGAAAGTCTCTGCTAACACGCTGCAGAGCGCTGTGCCCAATATACAGAAACGTCTTGCGGTATCTCCTACAGGGAAAGTGCCAGGAGGGAATTGTGGAGCTTGTTCTCAGTGTCTCTGAGAATTGCTCTGATTATCTGTGTGACCTCTTTGCTAAGACGCTCCAGAGAGCCGTCCTCAAAACCAACACACATCTTGACATATCTCCCACATTGATCGCAGTGTCTCCAGAAACGGCATTCAAGGAGCCAGGAGGTTTTCTCCCTACACTGTCCATTGAGTTGTCCTCAAAACCAATATACATCCTGCTATATCTCCCACATGGAAAGTGCCAGGAGGGAGAAGTGGGGATTATGTTTAGACTTTCTCGGAACTGCTTCAAATCAACTAGATATCTTTGTGCTGTAAATCTCCCAACAGCCAAACGCAAAAGCAGCAAACATCTCGCTGTATGTCCCACATCCAAAGTGCCAAGAGAGAGCTTGCTCTCCCTGTCTTTGAGTACTGTTTTCACTGTCCCGGTTACCTCTTTGCTAACGTTCTCTTCAGAGCTGCAGTGAAACCAGGAACCACGTGGAGAAGGCAGCCACACTGAAAGTGCCTGGAGGGAACATTGGGGCTTCTTCTCAGTGTCTCTGACATAGGGTTTCACTGTCCCGGGAAAGTCTCTGCTAACACCGTGCAGAGCGCTGTGCCCAATGTACAGAAACGTCTTGCGGTATCTCCTACAGGGAAAGTGCCAGGAGGGAATTGCGGAGCTTGTTCTCAGTGTCTCTGAGAATTGCTCTGATTATCTGTGTGACCTCTTTGCTAAGACTCTCCAGAGAGCCGTCCTCAAAACCAACACACATCTTGACATATCTCCCACATTGATCGCAGTGTCTCCAGAAACGGCATTCAAGGAGCCAGGAGGTTTTCTCCCTACACTGTCCATTGAGTTGTCCTCAAAACCAATATACATCCTGCTATATCTCCCACATGGAAAGTGCCAGGAGGGAGAAGTGGGGATTATGTTTAGACTTTCTCGGAACTGCTTCAAATCAACTCGATATCTTTGTGCTGTAAATCTCCCAACAGCCAAACGCAAAAGCAGCAAACATCTCGCTGTATGTCCCACATCCAAAGTGCCAAGAGAGAGCTTGCTCTCCCTGTCTTTGAGTACTGTTTTCACTGTCCCGGTTACCTCTTTGCTAACGTTCTCTTCAGAGCTGCAGTGAAACCAGGAACCACGTGGAGAAGGCACCCACACTGAAAGTGCCTGGAGGGAACATTGGGGCTTCTTCTCAGTGTCTCTGACATAGGGTTTCACTGTCCCGGGAAAGTCTCTGCTAACACCGTGCAGAGCGCTGTGCCCAATATACAGAAACGTCTTGCGGTATCTCCTACAGGGAAAGTGCCAGGAGGGAATTGTGGAGCTTGTTCTCAGTGTCTCTGAGAATTGCTCTGATTATCTGTGTGACCTCTTTGCTAAGACTCTCCAGAGAGCCGTCCTCAAAAGAAACACACATCTTGACATATCTCCCACATTGATCGCAGTGTCTCCAGAAACAGCATTCAAGGAGCCAGGAGGTTTTCTCCCTACACTGTCCATTGAGTTGTCCTCAAAACCAATATACATCCTGCTATATCTCCCACATGGAAAGTGCCAGGAGGGAGAAGTGGGGATTATGTTTAGACTTTCTCGGAACTGCTTCAAATCAACTCGATATCTTTGTGCTGTAAATCTCCCAACAGCCAAACGCAAAAGCAGCAAACATCTCGCTGTATGTCCCACATCCAAAGTGCCAAGAGAGAGCTTGCTCTCCCTGTCTTTGAGTACTGTTTTCACTGTCCCGGTTACCTCTTTGCTAACATTCTCTTCAGAGCTGCAGTGAAACCAGGAACCACGTGGAGAAGGCACCCACACTGAAAGTGCCTGGAGGGAACATTGGGGCTTCTTCTCAGTGTCTCTGACATAGGGTTTCACTGTCCCGGGAAAGTCTCTGCTAACACCGTGCAGAGCGCTGTGCCCAATATACAGAAACGTCTTGCGGTATCTCCTACAGGGAAAGTGCCAGGAGGGAATTGCGGAGCTTGTTCTCAGTGTCTCTGAGAATTGCTCTGATTATCTGTGTGACCTCTTTGCTAAGACTCTCCAGAGAGCCGTCCTCAAAACCAACACACATCTTGACATATCTCCCACATTGATCGCAGTGTCTCCAGAAACGGCATTCAAGGAGCCAGGACCTTTTCTCCCTACACTGTCCATTGAGTTGTCCTCAAAACCAATATACATCCTGCTATATCTCCCACATGGAAAGTGCCAGGAGGGAGAAGTGGGGATTATGTTTAGACTTTCTCGGAACTGCTTCAAATCAACTCGATATCTTTGTGCTGTAAATCTCCCAACAGCCAAACGCAAAAGCAGCAAACATCTCGCTGTATGTCCCACATCCAAAGTGCCAAGAGAGAGCTTGCTCTCCCTGTCTTTGAGTACTGTTTTCACTGTCCCGGTTACCTCTTTGCTAACATTCTCTTCAGAGCTGCAGTGAAACCAGGAACCACGTGGAGAAGGCAGCCACACTGAAAGTGCCTGGAGGGAACATTGGGGCTTCTTCTCAGTGTCTCTGACATAGGGTTTCACTGTCCCGGGAAAGTCTCTGCTAACACCGTGCAGAGCGCTGTGCCCAATATACAGAAACGTCTTGCGGTATCTCCTACAGGGAAAGTGCCAGGAGGGAATTGTGGAGCTTGTTCTCAGTGTCTCTGAGAATTGCTCTGATTATCTGTGTGACCTCTTTGCTAAGACTCTCCAGAGAGCCGTCCTCAAAACAAACACACATCTTGACATATCTCCCACATTGATCGCAGTGTCTCCAGAAACGGCATTCAAGGAGCCAGGAGGTTTTCTCCCTACACTGTCCATTGAGTTGTCCTCAAAACCAATATACATCCTGCTATATCTCCCACATGGAAAGTGCCAGGAGGGAGAAGTGGGGATTATGTTTAGACTTTCTCGGAACTGCTTCAAATCAACTCGATATCTTTGTGCTGTAAATCTCCCAACAGCCAAACGCAAAAGCAGCAAACATCTCGCTGTATGTCCCACATCCAAAGTGCCAAGAGAGAGCTTGCTCTCCCTGTCTTTGAGTACTGTTTTCACTGTCCCGGTTACCTCTTTGCTAACGTTCTCTTCAGAGCTGCAGTGAAACCAGGAACCACGTGGAGAAGGCACCCACACTGAAAGTGCCTGGAGGGAACATTGGGGCTTCTTCTCAGTGTCTCTGACATAGGGTTTCACTGTCCCGGGAAAGTCTCTGCTAACACCGTGCAGAGCGCTGTGCCCAATATACAGAAACGTTTTGCGGCATCTCCTACAGGGAAAGTGCCAGGAGGGAATTGCGGAGCTTGTTCTCAGTGTCTCTGAGAATTGCTCTGATTATCCCTGTGACCTCTTTGCTAAGACTCTCCAGAGAGCCGTCCTCAAAACCAACACACATCTTGACATATCTCCCACATTGATCGCAGTGTCTCCAGAAACGGCATTCAAGGAGCCAGGAGGTTTTCTCCCTACACTGTCCATTGAGTTGTCCTCAAAACCAATATACATCCTGCTATATCTCCCACATGGAAAGTGCCAGGAGGGAGAAGTGGGGATTATGTTTAGACTTTCTCGGAACTGCTTCAAATCAACTAGATATCTTTGTGCTGTAAATCTCCCAACAGCCAAACGCAAAAGCAGCAAACATCTCGCTGTATGTCCCACATCCAAAGTGCCAAGAGAGAGCTTGCTCTCCCTGTCTTTGAGTACTGTTTTCACTGTCCCGGTTACCTCTTTGCTAACGTTCTCTTCAGAGCTGCAGTGAAACCAGGAACCACGTGGAGAAGGCAGCCACACTGAAAGTGCCTGGAGGGAACATTGGGGCTTCTTCTCAGTGTCTCTGACATAGGGTTTCACTGTCCCGGGAAAGTCTCTGCTAACACCGTGCAGAGCGCTGTGCCCAATGTACAGAAACGTCTTGCGGTATCTCCTACAGGGAAAGTGCCAGGAGGGAATTGCGGAGCTTGTTCTCAGTGTCTCTGAGAATTGCTCTGATTATCTGTGTGACCTCTTTGCTAAGACTCTCCAGAGAGCCGTCCTCAAAACCAACACACATCTTGACATATCTCCCACATTGATCGCAGTGTCTCCAGAAACGGCATTCAAGGAGCCAGGAGGTTTTCTCCCTACACTGTCCATTGAGTTGTCCTCAAAACCAATATACATCCTGCTATATCTCCCACATGGAAAGTGCCAGGAGGGAGAAGTGGGGATTATGTTTAGACTTTCTCGGAACTGCTTCAAATCAACTCGATATCTTTGTGCTGTAAATCTCCCAACAGCCAAACGCAAAAGCAGCAAACATCTCGCTGTATGTCCCACATCCAAAGTGCCAAGAGAGAGCTTGCTCTCCCTGTCTTTGAGTACTGTTTTCACTGTCCCGGTTACCTCTTTGCTAACGTTCTCTTCAGAGCTGCAGTGAAACCAGGAACCACGTGGAGAAGGCACCCACACTGAAAGTGCCTGGAGGGAACATTGGGGCTTCTTCTCAGTGTCTCTGACATAGGGTTTCACTGTCCCGGGAAAGTCTCTGCTAACACCGTGCAGAGCGCTGTGCCCAATATACAGAAACGTTTTGCGGCATCTCCTACAGGGAAAGTGCCAGGAGGGAATTGCGGAGCTTGTTCTCAGTGTCTCTGAGAATTGCTCTGATTATCTGTGTGACCTCTTTGCTAAGACTCTCCAGAGAGCCGTCCTCAAAACAAACACACATCTTGACATATCTCCCACATTGATCGCAGTGTCTCCAGAAACGGCATTCAAGGAGCCAGGAGGTTTTCTCCCTACACTGTCCATTGAGTTGTCCTCAAAACCAATATACATCCTGCTATATCTCCCACATGGAAAGTGCCAGGAGGGAGAAGTGGGGATTATGTTTAGACTTTCTCGGAACTGCTTCAAATCAACTCGATATCTTTGTGCTGTAAATCTCCCAACAGCCAAACGCAAAAGCAGCAAACATCTCGCTGTATGTCCCACATCCAAAGTGCCAAGAGAGAGCTTGCTCTCCCTGTCTTTGAGTACTGTTTTCACTGTCCCGGTTACCTCTTTGCTAACGTTCTCTTCAGAGCTGCAGTGAAACCAGGAACCACGTGGAGAAGGCAGCCACACTGAAAGTGCCTGGAGGGAACATTGGGGCTTCTTCTCAGTGTCTCTGACATAGGGTTTCACTGTCCCGGGAAAGTCTCTGCTAACACCGTGCAGAGCGCTGTGCCCAATGTACAGAAACGTCTTGCGGTATCTCCTACAGGGAAAGTGCCAGGAGGGAATTGCGGAGCTTGTTCTCAGTGTCTCTGAGAATTGCTCTGATTATCTGTGTGACCTCTTTGCTAAGACTCTCCAGAGAGCCGTCCTCAAAACCAACACACATCTTGACATATCTCCCACATTGATCGCAGTGTCTCCAGAAACGGCATTCAAGGAGCCAGGAGGTTTTCTCCCTACACTGTCCATTGAGTTGTCCTCAAAACCAATATACATCCTGCTATATCTCCCACATGGAAAGTGCCAGGAGGGAGAAGTGGGGATTATGTTTAGACTTTCTCGGAACTGCTTCAAATCAACTCGATATCTTTGTGCTGTAAATCTCCCAACAGCCAAACGCAAAAGCAGCAAACATCTCGCTGTATGTCCCACATCCAAAGTGCCAAGAGAGAGCTTGCTCTCCCTGTCTTTGAGTACTGTTTTCACTGTCCCGGTTACCTCTTTGCTAACGTTCTCTTCAGAGCTGCAGTGAAACCAGGAACCACGTGGAGAAGGCACCCACACTGAAAGTGCCTGGAGGGAACATTGGGGCTTCTTCTCAGTGTCTCTGACATAGGGTTTCACTGTCCCGGGAAAGTCTCTGCTAACACCGTGCAGAGCGCTGTGCCCAATATACAGAAACGTCTTGCGGTATCTCCTACAGGGAAAGTGCCAGGAGGGAATTGTGGAGCTTGTTCTCAGTGTCTCTGAGAATTGCTCTGATTATCTGTGTGACCTCTTTGCTAAGACTCTCCAGAGAGCCGTCCTCAAAAGAAACACACATCTTGACATATCTCCCACATTGATCGCAGTGTCTCCAGAAACAGCATTCAAGGAGCCAGGAGGTTTTCTCCCTACACTGTCCATTGAGTTGTCCTCAAAACCAATATACATCCTGCTATATCTCCCACATGGAAAGTGCCAGGAGGGAGAAGTGGGGATTATGTTTAGACTTTCTCGGAACTGCTTCAAATCAACTCGATATCTTTGTGCTGTAAATCTCCCAACAGCCAAACGCAAAAGCAGCAAACATCTCGCTGTATGTCCCACATCCAAAGTGCCAAGAGAGAGCTTGCTCTCCCTGTCTTTGAGTACTGTTTTCACTGTCCCGGTTACCTCTTTGCTAACATTCTCTTCAGAGCTGCAGTGAAACCAGGAACCACGTGGAGAAGGCACCCACACTGAAAGTGCCTGGAGGGAACATTGGGGCTTCTTCTCAGTGTCTCTGACATAGGGTTTCACTGTCCCGGGAAAGTCTCTGCTAACACCGTGCAGAGCGCTGTGCCCAATATACAGAAACGTCTTGCGGTATCTCCTACAGGGAAAGTGCCAGGAGGGAATTGCGGAGCTTGTTCTCAGTGTCTCTGAGAATTGCTCTGATTATCTGTGTGACCTCTTTGCTAAGACTCTCCAGAGAGCCGTCCTCAAAACCAACACACATCTTGACATATCTCCCACATTGATCGCAGTGTCTCCAGAAACGGCATTCAAGGAGCCAGGACCTTTTCTCCCTACACTGTCCATTGAGTTGTCCTCAAAACCAATATACATCCTGCTATATCTCCCACATGGAAAGTGCCAGGAGGGAGAAGTGGGGATTATGTTTAGACTTTCTCGGAACTGCTTCAAATCAACTCGATATCTTTGTGCTGTAAATCTCCCAACAGCCAAACGCAAAAGCAGCAAACATCTCGCTGTATGTCCCACATCCAAAGTGCCAAGAGAGAGCTTGCTCTCCCTGTCTTTGAGTACTGTTTTCACTGTCCCGGTTACCTCTTTGCTAACATTCTCTTCAGAGCTGCAGTGAAACCAGGAACCACGTGGAGAAGGCAGCCACACTGAAAGTGCCTGGAGGGAACATTGGGGCTTCTTCTCAGTGTCTCTGACATAGGGTTTCACTGTCCCGGGAAAGTCTCTGCTAACACCGTGCAGAGCGCTGTGCCCAATATACAGAAACGTCTTGCGGTATCTCCTACAGGGAAAGTGCCAGGAGGGAATTGTGGAGCTTGTTCTCAGTGTCTCTGAGAATTGCTCTGATTATCTGTGTGACCTCTTTGCTAAGACTCTCCAGAGAGCCGTCCTCAAAACAAACACACATCTTGACATATCTCCCACATTGATCGCAGTGTCTCCAGAAACGGCATTCAAGGAGCCAGGAGGTTTTCTCCCTACACTGTCCATTGAGTTGTCCTCAAAACCAATATACATCCTGCTATATCTCCCACATGGAAAGTGCCAGGAGGGAGAAGTGGGGATTATGTTTAGACTTTCTCGGAACTGCTTCAAATCAACTAGATATCTTTGTGCTGTAAATCTCCCAACAGCCAAACGCAAAAGCAGCAAACATCTCGCTGTATGTCCCACATCCAAAGTGCCAAGAGAGAGCTTGCTCTCCCTGTCTTTGAGTACTGTTTTCACTGTCCCGGTTACCTCTTTGCTAACGTTCTCTTCAGAGCTGCAGTGAAACCAGGAACCACGTGGAGAAGGCACCCACACTGAAAGTGCCTGGAGGGAACATTGGGGCTTCTTCTCAGTGTCTCTGACATAGGGTTTCACTGTCCCGGGAAAGTCTCTGCTAACACCGTGCAGAGCGCTGTGCCCAATATACAGAAACGTTTTGCGGCATCTCCTACAGGGAAAGTGCCAGGAGGGAATTGCGGAGCTTGTTCTCAGTGTCTCTGAGAATTGCTCTGATTATCCCTGTGACCTCTTTGCTAAGACTCTCCAGAGAGACGTCCTCAAAACAAACACACATCTTGACATATCTCCCACATTGATCGCAGTGTCTCCAGAAACGGCATTCAAGGAGCCAGGAGGTTTTCTCCCTACACTGTCCATTGAGTTGTCCTCAAAACCAATATACATCCTGCTATATCTCCCACATGGAAAGTGCCAGGAGGGAGAAGTGGGGATTATGTTTAGACTTTCTCGGAACTGCTTCAAATCAACTCGATATCTTTGTGCTGTAAATCTCCCAACAGCCAAACGCAAAAGCAGCAAACATCTCGCTGTATGTCCCACATCCAAAGTGCCAAGAGAGAGCTTGCTCTCCCTGTCTTTGAGTACTGTTTTCACTGTCCCGGTTACCTCTTTGCTAACATTCTCTTCAGAGCTGCAGTGAAACCAGGAACCACGTGGAGAAGGCACCCACACTGAAAGTGCCTGGAGGGAACATTGGGGCTTCTTCTCAGTGTCTCTGACATAGGGTTTCACTGTCCCGGGAAAGTCTCTGCTAACACCGTGCAGAGCGCTGTGCCCAATGTACAGAAACGTCTTGCGGTATCTCCTACAGGGAAAGTGCCAGGAGGGAATTGCGGAGCTTGTTCTCAGTGTCTCTGAGAATTGCTCTGATTATCTGTGTGACCTCTTTGCTAAGACTCTCCAGAGAGCCGTCCTCAAAAGAAACACACATCTTGACATATCTCCCACATTGATCGCAGTGTCTCCAGAAACAGCATTCAAGGAGCCAGGAGGTTTTCTCCCTACACTGTCCATTGAGTTGTCCTCAAAACCAATATACATCCTGCTATATCTCCCACATGGAAAGTGCCAGGAGGGAGAAGTGGGGATTATGTTTAGACTTTCTCGGAACTGCTTCAAATCAACTCGATATCTTTGTGCTGTAAATCTCCCAACAGCCAAACGCAAAAGCAGCAAACATCTCGCTGTATGTCCCACATCCAAAGTGCCAAGAGAGAGCTTGCTCTCCCTGTCTTTGAGTACTGTTTTCACTGTCCCGGTTACCTCTTTGCTAACATTCTCTTCAGAGCTGCAGTGAAACCAGGAACCACGTGGAGAAGGCAGCCACACTGAAAGTGCCTGGAGGGAACATTGGGGCTTCTTCTCAGTGTCTCTGACATAGGGTTTCACTGTCCCGGGAAAGTCTCTGCTAACACCGTGCAGAGCGCTGTGCCCAATATACAGAAACGTCTTGCGGTATCTCCTACAGGGAAAGTGCCAGGAGGGAATTGCGGAGCTTGTTCTCAGTGTCTCTGAGAATTGCTCTGATTATCTGTGTGACCTCTTTGCTAAGACTCTCCAGAGAGCCGTCCTCAAAACAAACACACATCTTGACATATCTCCCACATTGATCGCAGTGTCTCCAGAAACGGCATTCAAGGAGCCAGGACCTTTTCTCCCTACACTGTCCATTGAGTTGTCCTCAAAACCAATATACATCCTGCTATATCTCCCACATGGAAAGTGCCAGGAGGGAGAAGTGGGGATTATGTTTAGACTTTCTCGGAACTGCTTCAAATCAACTCGATATCTTTGTGCTGTAAATCTCCCAACAGCCAAACGCAAAAGCAGCAAACATCTCGCTGTATGCCCCACATCCAAAGTGCCAAGAGAGAGCTTGCTCTCCCTGTCTTTGAGTACTGTTTTCACTGTCCCGGTTACCTCTTTGCTAACATTCTCTTCAGAGCTGCAGTGAAACCAGGAACCACGTGGAGAAGGCACCCACACTGAAAGTGCCTGGAGGGAACATTGGGGCTTCTTCTCAGTGTCTCTGACATAGGGTTTCACTGTCCCGGGAAAGTCTCTGCTAACACCGTGCAGAGCGCTGTGCCCAATATACAGAAACGTCTTGCGGTATCTCCTACAGGGAAAGTGCCAGGAGGGAATTGCGGAGCTTGTTCTCAGTGTCTCTGAGAATTGCTCTGATTATCTGTGTGACCTCTTTGCTAAGACTCTCCAGAGAGCCGTCCTCAAAACAAACACACATCTTGACATATCTCCCACATTGATCGCAGTGTCTCCAGAAACGGCATTCAAGGAGCCAGGACCTTTTCTCCCTACACTGTCCATTGAGTTGTCCTCAAAACCAATATACATCCTGCTATATCTCCCACATGGAAAGTGCCAGGAGGGAGAAGTGGGGATTATGTTTAGACTTTCTCGGAACTGCTTCAAATCAACTCGATATCTTTGTGCTGTAAATCTCCCAACAGCCAAACGCAAAAGCAGCAAACATCTCGCTGTATGTCCCACATCCAAAGTGCCAAGAGAGAGCTTGCTCTCCCTGTCTTTGAGTACTGTTTTCACTGTCCCGGTTACCTCTTTGCTAACATTCTCTTCAGAGCTGCAGTGAAACCAGGAACCACGTGGAGAAGGCACCCACACTGAAAGTGCCTGGAGGGAACATTGGGGCTTCTTCTCAGTGTCTCTGACATAGGGTTTCACTGTCCCGGGAAAGTCTCTGCTAACACCGTGCAGAGCGCTGTGCCCAATATACAGAAACGTCTTGCGGTATCTCCTACAGGGAAAGTGCCAGGAGGGAATTGCGGAGCTTGTTCTCAGTGTCTCTGAGAATTGCTCTGATTATCTGTGTGACCTCTTTGCTAAGACTCTCCAGAGAGCCGTCCTCAAAACAAACACACATCTTGACATATCTCCCACATTGATCGCAGTGTCTCCAGAAACGGCATTCAAGGAGCCAGGACCTTTTCTCCCTACACTGTCCATTGAGTTGTCCTCAAAACCAATATACATCCTGCTATATCTCCCACATGGAAAGTGCCAGGAGGGAGAAGTGGGGATTATGTTTAGACTTTCTCGGAACTGCTTCAAATCAACTCGATATCTTTGTGCTGTAAATCTCCCAACAGCCAAACGCAAAAG
Organism: Larus michahellis; assembly: GCF_964199755.1. NCBI lineage: Eukaryota > Metazoa > Chordata > Aves > Charadriiformes > Laridae > Larus > Larus michahellis. The sequence continues at coordinate 453,916 of NW_027436249.1, read as the reverse complement.
CAGCAAACATCTCGCTGTATGTCCCACATCCAAAGTGCCAAGAGAGAGCTTGCTCTCCCTGTCTTTGAGTACTGTTTTCACTGTCCCGGTTACCTCTTTGCTAACATTCTCTTCAGAGCTGCAGTGAAACCAGGAACCACGTGGAGAAGGCACCCACACTGAAAGTGCCTGGAGGGAACATTGGGGCTTCTTCTCAGTGTCTCTGACATAGGGTTTCACTGTCCCGGGGAAGTCTCTGCTAACACCGTGCAGAGCGCTGTGCCCAATATACAGAAACGTCTTGCGGTATCTCCTACAGGGAAAGTGCCAGGAGGGAATTGCGGAGCTTGTTCTCAGTGTCTCTGAGAATTGCTCTGATTATCTGTGTGACCTCTTTGCTAAGACTCTCCAGAGAGACGTCCTCAAAACAAACACACATCTTGACATATCTCCCACATTGATCGCAGTGTCTCCAGAAACGGCATTCAAGGAGCCAGGAGGTTTTCTCCCTACACTGTCCATTGAGTTGTCCTCAAAACCAATATACATCCTGCTATATCTCCCACATGGAAAGTGCCAGGAGGGAGAAGTGGGGATTATGTTTAGACTTTCTCGGAACTGCTTCAAATCAACTCGATATCTTTGTGCTGTAAATCTCCCAACAGCCAAACGCAAAAGCAGCAAACATCTCGCTGTATGTCCCACATCCAAAGTGCCAAGAGAGAGCTTGCTCTCCCTGTCTTTGAGTACTGTTTTCACTGTCCCGGTTACCTCTTTACTAACATTCTCTTCAGAGCTGCAGTGAAACCAGGAACCACGTGGAGAAGGCACCCACACTGAAAGTGCCTGGAGGGAACATTGGGGCTTCTTCTCAGTGTCTCTGACATAGGGTTTCACTGTCCCGGGAAAGTCTCTGCTAACACCGTGCAGAGCGCTGTGCCCAATGTACAGAAACGTCTTGCGGTATCTCCTACAGGGAAAGTGCCAGGAGGGAATTGCGGAGCTTGTTCTCAGTGTCTCTGAGAATTGCTCTGATTATCTGTGTGACCTCTTTGCTAAGACTCTCCAGAGAGCCGTCCTCAAAAGAAACACACATCTTGACATATCTCCCACATTGATCGCAGTGTCTCCAGAAACAGCATTCAAGGAGCCAGGACCTTTTCTCCCTACACTGTCCATTGAGTTGTCCTCAAAACCAATATACATCCTGCTATATCTCCCACATGGAAAGTGCCAGGAGGGAGAAGTGGGGATTATGTTTAGACTTTCTCGGAACTGCTTCAAATCAACTCGATATCTTTGTGCTGTAAATCTCCCAACAGCCAAACGCAAAAGCAGCAAACATCTCGCTGTATGTCCCACATCCAAAGTGCCAAGAGAGAGCTTGCTCTCCCTGTCTTTGAGTACTGTTTTCACTGTCCCGGTTACCTCTTTGCTAACATTCTCTTCAGAGCTGCAGTGAAACCAGGAACCACGTGGAGAAGGCACCCACACTGAAAGTGCCTGGAGGGAACATTGGGGCTTCTTCTCAGTGTCTCTGACATAGGGTTTCACTGTCCCGGGAAAGTCTCTGCTAACACCGTGCAGAGCGCTGTGCCCAATATACAGAAACGTCTTGCGGTATCTCCTACAGGGAAAGTGCCAGGAGGGAATTGCGGAGCTTGTTCTCAGTGTCTCTGAGAATTGCTCTGATTATCTGTGTGACCTCTTTGCTAAGACTCTCCAGAGAGCCGTCCTCAAAACCAACACACATCTTGACATATCTCCCACATTGATCGCAGTGTCTCCAGAAACGGCATTCAAGGAGCCAGGAGGTTTTCTCCCTACACTGTCCATTGAGTTGTCCTCAAAACCAATATACATCCTGCTATATCTCCCACATGGAAAGTGCCAGGAGGGAGAAGTGGGGATTATGTTTAGACTTTCTCGGAACTGCTTCAAATCAACTCGATATCTTTGTGCTGTAAATCTCCCAACAGCCAAACGCAAAAGCAGCAAACATCTCGCTGTATGTCCCACATCCAAAGTGCCAAGAGAGAGCTTGCTCTCCCTGTCTTTGAGTACTGTTTTCACTGTCCCGGTTACCTCTTTGCTAACATTCTCTTCAGAGCTGCAGTGAAACCAGGAACCACGTGGAGAAGGCACCCACACTGAAAGTGCCTGGAGGGAACATTGGGGCTTCTTCTCAGTGTCTCTGACATAGGGTTTCACTGTCCCGGGAAAGTCTCTGCTAACACCGTGCAGAGCGCTGTGCCCAATATACAGAAACGTCTTGCGGTATCTCCTACAGGGAAAGTGCCAGGAGGGAATTGCGGAGCTTGTTCTCAGTGTCTCTGAGAATTGCTCTGATTATCTGTGTGACCTCTTTGCTAAGACTCTCCAGAGAGCCGTCCTCAAAACAAACACACATCTTGACATATCTCCCACATTGATCGCAGTGTCTCCAGAAACGGCATTCAAGGAGCCAGGACCTTTTCTCCCTACACTGTCCATTGAGTTGTCCTCAAAACCAATATACATCCTGCTATATCTCCCACATGGAAAGTGCCAGGAGGGAGAAGTGGGGATTATGTTTAGACTTTCTCGGAACTGCTTCAAATCAACTCGATATCTTTGTGCTGTAAATCTCCCAACAGCCAAACGCAAAAGCAGCAAACATCTCGCTGTATGTCCCACATCCAAAGTGCCAAGAGAGAGCTTGCTCTCCCTGTCTTTGAGTACTGTTTTCACTGTCCCGGTTACCTCTTTGCTAACATTCTCTTCAGAGCTGCAGTGAAACCAGGAACCACGTGGAGAAAGCACCCACACTGAAAGTGCCTGGAGGGAACATTGGGGCTTCTTCTCAGTGTCTCTGACATAGGGTTTCACTGTCCCGGGGAAGTCTCTGCTAACACCGTGCAGAGCGCTGTGCCCAATATACAGAAACGTCTTGCGGTATCTCCTACAGGGAAAGTGCCAGGAGGGAATTGCGGAGCTTGTTCTCAGTGTCTCTGAGAATTGCTCTGATTATCTGTGTGACCTCTTTGCTAAGACTCTCCAGAGAGCCGTCCTCAAAACAAACACACATCTTGACATATCTCCCACATTGATCGCAGTGTCTCCAGAAACGGCATTCAAGGAGCCAGGAGGTTTTCTCCCTACACTGTCCATTGAGTTGTCCTCAAAACCAATATACATCCTGCTATATCTCCCACATGGAAAGTGCCAGGAGGGAGAAGTGGGGATTATGTTTAGACTTTCTCGGAACTGCTTCAAATCAACTCGATATCTTTGTGCTGTAAATCTCCCAACAGCCAAACGCAAAAGCAGCAAACATCTCGCTGTATGTCCCACATCCAAAGTGCCAAGAGAGAGCTTGCTCTCCCTGTCTTTGAGTACTGTTTTCACTGTCCCGGTTACCTCTTTGCTAACATTCTCTTCAGAGCTGCAGTGAAACCAGGAACCACGTGGAGAAGGCACCCACACTGAAAGTGCCTGGAGGGAACATTGGGGCTTCTTCTCAGTGTCTCTGACATAGGGTTTCACTGTCCCGGGAAAGTCTCTGCTAACACCGTGCAGAGCGCTGTGCCCAATATACAGAAACGTCTTGCGGTATCTCCTACAGGGAAAGTGCCAGGAGGGAATTGGGAGCTTGTTCTCAGTGTCTCTGAGAATTGCTCTGATTATCTGTGTGACCTCTTTGCTAAGACTCTCCAGAGAGCCGTCCTCAAAACCAACACACATCTTGACATATCTCCCACATTGATCGCAGTGTCTCCAGAAACGGCATTCAAGGAGCCAGGACCTTTTCTCCCTACACTGTCCATTGAGTTGTCCTCAAAACCAATATACATCCTGCTATATCTCCCACATGGAAAGTGCCAGGAGGGAGAAGTGGGGATTATGTTTAGACTTTCTCGGAACTGCTTCAAATCAACTCGATATCTTTGTGCTGTAAATCTCCCAACAGCCAAACGCAAAAGCAGCAAACATCTCGCTGTATGTCCCACATCCAAAGTGCCAAGAGAGAGCTTGCTCTCCCTGTCTTTGAGTACTGTTTTCACTGTCCCGGTTACCTCTTTGCTAACGTTCTCTTCAGAGCCGCAGTGAAACCAGGAACCACGTGGAGAAGGCACCCACACTGAAAGTGCCTGGAGGGAACATTGGGGCTTCTTCTCAGTGTCTCTGCCATAGGGTTTCACTGTCCCGGGAAAGTCTCTGCTAACACCGTGCAGAGCGCTGTGCCCAATATACAGAAACGTCTTGCGGCATCTCCTACAGGGAAAGTGCCAGGAGGGAATTGCGGAGCTTGTTCTCAGTGTCTCTGAGAATTGCTCTGATTATCTGTGTGACCTCTTTGCTAAGACTCTCCAGAGAGCCGTCCTCAAAACAAACACACATCTTGACATATCTCCCACATTGATCGCAGTGTCTCCAGAAACGGCATTCAAGGAGCCAGGAGGTTTTCTCCCTACACTGTCCATTGAGTTGTCCTCAAAACCAATATACATCCTGCTATATCTCCCACATGGAAAGTGCCAGGAGGGAGAAGTGGGGATTATGTTTAGACTTTCTCGGAACTGCTTCAAATCAACTCGATATCTTTGTGCTGTAAATCTCCCAACAGCCAAACGCAAAAGCAGCAAACATCTCGCTGTATGTCCCACATCCAAAGTGCCAAGAGAGAGCTTGCTCTCCCTGTCTTTGAGTACTGTTTTCACTGTCCCGGTTACCTCTTTGCTAACGTTCTCTTCAGAGCTGCAGTGAAACCAGGAACCACGTGGAGAAAGCACCCACACTGAAAGTGCCTGGAGGGAACATTGGGGCTTCTTCTCAGTGTCTCTGACATAGGGTTTCACTGTCCCGGGAAAGTCTCTGCTAACACCGTGCAGAGCGCTGTGCCCAATATACAGAAACGTCTTGCGGTATCTCCTACAGGGAAAGTGCCAGGAGGGAATTGTGGAGCTTGTTCTCAGTGTCTCTGAGAATTGCTCTGATTATCTGTGTGACCTCTTTGCTAAGACGCTCCAGAGAGCCGTCCTCAAAACAAACACACATCTTGACATATCTCCCACATTGATCGCAGTGTCTCCAGAAACGGCATTCAAGGAGCCAGGACCTTTTCTCCCTACACTGTCCATTGAGTTGTCCTCAAAACCAATATACATCCTGCTATATCTCCCACATGGAAAGTGCCAGGAGGGAGAAGTGGGGATTATGTTTAGACTTTCTCGGAACTGCTTCAAATCAACTAGATATCTTTGTGCTGTAAATCTCCCAACAGCCAAACGCAAAAGCAGCAAACATCTCGCTGTATGTCCCACATCCAAAGTGCCAAGAGAGACCTTGCTCTCCCTGTCTTTGAGTACTGTTTTCACTGTCCCGGTTACCTCTTTGCTAACGTTCTCTTCAGAGCCGCAGTGAAACCAGGAACCACGTGGAGAAGGCACCCACACTGAAAGTGCCTGGAGGGAACATTGGGGCTTCTTCTCAGTGTCTCTGACATAGGGTTTCACTGTCCCGGGAAAGTCTCTGCTAACACCGTGCAGAGCGCTGTGCCCAATATACAGAAACGTTTTGCGGCATCTCCTACAGGGAAAGTGCCAGGAGGGAATTGTGGAGCTTGTTCTCAGTGTCTCTGAGAATTGCTCTGATTATCTGTGTGACCTCTTTGCTAAGACTCTCCAGAGAGACGTCCTCAAAACAAACACACATCTTGACATATCTCCCACATTGATCGCAGTGTCTCCAGAAACGGCATTCAAGGAGCCAGGAGGTTTTCTCCCTACACTGTCCATTGAGTTGTCCTCAAAACCAATATACATCCTGCTATATCTCCCACATGGAAAGTGCCAGGAGGGAGAAGTGGGGATTATGTTTAGACTTTCTCGGAACTGCTTCAAATCAACTAGATATCTTTGTGCTGTAAATCTCCCAACAGCCAAACGCAAAAGCAGCAAACATCTCGCTGTATGTCCCACATCCAAAGTGCCAAGAGAGAGCTTGCTCTCCCTGTCTTTGAGTACTGTTTTCACTGTCCCGGTTACCTCTTTGCTAACGTTCTCTTCAGAGCTGCAGTGAAACCAGGAACCACGTGGAGAAGGCACCCACACTGAAAGTGCCTGGAGGGAACATTGGGGCTTCTTCTCAGTGTCTCTGACATAGGGTTTCACTGTCCCGGGAAAGTCTCTGCTAACACCGTGCAGAGCGCTGTGCCCAATATACAGAAACGTCTTGCGGTATCTCCTACAGGGAAAGTGCCAGGAGGGAATTGTGGAGCTTGTTCTCAGTGTCTCTGAGAATTGCTCTGATTATCTGTGTGACCTCTTTGCTAAGACGCTCCAGAGAGCCGTCCTCAAAACAAACACACATCTTGACATATCTCCCACATTGATCGCAGTGTCTCCAGAAACGGCATTCAAGGAGCCAGGAGGTTTTCTCCCTACACTGTCCATTGAGTTGTCCTCAAAACCAATATACATCCTGCTATATCTCCCACATGGAAAGTGCCAGGAGGGAGAAGTGGGGATTATGTTTAGACTTTCTCGGAACTGCTTCAAATCAACTCGATATCTTTGTGCTGTAAATCTCCCAACAGCCAAACGCAAAAGCAGCAAACATCTCGCTGTATGTCCCACATCCAAAGTGCCAAGAGAGAGCTTGCTCTCCCTGTCTTTGAGTACTGTTTTCACTGTCCCGGTTACCTCTTTGCTAACATTCTCTTCAGAGCCGCAGTGAAACCAGGAACCACGTGGAGAAGGCACCCACACTGAAAGTGCCTGGAGGGAACATTGGGGCTTCTTCTCAGTGTCTCTGACATAGGGTTTCACTGTCCCGGGAAAGTCTCTGCTAACACCGTGCAGAGCGCTGTGCCCAATATACAGAAACGTCTTGCGGTATCTCCTACAGGGAAAGTGCCAGGAGGGAATTGCGGAGCTTGTTCTCAGTGTCTCTGAGAATTGCTCTGATTATCTGTGTGACCTCTTTGCTAAGACTCTCCAGAGAGACGTCCTCAAAACAAACACACATCTTGACATATCTCCCACATTGATCGCAGTGTCTCCAGAAACGGCATTCAAGGAGCCAGGAGGTTTTCTCCCTACACTGTCCATTGAGTTGTCCTCAAAACCAATATACATCCTGCTATATCTCCCACATGGAAAGTGCCAGGAGGGAGAAGTGGGGATTATGTTTAGACTTTCTCGGAACTGCTTCAAATCAACTCGATATCTTTGTGCTGTAAATCTCCCAACAGCCAAACGCAAAAGCAGCAAACATCTCGCTGTATGTCCCACATCCAAAGTGCCAAGAGAGAGCTTGCTCTCCCTGTCTTTGAGTACTGTTTTCACTGTCCCGGTTACCTCTTTGCTAACATTCTCTTCAGAGCTGCAGTGAAACCAGGAACCACGTGGAGAAAGCACCCACACTGAAAGTGCCTGGAGGGAACATTGGGGCTTCTTCTCAGTGTCTCTGACATAGGGTTTCACTGTCCCGGGAAAGTCTCTGCTAACACCGTGCAGAGCGCTGTGCCCAATATACAGAAACGTCTTGCGGTATCTCCTACAGGGAAAGTGCCAGGAGGGAATTGCGGAGCTTGTTCTCAGTGTCTCTGAGAATTGCTCTGATTATCTGTGTGACCTCTTTGCTAAGACGCTCCAGAGAGCCGTCCTCAAAACAAACACACATCTTGACATATCTCCCACATTGATCGCAGTGTCTCCAGAAACGGCATTCAAGGAGCCAGGAGGTTTTCTCCCTACACTGTCCATTGAGTTGTCCTCAAAACCAATATACATCCTGCTATATCTCCCACATGGAAAGTGCCAGGAGGGAGAAGTGGGGATTATGTTTAGACTTTCTCGGAACTGCTTCAAATCAACTCGATATCTTTGTGCTGTAAATCTCCCAACAGCCAAACGCAAAAGCAGCAAACATCTCGCTGTATGTCCCACATCCAAAGTGCCAAGAGAGAGCTTGCTCTCCCTGTCTTTGAGTACTGTTTTCACTGTCCCGGTTACCTCTTTGCTAACATTCTCTTCAGAGCTGCAGTGAAACCAGGAACCACGTGGAGAAGGCACCCACACTGAAAGTGCCTGGAGGGAACATTGGGGCTTCTTCTCAGTGTCTCTGACATAGGGTTTCACTGTCCCGGGAAAGTCTCTGCTAACACCGTGCAGAGCGCTGTGCCCAATATACAGAAACGTCTTGCAGTATCGCCTACAGGGAAAGTGCCAGGAGGGAATTGCGGAGCTTGTTCTCAGTGTCTCTGAGAATTGCTCTGATTATCTGTGTGACCTCTTTGCTAAGACTCTCCAGAGAGCCGTCCTCAAAACCAACACACATCTTGACATATCTCCCACATTGATCGCAGTGTCTCCAGAAACGGCATTCAAGGAGCCAGGAGGTTTTCTCCCTACACTGTCCATTGAGTTGTCCTCAAAACCAATATACATCCTGCTATATCTCCCACATGGAAAGTGCCAGGAGGGAGAAGTGGGGATTATGTTTAGACTTTCTCGAAACTGCTTCAAATCAACTAGATATCTTTGTGCTGTAAATCTCCCAACAGCCAAACGCAAAAGCAGCAAACATCTCGCTGTATGTCCCACATCCAAAGTGCCAAGAGAGAGCTTGCTCTCCCTGTCTTTGAGTACTGTTTTCACTGTCCCGGTTACCTCTTTGCTAACATTCTCTTCAGAGCTGCAGTGAAACCAGGAACCACGTGGAGAAAGCACCCACACTGAAAGTGCCTGGAGGGAACATTGGGGCTTCTTCTCAGTGTCTCTGACATAGGGTTTCACTGTCCCGGGAAAGTCTCTGCTAACACCGTGCAGAGCGCTGTGCCCAATATACAGAAACATCTTGCGGTGTCTCCTACAGGGAAAGTGCCAGGAGGAAATTGGGAGCTTGTTCTCAGTGTCTCTGAGAATTGCTCTGATTATCTGTGTGACCTCTTTGCTAAGACGCTCCAGAGAGCCGTCCTCAAAACAAACACACATCTTGACATATCTCCCACATTGATCGCAGTGTCTCCAGAAACGGCATTCAAGGAGCCAGGAGGTTTTCTCCCTACACTGTCCATTGAGTTGTCCTCAAAACCAATATACATCCTGCTATATCTCCCACATGGAAAGTGCCAGGAGGGAGAAGTGGGGATTATGTTTAGACTTTCTCGGAACTGCTTCAAATCAACTAGATATCTTTGTGCTGTAAATCTCCCAACAGCCAAACGCAAAAGCAGCAAACATCTCGCTGTATGTCCCACATCCAAAGTGCCAAGAGAGAGCTTGCTCTCCCTGTCTTTGAGTAATGTTTTCACTGTCCCGGTTACCTCTTTGCTAACATTCTCTTCAGAGCTGCAGTGAAACCAGGAACCACGTGGAGAAGGCACCCACACTGAAAGTGCCTGGAGGGAACATTGGGGCTTCTTCTCAGTGTCTCTGACATAGGGTTTCACTGTCCCGGGAAAGTCTCTGCTAACACCGTGCAGAGCGCTGTGCCCAATATACAGAAACATCTTGCGGTATCTCCTACAGGGAAAGTGCCAGGAGGGAATTGGGAGCTTGTTCTCAGTGTCTCTGAGAATTGCTCTGATTATCTGTGTGACCTCTTTGCTAAGACGCTCCAGAGAGCCGTCCTCAAAACCAACACACATCTTGACATATCTCCCACATTGATCGCAGTGTCTCCAGAAACGGCATTCAAGGAGCCAGGAGGTTTTCTCCCTACACTGTCCATTGAGTTGTCCTCAAAACCAATATACATCCTGCTATATCTCCCACATGGAAAGTGCCAGGAGGGAGAAGTGGGGATTATGTTTAGACTTTCTCGGAACTGCTTCAAATCAACTCGATATCTTTGTGCTGTAAATCTCCCAACAGCCAAACGCAAAAGCAGCAAACATCTCGCTGTATGTCCCACATCCAAAGTGCCAAGAGAGAGCTTGCTCTCCCTGTCTTTGAGTACTGTTTTCACTGTCCCGGTTACCTCTTTGCTAACATTCTCTTCAGAGCTGCAGTGAAACCAGGAACCACGTGGAGAAAGCACCCACACTGAAAGTGCCTGGAGGGAACATTGGGGCTTCTTCTCAGTGTCTCTGACATAGGGTTTCACTGTCCCGGGAAAGTCTCTGCTAACACCGTGCAGAGCGCTGTGCCCAATATACAGAAACGTCTTGCGGTATCTCCTACAGGGAAAGTGCCAGGAGGGAATTGTGGAGCTTGTTCTCAGTGTCTCTGAGAATTGCTCTGATTATCTGTGTGACCTCTTTGCTAAGACTCTCCAGAGAGCCGTCCTCAAAACAAACACACATCTTGACATATCTCCCACATTGATCGCAGTGTCTCCAGAAACGGCATTCAAGGAGCCAGGAGGTTTTCTCCCTACACTGTCCATTGAGTTGTCCTCAAAACCAATATACATCCTGCTATATCTCCCACATGGAAAGTGCCAGGAGGGAGAAGTGGGGATTATGTTTAGACTTTCTCGGAACTGCTTCAAATCAACTCGATATCTTTGTGCTGTAAATCTCCCAACAGCCAAACGCAAAAGCAGCAAACATCTCGCTGTATGTCCCACATCCAAAGTGCCAAGAGAGAGCTTGCTCTCCCTGTCTTTGAGTACTGTTTTCACTGTCCCGGTTACCTCTTTGCTAACGTTCTCTTCAGAGCTGCAGTGAAACCAGGAACCACGTGGAGAAGGCACCCACACTGAAAGTGCCTGGAGGGAACATTGGGGCTTCTTCTCAGTGTCTCTGACATAGGGTTTCACTGTCCCGGGAAAGTCTCTGCTAACACCGTGCAGAGCGCTGTGCCCAATATACAGAAACGTCTTGCGGTATCTCCTACAGGGAAAGTGCCAGGAGGGAATTGTGGAGCTTGTTCTCAGTGTCTCTGAGAATTGCTCTGATTATCTGTGTGACCTCTTTGCTAAGACGCTCCAGAGAGCCGTCCTCAAAACAAACACACATCTTGACATATCTCCCACATTGATCGCAGTGTCTCCAGAAACGGCATTCAAGGAGCCAGGACCTTTTCTCCCTACACTGTCCATTGAGTTGTCCTCAAAACCAATATACATCCTGCTATATCTCCCACATGGAAAGTGCCAGGAGGGAGAAGTGGGGATTATGTTTAGACTTTCTCGGAACTGCTTCAAATCAACTAGATATCTTTGTGCTGTAAATCTCCCAACAGCCAAACGCAAAAGCAGCAAACATCTCGCTGTATGTCCCACATCCAAAGTGCCAAGAGAGAGCTTGCTCTCCCTGTCTTTGAGTACTGTTTTCACTGTCCCGGTTACCTCTTTGCTAACATTCTCTTCAGAGCTGCAGTGAAACCAGGAACCACGTGGAGAAGGCACCCACACTGAAAGTGCCTGGAGGGAACATTGGGGCTTCTTCTCAGTGTCTCTGACATAGGGTTTCACTGTCCCGGGAAAGTCTCTGCTAACACCGTGCAGAGCGCTGTGCCCAATATACAGAAACATCTTGCGGTATCTCCTACAGGGAAAGTGCCAGGAGGGAATTGGGAGCTTGTTCTCAGTGTCTCTGAGAATTGCTCTGATTATCTGTGTGACCTCTTTGCTAAGACTCTCCAGAGAGCCGTCCTCAAAACAAACACACATCTTGACATATCTCCCACATTGATCGCAGTGTCTCCAGAAACGGCATTCAAGGAGCCAGGACCTTTTCTCCCTACACTGTCCATTGAGTTGTCCTCAAAACCAATATACATCCTGCTATATCTCCCACATGGAAAGTGCCAGGAGGGAGAAGTGGGGATTATGTTTAGACTTTCTCGGAACTGCTTCAAATCAACTCGATATCTTTGTGCTGTAAATCTCCCAACAGCCAAACGCAAAAGCAGCAAACATCTCGCTGTATGTCCCACATCCAAAGTGCCAAGAGAGAGCTTGCTCTCCCTGTCTTTGAGTACTGTTTTCACTGTCCCGGTTACCTCTTTGCTAACATTCTCTTCAGAGCCGCAGTGAAACCAGGAACCACGTGGAGAAGGCACCCACACTGAAAGTGCCTGGAGGGAACATTGGGGCTTCTTCTCAGTGTCTCTGACATAGGGTTTCACTGTCCCGGGAAAGTCTCTGCTAACACCGTGCAGAGCGCTGTGCCCAATATACAGAAACGTCTTGCGGTATCTCCTACAGGGAAAGTGCCAGGAGGGAATTGCGGAGCTTGTTCTCAGTGTCTCTGAGAATTGCTCTGATTATCTGTGTGACCTCTTTGCTAAGACTCTCCAGAGAGACGTCCTCAAAACAAACACACATCTTGACATATCTCCCACATTGATCGCAGTGTCTCCAGAAACGGCATTCAAGGAGCCAGGAGGTTTTCTCCCTACACTGTCCATTGAGTTGTCCTCAAAACCAATATACATCCTGCTATATCTCCCACATGGAAAGTGCCAGGAGGGAGAAGTGGGGATTATGTTTAGACTTTCTCGGAACTGCTTCAAATCAACTCGATATCTTTGTGCTGTAAATCTCCCAACAGCCAAACGCAAAAGCAGCAAACATCTCGCTGTATGTCCCACATCCAAAGTGCCAAGAGAGAGCTTGCTCTCCCTGTCTTTGAGTACTGTTTTCACTGTCCCGGTTACCTCTTTGCTAACATTCTCTTCAGAGCTGCAGTGAAACCAGGAACCACGTGGAGAAAGCACCCACACTGAAAGTGCCTGGAGGGAACATTGGGGCTTCTTCTCAGTGTCTCTGACATAGGGTTTCACTGTCCCGGGAAAGTCTCTGCTAACACCGTGCAGAGCGCTGTGCCCAATATACAGAAACGTCTTGCGGTATCTCCTACAGGGAAAGTGCCAGGAGGGAATTGCGGAGCTTGTTCTCAGTGTCTCTGAGAATTGCTCTGATTATCTGTGTGACCTCTTTGCTAAGACGCTCCAGAGAGCCGTCCTCAAAACAAACACACATCTTGACATATCTCCCACATTGATCGCAGTGTCTCCAGAAACGGCATTCAAGGAGCCAGGAGGTTTTCTCCCTACACTGTCCATTGAGTTGTCCTCAAAACCAATATACATCCTGCTATATCTCCCACATGGAAAGTGCCAGGAGGGAGAAGTGGGGATTATGTTTAGACTTTCTCGGAACTGCTTCAAATCAACTCGATATCTTTGTGCTGTAAATCTCCCAACAGCCAAACGCAAAAGCAGCAAACATCTCGCTGTATGTCCCACATCCAAAGTGCCAAGAGAGAGCTTGCTCTCCCTGTCTTTGAGTACTGTTTTCACTGTCCCGGTTACCTCTTTGCTAACATTCTCTTCAGAGCTGCAGTGAAACCAGGAACCACGTGGAGAAGGCACCCACACTGAAAGTGCCTGGAGGGAACATTGGGGCTTCTTCTCAGTGTCTCTGACATAGGGTTTCACTGTCCCGGGAAAGTCTCTGCTAACACCGTGCAGAGCGCTGTGCCCAATATACAGAAACGTCTTGCAGTATCGCCTACAGGGAAAGTGCCAGGAGGGAATTGCGGAGCTTGTTCTCAGTGTCTCTGAGAATTGCTCTGATTATCTGTGTGACCTCTTTGCTAAGACTCTCCAGAGAGCCGTCCTCAAAACCAACACACATCTTGACATATCTCCCACATTGATCGCAGTGTCTCCAGAAACGGCATTCAAGGAGCCAGGAGGTTTTCTCCCTACACTGTCCATTGAGTTGTCCTCAAAACCAATATACATCCTGCTATATCTCCCACATGGAAAGTGCCAGGAGGGAGAAGTGGGGATTATGTTTAGACTTTCTCGAAACTGCTTCAAATCAACTAGATATCTTTGTGCTGTAAATCTCCCAACAGCCAAACGCAAAAGCAGCAAACATCTCGCTGTATGTCCCACATCCAAAGTGCCAAGAGAGAGCTTGCTCTCCCTGTCTTTGAGTACTGTTTTCACTGTCCCGGTTACCTCTTTGCTAACATTCTCTTCAGAGCTGCAGTGAAACCAGGAACCACGTGGAGAAAGCACCCACACTGAAAGTGCCTGGAGGGAACATTGGGGCTTCTTCTCAGTGTCTCTGACATAGGGTTTCACTGTCCCGGGAAAGTCTCTGCTAACACCGTGCAGAGCGCTGTGCCCAATATACAGAAACATCTTGCGGTGTCTCCTACAGGGAAAGTGCCAGGAGGAAATTGGGAGCTTGTTCTCAGTGTCTCTGAGAATTGCTCTGATTATCTGTGTGACCTCTTTGCTAAGACGCTCCAGAGAGCCGTCCTCAAAACCAACACACATCTTGACATATCTCCCACATTGATCGCAGTGTCTCCAGAAACGGCATTCAAGGAGCCAGGAGGTTTTCTCCCTACACTGTCCATTGAGTTGTCCTCAAAACCAATATACATCCTGCTATATCTCCCACATGGAAAGTGCCAGGAGGGAGAAGTGGGGATTATGTTTAGACTTTCTCGGAACTGCTTCAAATCAACTAGATATCTTTGTGCTGTAAATCTCCCAACAGCCAAACGCAAAAGCAGCAAACATCTCGCTGTATGTCCCACATCCAAAGTGCCAAGAGAGAGCTTGCTCTCCCTGTCTTTGAGTAATGTTTTCACTGTCCCGGTTACCTCTTTGCTAACATTCTCTTCAGAGCTGCAGTGAAACCAGGAACCACGTGGAGAAGGCACCCACACTGAAAGTGCCTGGAGGGAACATTGGGGCTTCTTCTCAGTGTCTCTGACATAGGGTTTCACTGTCCCGGGAAAGTCTCTGCTAACACCGTGCAGAGCGCTGTGCCCAATATACAGAAACATCTTGCGGTATCTCCTACAGGGAAAGTGCCAGGAGGGAATTGGGAGCTTGTTCTCAGTGTCTCTGAGAATTGCTCTGATTATCTGTGTGACCTCTTTGCTAAGACGCTCCAGAGAGCCGTCCTCAAAACCAACACACATCTTGACATATCTCCCACATTGATCGCAGTGTCTCCAGAAACGGCATTCAAGGAGCCAGGAGGTTTTCTCCCTACACTGTCCATTGAGTTGTCCTCAAAACCAATATACATCCTGCTATATCTCCCACATGGAAAGTGCCAGGAGGGAGAAGTGGGGATTATGTTTAGACTTTCTCGGAACTGCTTCAAATCAACTCGATATCTTTGTGCTGTAAATCTCCCAACAGCCAAACGCAAAAGCAGCAAACATCTCGCTGTATGTCCCACATCCAAAGTGCCAAGAGAGAGCTTGCTCTCCCTGTCTTTGAGTACTGTTTTCACTGTCCCGGTTACCTCTTTGCTAACATTCTCTTCAGAGCTGCAGTGAAACCAGGAACCACGTGGAGAAAGCACCCACACTGAAAGTGCCTGGAGGGAACATTGGGGCTTCTTCTCAGTGTCTCTGACATAGGGTTTCACTGTCCCGGGAAAGTCTCTGCTAACACCGTGCAGAGCGCTGTGCCCAATATACAGAAACGTCTTGCGGTATCTCCTACAGGGAAAGTGCCAGGAGGGAATTGTGGAGCTTGTTCTCAGTGTCTCTGAGAATTGCTCTGATTATCTGTGTGACCTCTTTGCTAAGACTCTCCAGAGAGCCGTCCTCAAAACAAACACACATCTTGACATATCTCCCACATTGATCGCAGTGTCTCCAGAAACGGCATTCAAGGAGCCAGGAGGTTTTCTCCCTACACTGTCCATTGAGTTGTCCTCAAAACCAATATACATCCTGCTATATCTCCCACATGGAAAGTGCCAGGAGGGAGAAGTGGGGATTATGTTTAGACTTTCTCGGAACTGCTTCAAATCAACTCGATATCTTTGTGCTGTAAATCTCCCAACAGCCAAACGCAAAAGCAGCAAACATCTCGCTGTATGTCCCACATCCAAAGTGCCAAGAGAGAGCTTGCTCTCCCTGTCTTTGAGTACTGTTTTCACTGTCCCGGTTACCTCTTTGCTAACATTCTCTTCAGAGCTGCAGTGAAACCAGGAACCACGTGGAGAAAGCACCCACACTGAAAGTGCCTGGAGGGAACATTGGGGCTTCTTCTCAGTGTCTCTGACATAGGGTTTCACTGTCCCGGGAAAGTCTCTGCTAACACCGTGCAGAGCGCTGTGCCCAATATACAGAAACGTCTTGCGGTATCTCCTACAGGGAAAGTGCCAGGAGGGAATTGCGGAGCTTGTTCTCAGTGTCTCTGAGAATTGCTCTGATTATCTGTGTGACCTCTTTGCTAAGACTCTCCAGAGAGCCGTCCTCAAAACAAACACACATCTTGACATATCTCCCACATTGATCGCAGTGTCTCCAGAAACGGCATTCAAGGAGCCAGGAGGTTTTCTCCCTACACTGTCCATTGAGTTGTCCTCAAAACCAATATACATCCTGCTATATCTCCCACATGGAAAGTGCCAGGAGGGAGAAGTGGGGATTATGTTTAGACTTTCTCGGAACTGCTTCAAATCAACTAGATATCTTTGTGCTGTAAATCTCCCAACAGCCAAACGCAAAAGCAGCAAACATCTCGCTGTATGTCCCACATCCAAAGTGCCAAGAGAGAGCTTGCTCTCCCTGTCTTTGAGTACTGTTTTCACTGTCCCGGTTACCTCTTTGCTAACATTCTCTTCAGAGCTGCAGTGAAACCAGGAACCACGTGGAGAAGGCACCCACACTGAAAGTGCCTGGAGGGAACATTGGGGCTTCTTCTCAGTGTCTCTGACATAGGGTTTCACTGTCCCGGGAAAGTCTCTGCTAACACCGTGCAGAGCGCTGTGCCCAATATACAGAAACGTCTTGCGGTATCTCCTACAGGGAAAGTGCCAGGAGGGAATTGTGGAGCTTGTTCTCAGTGTCTCTGAGAATTGCTCTGATTATCTGTGTGACCTCTTTGCTAAGACGCTCCAGAGAGCCGTCCTCAAAACAAACACACATCTTGACATATCTCCCACATTGATCGCAGTGTCTCCAGAAACGGCATTCAAGGAGCCAGGAGGTTTTCTCCCTACACTGTCCATTGAGTTGTCCTCAAAACCAATATACATCCTGCTATATCTCCCACATGGAAAGTGCCAGGAGGGAGAAGTGGGGATTATGTTTAGACTTTCTCGGAACTGCTTCAAATCAACTCGATATCTTTGTGCTGTAAATCTCCCAACAGCCAAACGCAAAAGCAGCAAACATCTCGCTGTATGTCCCACATCCAAAGTGCCAAGAGAGAGCTTGCTCTCCCTGTCTTTGAGTACTGTTTTCACTGTCCCGGTTACCTCTTTGCTAACATTCTCTTCAGAGCTGCAGTGAAACCAGGAACCACGTGGAGAAGGCACCCACACTGAAAGTGCCTGGAGGGAACATTGGGGCTTCTTCTCAGTGTCTCTGACATAGGGTTTCACTGTCCCGGGAAAGTCTCTGCTAACACCGTGCAGAGCGCTGTGCCCAATATACAGAAACGTCTTGCGGTATCTCCTACAGGGAAAGTGCCAGGAGGGAATTGTGGAGCTTGTTCTCAGTGTCTCTGAGAATTGCTCTGATTATCTGTGTGACCTCTTTGCTAAGACTCTCCAGAGAGCCGTCCTCAAAACAAACACACATCTTGACATATCTCCCACATTGATCGCAGTGTCTCCAGAAACGGCATTCAAGGAGCCAGGACCTTTTCTCCCTACACTGTCCATTGAGTTGTCCTCAAAACCAATATACATCCTGCTATATCTCCCACATGGAAAGTGCCAGGAGGGAGAAGTGGGGATTATGTTTAGACTTTCTCGGAACTGCTTCAAATCAACTAGATATCTTTGTGCTGTAAATCTCCCAACAGCCAAACGCAAAAGCAGCAAACATCTCGCTGTATGTCCCACATCCAAAGTGCCAAGAGAGAGCTTGCTCTCCCTGTCTTTGAGTACTGTTTTCACTGTCCCGGTTACCTCTTTGCTAACATTCTCTTCAGAGCTGCAGTGAAACCAGGAACCACGTGGAGAAGGCACCCACACTGAAAGTGCCTGGAGGGAACATTGGGGCTTCTTCTCAGTGTCTCTGACATAGGGTTTCACTGTCCCGGGAAAGTCTCTGCTAACACCGTGCAGAGCGCTGTGCCCAATATACAGAAACGTCTTGCGGTATCTCCTACAGGGAAAGTGCCAGGAGGGAATTGTGGAGCTTGTTCTCAGTGTCTCTGAGAATTGCTCTGATTATCTGTGTGACCTCTTTGCTAAGACTCTCCAGAGAGCCGTCCTCAAAACAAACACACATCTTGACATATCTCCCACATTGATCGCAGTGTCTCCAGAAACGGCATTCAAGGAGCCAGGAGGTTTTCTCCCTACACTGTCCATTGAGTTGTCCTCAAAACCAATATACATCCTGCTATATCTCCCACATGGAAAGTGCCAGGAGGGAGAAGTGGGGATTATGTTTAGACTTTCTCGGAACTGCTTCAAATCAACTAGATATCTTTGTGCTGTAAATCTCCCAACAGCCAAACGCAAAAGCAGCAAACATCTCGCTGTATGTCCCACATCCAAAGTGCCAAGAGAGAGCTTGCTCTCCCTGTCTTTGAGTACTGTTTTCACTGTCCCGGTTACCTCTTTGCTAACATTCTCTTCAGAGCTGCAGTGAAACCAGGAACCACGTGGAGAAGGCACCCACACTGAAAGTGCCTGGAGGGAACATTGGGGCTTCTTCTCAGTGTCTCTGACATAGGGTTTCACTGTCCCGGGAAAGTCTCTGCTAACACCCTGCAGAGCGCTGTGCCCAATATACAGAAACGTCTTGCGGTATCTCCTACAGGGAAAGTGCCAGGAGGGAGTTGCAGAGCTTGTTCTCAGTGTCTCTGAGAATTGCTCTGATTATCTGTGTGACCTCTTTGCTAAGACTCTCCAGAGAGCCGTCCTCAAAACAAACACACATCTTGACATATCTCCCACATTGATCGCAGTGTCTCCAGAAACGGCATTCAAGGAGCCAGGAGGTTTTCTCCCTACACTGTCCATTGAGTTGTCCTCAAAACCAATATACATCCTGCTATATCTCCCACATGGAAAGTGCCAGGAGGGAGAAGTGGGGATTATGTTTAGACTTTCTCGGAACTGCTTCAAATCAACTAGATATCTTTGTGCTGTAAATCTCCCAACAGCCAAACGCAAAAGCAGCAAACATCTCGCTGTATGTCCCACATCCAAAGTGCCAAGAGAGAGCTTGCTCTCCCTGTCTTTGAGTAATGTTTTCACTGTCCCGGTTACCTCTTTGCTAACGTTCTCTTCAGAGCCACAGTGAAACCAGGAACCACGTGGAGAAGGCACCCACACTGAAAGTGCCTGGAGGGAACATTGGGGCTTCTTCTCAGTGTCTCTGACATAGGGTTTCACTGTCCCGGGAAAGTCTCTGCTAACACCCTGCAGAGCGCTGTGCCCAATATACAGAAACGTCTTGCGGTATCTCCTACAGGGAAAGTGCCAGGAGGGAGTTGCAGAGCTTGTTCTCAGTGTCTCTGAGAATTGCTCTGATTATCTGTGTGACCTCTTTGCTAAGACTCTCCAGAGAGCCGTCCTCAAAACAAACACACATCTTGACATATCTCCCACATTGATCGCAGTGTCTCCAGAAACGGCATTCAAGGAGCCAGGAGGTTTTCTCCCTACACTGTCCATTGAGTTGTCCTCAAAACCAATATACATCCTGCTATATCTCCCACATGGAAAGTGCCAGGAGGGAGAAGTGGGGATTATGTTTAGACTTTCTCGGAACTGCTTCAAATCAACTAGATATCTTTGTGCTGTAAATCTCCCAACAGCCAAACGCAAAAGCAGCAAACATCTCGCTGTATGTCCCACATCCAAAGTGCCAAGAGAGAGCTTGCTCTCCCTGTCTTTGAGTACTGTTTTCACTGTCCCGGTTACCTCTTTGCTAACATTCTCTTCAGAGCTGCAGTGAAACCAGGAACAACGTGGAGAAAGCACCCACACTGAAAGTGCCTGGAGGGAACATTGGGGCTTCTTCTCAGTGTCTCTGACATAGGGTTTCACTGTCCCGGGAAAGTCTCTGCTAACACCGTGCAGAGCGCTGTGCCCAATATACAGAAACGTCTTGCGGTATCTCCTACAGGGAAAGTGCCAGGAGGGAATTGCGGAGCTTGTTCTCAGTGTCTCTGAGAATTGCTCTGATTATCTGTGTGACCTCTTTGCTAAGACTCTCCAGAGAGCCGTCCTCAAAACAAACACACATCTTGACATATCTCCCACATTGATCGCAGTGTCTCCAGAAACGGCATTCAAGGAGCCAGGAGGTTTTCTCCCTACACTGTCCATTGAGTTGTCCTCAAAACCAATATACATCCTGCTATATCTCCCACATGGAAAGTGCCAGGAGGGAGAAGTGGGGATTATGTTTAGACTTTCTCGGAACTGCTTCAAATCAACTAGATATCTTTGTGCTGTAAATCTCCCAACAGCCAAACGCAAAAGCAGCAAACATCTCGCTGTATGTCCCACATCCAAAGTGCCAAGAGAGAGCTTGCTCTCCCTGTCTTTGAGTACTGTTTTCACTGTCCCGGTTACCTCTTTGCTAACATTCTCTTCAGAGCTGCAGTGAAACCAGGAACAACGTGGAGAAAGCACCCACACTGAAAGTGCCTGGAGGGAACATTGGGGCTTCTTCTCAGTGTCTCTGACATAGGGTTTCACTGTCCCGGGAAAGTCTCTGCTAACACCGTGCAGAGCGCTGTGCCCAATATACAGAAACGTCTTGCGGTATCTCCTACAGGGAAAGTGCCAGGAGGGAATTGCGGAGCTTGTTCTCAGTGTCTCTGAGAATTGCTCTGATTATCTGTGTGACCTCTTTGCTAAGACTCTCCAGAGAGCCGTCCTCAAAACAAACACACATCTTGACATATCTCCCACATTGATCGCAGTGTCTCCAGAAACGGCATTCAAGGAGCCAGGAGGTTTTCTCCCTACACTGTCCATTGAGTTGTCCTCAAAACCAATATACATCCTGCTATATCTCCCACATGGAAAGTGCCAGGAGGGAGAAGTGGGGATTATGTTTAGACTTTCTCGGAACTGCTTCAAATCAACTAGATATCTTTGTGCTGTAAATCTCCCAACAGCCAAACGCAAAAGCAGCAAACATCTCGCTGTATGTCCCACATCCAAAGTGCCAAGAGAGAGCTTGCTCTCCCTGTCTTTGAGTACTGTTTTCACTGTCCCGGTTACCTCTTTGCTAACATTCTCTTCAGAGCTGCAGTGAAACCAGGAACAACGTGGAGAAAGCACC
The DNA here is from genome assembly GCF_964199755.1 of Larus michahellis. Lineage (NCBI taxonomy): Eukaryota > Metazoa > Chordata > Aves > Charadriiformes > Laridae > Larus > Larus michahellis. The sequence continues at coordinate 432,744 of NW_027436249.1, read as the reverse complement.
CACACTGAAAGTGCCTGGAGGGAACATTGGGGCTTCTTCTCAGTGTCTCTGACATAGGGTTTCACTGTCCCGGGAAAGTCTCTGCTAACACCGTGCAGAGCGCTGTGCCCAATATACAGAAACGTCTTGCGGTATCTCCTACAGGGAAAGTGCCAGGAGGGAATTGCGGAGCTTGTTCTCAGTGTCTCTGAGAACTGCTCTGATTATCTGTGTGACCTCTTTGCTAAGACTCTCCAGAGAGCCGTCCTCAAAACCAACACACATCTTGACATATCTCCCACATTGATCGCAGTGTCTCCAGAAACGGCATTCAAGGAGCCAGGAGGTTTTCTCCCTACACTGTCCATTGAGTTGTCCTCAAAACCAATATACATCCTGCTATATCTCCCACATGGAAAGTGCCAGGAGGGAGAAGTGGGGATTATGTTTAGACTTTCTCGGAACTGCTTCAAATCAACTAGATATCTTTGTGCTGTAAATCTCCCAACAGCCAAACGCAAAAGCAGCAAACATCTCGCTGTATGTCCCACATCCAAAGTGCCAAGAGAGAGCTTGCTCTCCCTGTCTTTGAGTACTGTTTTCACTGTCCCGGTTACCTCTTTGCTAACATTCTCTTCAGAGCCGCAGTGAAACCAGGAACCACGTGGAGAAGGCACCCACACTGAAAGTGCCTGGAGGGAACATTGGGGCTTCTTCTCAGTGTCTCTGACATAGGGTTTCACTGTCCCGGGAAAGTCTCTGCTAACACCGTGCAGAGCGCTGTGCCCAATATACAGAAACGTCTTGCGGTATCTCCTACAGGGAAAGTGCCAGGAGGGAATTGTGGAGCTTGTTCTCAGTGTCTCTGAGAATTGCTCTGATTATCTGTGTGACCTCTTTGCTAAGACTCTCCAGAGAGCCGTCCTCAAAACAAACACACATCTTGACATATCTCCCACATTGATCGCAGTGTCTCCAGAAACGGCATTCAAGGAGCCAGGACCTTTTCTCCCTACACTGTCCATTGAGTTGTCCTCAAAACCAATATACATCCTGCTATATCTCCCACATGGAAAGTGCCAGGAGGGAGAAGTGGGGATTATGTTTAGACTTTCTCGGAACTGCTTCAAATCAACTCGATATCTTTGTGCTGTAAATCTCCCAACAGCCAAATGCAAAAGCAGCAAACATCTCGCTGTATGTCCCACATCCAAAGTGCCAAGAGAGAGCTTGCTCTCCCTGTCTTTGAGTACTGTTTTCACTGTCCCGGTTACCTCTTTGCTAACATTCTCTTCAGAGCTGCAGTGAAACCAGGAACCACGTGGAGAAGGCACCCACACTGAAAGTGCCTGGAGGGAACATTGGGGCTTCTTCTCAGTGTCTCTGACATAGGGTTTCACTGTCCCGGGAAAGTCTCTGCTAACACGCTGCAGAGCGCTGTGCCCAATATACAGAAACGTCTTGCGGTATCTCCTACAGGGAAAGTGCCAGGAGGGAGTTGCAGAGCTTGTTCTCAGTGTCTCTGAGAATTGCTCTGATTATCTGTGTGACCTCTTTGCTAAGACTCTCCAGAGAGCCGTCCTCAAAACAAACACACATCTTGACATATCTCCCACATTGATCGCAGTGTCTCCAGAAACGGCATTCAAGGAGCCAGGAGGTTTTCTCCCTACACTGTCCATTGAGTTGTCCTCAAAACCAATATACATCCTGCTATATCTCCCACATGGAAAGTGCCAGGAGGGAGAAGTGGGGATTATGTTTAGACTTTCTCGGAACTGCTTCAAATCAACTAGATATCTTTGTGCTGTAAATCTCCCAACAGCCAAACGCAAAAGCAGCAAACATCTCGCTGTATGTCCCACATCCAAAGTGCCAAGAGAGAGCTTGCTCTCCCTGTCTTTGAGTACTGTTTTCACTGTCCCGGTTACCTCTTTGCTAACATTCTCTTCAGAGCTGCAGTGAAACCAGGAACCACGTGGAGAAAGCACCCACACTGAAAGTGCCTGGAGGGAACATTGGGGCTTCTTCTCAGTGTCTCTGACATAGGGTTTCACTGTCCCGGGAAAGTCTCTGCTAACACGCTGCAGAGCGCTGTGCCCAATATACAGAAACGTCTTGCGGTATCTCCTACAGGGAAAGTGCCAGGAGGGAATTGTGGAGCTTGTTCTCAGTGTCTCTGAGAATTGCTCTGATTATCTGTGTGACCTCTTTGCTAAGACGCTCCAGAGAGCCGTCCTCAAAACAAACACACATCTTGACATATCTCCCACATTGATCGCAGTGTCTCCAGAAACGGCATTCAAGGAGCCAGGAGGTTTTCTCCCTACACTGTCCATTGAGTTGTCCTCAAAACCAATATACATCCTGCTATATCTCCCACATGGAAAGTGCCAGGAGGGAGAAGTGGGGATTATGTTTAGACTTTCTCGGAACTGCTTCAAATCAACTAGATATCTTTGTGCTGTAAATCTCCCAACAGCCAAATGCAAAAGCAGCAAACATCTCGCTGTATGTCCCACATCCAAAGTGCCAAGAGAGAGCTTGCTCTCCCTGTCTTTGAGTACTGTTTTCACTGTCCCGGTTACCTCTTTGCTAACATTCTCTTCAGAGCTGCAGTGAAACCAGGAACCACGTGGAGAAGGCACCCACACTGAAAGTGCCTGGAGGGAACATTGGGGCTTCTTCTCAGTGTCTCTGACATAGGGTTTCACTGTCCCGGGAAAGTCTCTGCTAACACCGTGCAGAGCGCTGTGCCCAATATACAGAAACGTCTTGCGGTATCTCCTACAGGGAAAGTGCCAGGAGGGAATTGCGGAGCTTGTTCTCAGTGTCTCTGAGAATTGCTCTGATTATCTGTGTGACCTCTTTGCTAAGACTCTCCAGAGAGCCGTCCTCAAAACAAACACACATCTTGACATATCTCCCACATTGATCGCAGTGTCTCCAGAAACGGCATTCAAGGAGCCAGGAGGTTTTCTCCCTACACTGTCCATTGAGTTGTCCTCAAAACCAATATACATCCTGCTATATCTCCCACATGGAAAGTGCCAGGAGGGAGAAGTGGGGATTATGTTTAGACTTTCTCGGAACTGCTTCAAATCAACTCGATATCTTTGTGCTGTAAATCTCCCAACAGCCAAACGCAAAAGCAGCAAACATCTCGCTGTATGTCCCACATCCAAAGTGCCAAGAGAGAGCTTGCTCTCCCTGTCTTTGAGTACTGTTTTCACTGTCCCGGTTACCTCTTTGCTAACGTTCTCTTCAGAGCCACAGTGAAACCAGGAACCACGTGGAGAAGGCACCCACACTGAAAGTGCCTGGAGGGAACATTGGGGCTTCTTCTCAGTGTCTCTGACATAGGGTTTCACTGTCCCGGGAAAGTCTCTGCTAACACCCTGCAGAGCGCTGTGCCCAATATACAGAAACGTCTTGCGGTATCTCCTACAGGGAAAGTGCCAGGAGGGAGTTGCAGAGCTTGTTCTCAGTGTCTCTGAGAATTGCTCTGATTATCTGTGTGACCTCTTTGCTAAGACGCTCCAGAGAGCCGTCCTCAAAACAAACACACATCTTGACATATCTCCCACATTGATCGCAGTGTCTCCAGAAACGGCATTCAAGGAGCCAGGAGGTTTTCTCCCTACACTGTCCATTGAGTTGTCCTCAAAACCAATATACATCCTGCTATATCTCCCACATGGAAAGTGCCAGGAGGGAGAAGTGGGGATTATGTTTAGACTTTCTCGGAACTGCTTCAAATCAACTAGATATCTTTGTGCTGTAAATCTCCCAACAGCCAAACGCAAAAGCAGCAAACATCTCGCTGTATGTCCCACATCCAAAGTGCCAAGAGAGAGCTTGCTCTCCCTGTCTTTGAGTACTGTTTTCACTGTCCCGGTTACCTCTTTGCTAACATTCTCTTCAGAGCTGCAGTGAAACCAGGAACAACGTGGAGAAAGCACCCACACTGAAAGTGCCTGGAGGGAACATTGGGGCTTCTTCTCAGTGTCTCTGACATAGGGTTTCACTGTCCCGGGAAAGTCTCTGCTAACACCGTGCAGAGCGCTGTGCCCAATATACAGAAACGTCTTGCGGTATCTCCTACAGGGAAAGTGCCAGGAGGGAATTGCGGAGCTTGTTCTCAGTGTCTCTGAGAATTGCTCTGATTATCTGTGTGACCTCTTTGCTAAGACTCTCCAGAGAGCCGTCCTCAAAACAAACACACATCTTGACATATCTCCCACATTGATCGCAGTGTCTCCAGAAACGGCATTCAAGGAGCCAGGAGGTTTTCTCCCTACACTGTCCATTGAGTTGTCCTCAAAACCAATATACATCCTGCTATATCTCCCACATGGAAAGTGCCAGGAGGGAGAAGTGGGGATTATGTTTAGACTTTCTCGGAACTGCTTCAAATCAACTAGATATCTTTGTGCTGTAAATCTCCCAACAGCCAAATGCAAAAGCAGCAAACATCTCGCTGTATGTCCCACATCCAAAGTGCCAAGAGAGACCTTGCTCTCCCTGTCTTTGAGTACTGTTTTCACTGTCCCGGTTACCTCTTTGCTAACATTCTCTTCAGAGCTGCAGTGAAACCAGGAACCACGTGGAGAAGGCACCCACACTGAAAGTGCCTGGAGGGAACATTGGGGCTTCTTCTCAGTGTCTCTGACATAGGGTTTCACTGTCCCGGGAAAGTCTCTGCTAACACCCTGCAGAGCGCTGTGCCCAATATACAGAAACGTCTTGCGGTATCTCCTACAGGGAAAGTGCCAGGAGGGAATTGTGGAGCTTGTTCTCAGTGTCTCTGAGAATTGCTCTGATTATCTGTGTGACCTCTTTGCTAAGACGCTCCAGAGAGCCGTCCTCAAAACAAACACACATCTTGACATATCTCCCTCATTGATCGCAGTGTCTCCAGGAACGGCATTCAAGGAGCCAGGAGGTTTTCTCCCTACACTGTCCATTGAGTTGTCCTCAAAACCAATATACATCCTGCTATATCTCCCACATGGAAAGTGCCAGGAGGGAGAAGTGGGGATTATGTTTAGACTTTCTCGGAACTGCTTCAAATCAACTAGATATCTTTGTGCTGTAAATCTCCCAACAGCCAAACGCAAAAGCAGCAAACATCTCGCTGTATGTCCCACATCCAAAGTGCCAAGAGAGAGCTTGCTCTCCCTGTCTTTGAGTACTGTTTTCACTGTCCCGGTTACCTCTTTGCTAACATTCTCTTCAGAGCTGCAGTGAAACCAGGAACCACGTGGAGAAAGCACCCACACTGAAAGTGCCTGGAGGGAACATTGGGGCTTCTTCTCAGTGTCTCTGACATAGGGTTTCACTGTCCCGGGAAAGTCTCTGCTAACACGCTGCAGAGCGCTGTGCCCAATATACAGAAACGTCTTGCGGTATCTCCTACAGGGAAAGTGCCAGGAGGGAATTGTGGAGCTTGTTCTCAGTGTCTCTGAGAATTGCTCTGATTATCTGTGTGACCTCTTTGCTAAGACGCTCCAGAGAGCCGTCCTCAAAACAAACACACATCTTGACATATCTCCCACATTGATCGCAGTGTCTCCAGAAACGGCATTCAAGGAGCCAGGAGGTTTTCTCCCTACACTGTCCATTGAGTTGTCCTCAAAACCAATATACATCCTGCTATATCTCCCACATGGAAAGTGCCAGGAGGGAGAAGTGGGGATTATGTTTAGACTTTCTCGGAACTGCTTCAAATCAACTAGATATCTTTGTGCTGTAAATCTCCCAACAGCCAAACGCAAAAGCAGCAAACATCTCGCTGTATGTCCCACATCCAAAGTGCCAAGAGAGAGCTTGCTCTCCCTGTCTTTGAGTACTGTTTTCACTGTCCCGGTTACCTCTTTGCTAACATTCTCTTCAGAGCTGCAGTGAAACCAGGAACCACGTGGAGAAGGCACCCACACTGAAAGTGCCTGGAGGGAACATTGGGGCTTCTTCTCAGTGTCTCTGACATAGGGTTTCACTGTCCCGGGAAAGTCTCTGCTAACACCGTGCAGAGCGCTGTGCCCAATATACAGAAACGTCTTGCGGTATCTCCTACAGGGAAAGTGCCAGGAGGGAATTGCGGAGCTTGTTCTCAGTGTCTCTGAGAATTGCTCTGATTATCTGTGTGACCTCTTTGCTAAGACTCTCCAGAGAGCCGTCCTCAAAACAAACACACATCTTGACATATCTCCCACATTGATCGCAGTGTCTCCAGAAACGGCATTCAAGGAGCCAGGAGGTTTTCTCCCTACACTGTCCATTGAGTTGTCCTCAAAACCAATATACATCCTGCTATATCTCCCACATGGAAAGTGCCAGGAGGGAGAAGTGGGGATTATGTTTAGACTTTCTCGGAACTGCTTCAAATCAACTAGATATCTTTGTGCTGTAAATCTCCCAACAGCCAAACGCAAAAGCAGCAAACATCTCGCTGTATGTCCCACATCCAAAGTGCCAAGAGAGAGCTTGCTCTCCCTGTCTTTGAGTACTGTTTTCACTGTCCCGGTTACCTCTTTGCTAACGTTCTCTTCAGAGCCACAGTGAAACCAGGAACCACGTGGAGAAGGCACCCACACTGAAAGTGCCTGGAGGGAACATTGGGGCTTCTTCTCAGTGTCTCTGACATAGGGTTTCACTGTCCCGGGAAAGTCTCTGCTAACACCGTGCAGAGCGCTGTGCCCAATATACAGAAACGTCTTGCGGTATCTCCTACAGGGAAAGTGCCAGGAGGGAGTTGCAGAGCTTGTTCTCAGTGTCTCTGAGAATTGCTCTGATTATCTGTGTGACCTCTTTGCTAAGACTCTCCAGAGAGCCGTCCTCAAAACAAACACACATCTTGACATATCTCCCACATTGATCGCAGTGTCTCCAGAAACGGCATTCAAGGAGCCAGGAGGTTTTCTCCCTACACTGTCCATTGAGTTGTCCTCAAAACCAATATACATCCTGCTATATCTCCCACATGGAAAGTGCCAGGAGGGAGAAGTGGGGATTATGTTTAGACTTTCTCGGAACTGCTTCAAATCAACTAGATATCTTTGTGCTGTAAATCTCCCAACAGCCAAACGCAAAAGCAGCAAACATCTCGCTGTATGTCCCACATCCAAAGTGCCAAGAGAGAGCTTGCTCTCCCTGTCTTTGAGTACTGTTTTCACTGTCCCGGTTACCTCTTTGCTAACATTCTCTTCAGAGCTGCAGTGAAACCAGGAACAACGTGGAGAAAGCACCCACACTGAAAGTGCCTGGAGGGAACATTGGGGCTTCTTCTCAGTGTCTCTGACATAGGGTTTCACTGTCCCGGGAAAGTCTCTGCTAACACCGTGCAGAGCGCTGTGCCCAATATACAGAAACGTCTTGCGGTATCTCCTACAGGGAAAGTGCCAGGAGGGAATTGCGGAGCTTGTTCTCAGTGTCTCTGAGAATTGCTCTGATTATCTGTGTGACCTCTTTGCTAAGACGCTCCAGAGAGCCGTCCTCAAAACAAACACACATCTTGACATATCTCCCACATTGATCGCAGTGTCTCCAGAAACGGCATTCAAGGAGCCAGGAGGTTTTCTCCCTACACTGTCCATTGAGTTGTCCTCAAAACCAATATACATCCTGCTATATCTCCCACATGGAAAGTGCCAGGAGGGAGAAGTGGGGATTATGTTTAGACTTTCTCGGAACTGCTTCAAATCAACTAGATATCTTTGTGCTGTAAATCTCCCAACAGCCAAATGCAAAAGCAGCAAACATCTCGCTGTATGTCCCACATCCAAAGTGCCAAGAGAGAGCTTGCTCTCCCTGTCTTTGAGTACTGTTTTCACTGTCCCGGTTACCTCTTTGCTAACATTCTCTTCAGAGCTGCAGTGAAACCAGGAACCACGTGGAGAAGGCACCCACACTGAAAGTGCCTGGAGGGAACATTGGGGCTTCTTCTCAGTGTCTCTGACATAGGGTTTCACTGTCCCGGGAAAGTCTCTGCTAACACCCTGCAGAGCGCTGTGCCCAATATACAGAAACGTCTTGCGGTATCTCCTACAGGGAAAGTGCCAGGAGGGAATTGTGGAGCTTGTTCTCAGTGTCTCTGAGAATTGCTCTGATTATCTGTGTGACCTCTTTGCTAAGACTCTCCAGAGAGCCGTCCTCAAAACAAACACACATCTTGACATATCTCCCACATTGATCGCAGTGTCTCCAGAAACGGCATTCAAGGAGCCAGGAGGTTTTCTCCCTACACTGTCCATTGAGTTGTCCTCAAAACCAATATACATCCTGCTATATCTCCCACATGGAAAGTGCCAGGAGGGAGAAGTGGGGATTATGTTTAGACTTTCTCGGAACTGCTTCAAATCAACTAGATATCTTTGTGCTGTAAATCTCCCAACAGCCAAACGCAAAAGCAGCAAACATCTCGCTGTATGTCCCACATCCAAAGTGCCAAGAGAGAGCTTGCTCTCCCTGTCTTTGAGTACTGTTTTCACTGTCCCGGTTACCTCTTTGCTAACATTCTCTTCAGAGCTGCAGTGAAACCAGGAACAACGTGGAGAAAGCACCCACACTGAAAGTGCCTGGAGGGAACATTGGGGCTTCTTCTCAGTGTCTCTGACATAGGGTTTCACTGTCCCGGGAAAGTCTCTGCTAACACCGTGCAGAGCGCTGTGCCCAATATACAGAAACGTCTTGCGGTATCTCCTACAGGGAAAGTGCCAGGAGGGAATTGCGGAGCTTGTTCTCAGTGTCTCTGAGAATTGCTCTGATTATCTGTGTGACCTCTTTGCTAAGACTCTCCAGAGAGCCGTCCTCAAAACAAACACACATCTTGACATATCTCCCACATTGATCGCAGTGTCTCCAGAAACGGCATTCAAGGAGCCAGGAGGTTTTCTCCCTACACTGTCCATTGAGTTGTCCTCAAAACCAATATACATCCTGCTATATCTCCCACATGGAAAGTGCCAGGAGGGAGAAGTGGGGATTATGTTTAGACTTTCTCGGAACTGCTTCAAATCAACTAGATATCTTTGTGCTGTAAATCTCCCAACAGCCAAATGCAAAAGCAGCAAACATCTCGCTGTATGTCCCACATCCAAAGTGCCAAGAGAGACCTTGCTCTCCCTGTCTTTGAGTACTGTTTTCACTGTCCCGGTTACCTCTTTGCTAACATTCTCTTCAGAGCTGCAGTGAAACCAGGAACCACGTGGAGAAGGCACCCACACTGAAAGTGCCTGGAGGGAACATTGGGGCTTCTTCTCAGTGTCTCTGACATAGGGTTTCACTGTCCCGGGAAAGTCTCTGCTAACACCCTGCAGAGCGCTGTGCCCAATATACAGAAACGTCTTGCGGTATCTCCTACAGGGAAAGTGCCAGGAGGGAATTGTGGAGCTTGTTCTCAGTGTCTCTGAGAATTGCTCTGATTATCTGTGTGACCTCTTTGCTAAGACGCTCCAGAGAGCCGTCCTCAAAACAAACACACATCTTGACATATCTCCCACATTGATCGCAGTGTCTCCAGAAACGGCATTCAAGGAGCCAGGAGGTTTTCTCCCTACACTGTCCATTGAGTTGTCCTCAAAACCAATATACATCCTGCTATATCTCCCACATGGAAAGTGCCAGGAGGGAGAAGTGGGGATTATGTTTAGACTTTCTCGGAACTGCTTCAAATCAACTAGATATCTTTGTGCTGTAAATCTCCCAACAGCCAAATGCAAAAGCAGCAAACATCTCGCTGTATGTCCCACATCCAAAGTGCCAAGAGAGACCTTGCTCTCCCTGTCTTTGAGTACTGTTTTCACTGTCCCGGTTACCTCTTTGCTAACATTCTCTTCAGAGCTGCAGTGAAACCAGGAACCACGTGGAGAAGGCACCCACACTGAAAGTGCCTGGAGGGAACATTGGGGCTTCTTCTCAGTGTCTCTGACATAGGGTTTCACTGTCCCGGGAAAGTCTCTGCTAACACCCTGCAGAGCGCTGTGCCCAATATACAGAAACGTCTTGCGGTATCTCCTACAGGGAAAGTGCCAGGAGGGAATTGTGGAGCTTGTTCTCAGTGTCTCTGAGAATTGCTCTGATTATCTGTGTGACCTCTTTGCTAAGACGCTCCAGAGAGCCGTCCTCAAAACAAACACACATCTTGACATATCTCCCACATTGATCGCAGTGTCTCCAGAAACGGCATTCAAGGAGCCAGGAGGTTTTCTCCCTACACTGTCCATTGAGTTGTCCTCAAAACCAATATACATCCTGCTATATCTCCCACATGGAAAGTGCCAGGAGGGAGAAGTGGGGATTATGTTTAGACTTTCTCGGAACTGCTTCAAATCAACTAGATATCTTTGTGCTGTAAATCTCCCAACAGCCAAATGCAAAAGCAGCAAACATCTCGCTGTATGTCCCACATCCAAAGTGCCAAGAGAGACCTTGCTCTCCCTGTCTTTGAGTACTGTTTTCACTGTCCCGGTTACCTCTTTGCTAACATTCTCTTCAGAGCTGCAGTGAAACCAGGAACCACGTGGAGAAGGCACCCACACTGAAAGTGCCTGGAGGGAACATTGGGGCTTCTTCTCAGTGTCTCTGACATAGGGTTTCACTGTCCCGGGAAAGTCTCTGCTAACACCCTGCAGAGCGCTGTGCCCAATATACAGAAACGTCTTGCGGTATCTCCTACAGGGAAAGTGCCAGGAGGGAATTGCGGAGCTTGTTCTCAGTGTCTCTGAGAATTGCTCTGATTATCTGTGTGACCTCTTTGCTAAGACGCTCCAGAGAGCCGTCCTCAAAACAAACACACATCTTGACATATCTCCCACATTGATCGCAGTGTCTCCAGAAACGGCATTCAAGGAGCCAGGAGGTTTTCTCCCTACACTGTCCATTGAGTTGTCCTCAAAACCAATATACATCCTGCTATATCTCCCACATGGAAAGTGCCAGGAGGGAGAAGTGGGGATTATGTTTAGACTTTCTCGGAACTGCTTCAAATCAACTAGATATCTTTGTGCTGTAAATCTCCCAACAGCCAAACGCAAAAGCAGCAAACATCTCGCTGTATGTCCCACATCCAAAGTGCCAAGAGAGAGCTTGCTCTCCCTGTCTTTGAGTACTGTTTTCACTGTCCCGGTTACCTCTTTGCTAACATTCTCTTCAGAGCTGCAGTGAAACCAGGAACCACGTGGAGAAGGCACCCACACTGAAAGTGCCTGGAGGGAACATTGGGGCTTCTTCTCAGTGTCTCTGACATAGGGTTTCACTGTCCCGGGAAAGTCTCTGCTAACACGCTGCAGAGCGCTGTGCCCAATATACAGAAACGTCTTGCGGTATCTCCTACAGGGAAAGTGCCAGGAGGGAATTGTGGAGCTTGTTCTCAGTGTCTCTGAGAATTGCTCTGATTATCTGTGTGACCTCTTTGCTAAGACGCTCCAGAGAGCCGTCCTCAAAACAAACACACATCTTGACATATCTCCCACATTGATCGCAGTGTCTCCAGAAACGGCATTCAAGGAGCCAGGAGGTTTTCTCCCTACACTGTCCATTGAGTTGTCCTCAAAACCAATATACATCCTGCTATATCTCCCACATGGAAAGTGCCAGGAGGGAGAAGTGGGGATTATGTTTAGACTTTCTCGGAACTGCTTCAAATCAACTCGATATCTTTGTGCTGTAAATCTCCCAACAGCCAAACGCAAAAGCAGCAAACATCTCGCTGTATGTCCCACATCCAAAGTGCCAAGAGAGAGCTTGCTCTCCCTGTCTTTGAGTACTGTTTTCACTGTCCCGGTTACCTCTTTGCTAACATTCTCTTCAGAGCTGCAGTGAAACCAGGAACCACGTGGAGAAGGCACCCACACTGAAAGTGCCTGGAGGGAACATTGGGGCTTCTTCTCAGTGTCTCTGACATAGGGTTTCACTGTCCCGGGAAAGTCTCTGCTAACACCGTGCAGAGCGCTGTGCCCAATATACAGAAACGTCTTGCGGTATCTCCTACAGGGAAAGTGCCAGGAGGGAATTGTGGAGCTTGTTCTCAGTGTCTCTGAGAATTGCTCTGATTATCTGTGTGACCTCTTTGCTAAGACTCTCCAGAGAGCCGTCCTCAAAACAAACACACATCTTGACATATCTCCCACATTGATCGCAGTGTCTCCAGAAACGGCATTCAAGGAGCCAGGAGGTTTTCTCCCTACACTGTCCATTGAGTTGTCCTCAAAACCAATATACATCCTGCTATATCTCCCACATGGAAAGTGCCAGGAGGGAGAAGTGGGGATTATGTTTAGACTTTCTCGGAACTGCTTCAAATCAACTAGATATCTTTGTGCTGTAAATCTCCCAACAGCCAAACGCAAAAGCAGCAAACATCTCGCTGTATGTCCCACATCCAAAGTGCCAAGAGAGAGCTTGCTCTCCCTGTCTTTGAGTACTGTTTTCACTGTCCCGGTTACCTCTTTGCTAACATTCTCTTCAGAGCTGCAGTGAAACCAGGAACCACGTGGAGAAGGCACCCACACTGAAAGTGCCTGGAGGGAACATTGGGGCTTCTTCTCAGTGTCTCTGACATAGGGTTTCACTGTCCCGGGAAAGTCTCTGCTAACACCCTGCAGAGCGCTGTGCCCAATATACAGAAACGTCTTGCGGTATCTCCTACAGGGAAAGTGCCAGGAGGGAATTGTGGAGCTTGTTCTCAGTGTCTCTGAGAATTGCTCTGATTATCTGTGTGACCTCTTTGCTAAGACGCTCCAGAGAGCCGTCCTCAAAACAAACACACATCTTGACATATCTCCCACATTGATCGCAGTGTCTCCAGAAACGGCATTCAAGGAGCCAGGAGGTTTTCTCCCTACACTGTCCATTGAGTTGTCCTCAAAACCAATATACATCCTGCTATATCTCCCACATGGAAAGTGCCAGGAGGGAGAAGTGGGGATTATGTTTAGACTTTCTCGGAACTGCTTCAAATCAACTAGATATCTTTGTGCTGTAAATCTCCCAACAGCCAAATGCAAAAGCAGCAAACATCTCGCTGTATGTCCCACATCCAAAGTGCCAAGAGAGACCTTGCTCTCCCTGTCTTTGAGTACTGTTTTCACTGTCCCGGTTACCTCTTTGCTAACATTCTCTTCAGAGCTGCAGTGAAACCAGGAACCACGTGGAGAAGGCACCCACACTGAAAGTGCCTGGAGGGAACATTGGGGCTTCTTCTCAGTGTCTCTGACATAGGGTTTCACTGTCCCGGGAAAGTCTCTGCTAACACCCTGCAGAGCGCTGTGCCCAATATACAGAAACGTCTTGCGGTATCTCCTACAGGGAAAGTGCCAGGAGGGAATTGCGGAGCTTGTTCTCAGTGTCTCTGAGAATTGCTCTGATTATCTGTGTGACCTCTTTGCTAAGACGCTCCAGAGAGCCGTCCTCAAAACAAACACACATCTTGACATATCTCCCACATTGATCGCAGTGTCTCCAGAAACGGCATTCAAGGAGCCAGGAGGTTTTCTCCCTACACTGTCCATTGAGTTGTCCTCAAAACCAATATACATCCTGCTATATCTCCCACATGGAAAGTGCCAGGAGGGAGAAGTGGGGATTATGTTTAGACTTTCTCGGAACTGCTTCAAATCAACTAGATATCTTTGTGCTGTAAATCTCCCAACAGCCAAACGCAAAAGCAGCAAACATCTCGCTGTATGTCCCACATCCAAAGTGCCAAGAGAGAGCTTGCTCTCCCTGTCTTTGAGTACTGTTTTCACTGTCCCGGTTACCTCTTTGCTAACATTCTCTTCAGAGCTGCAGTGAAACCAGGAACCACGTGGAGAAGGCACCCACACTGAAAGTGCCTGGAGGGAACATTGGGGCTTCTTCTCAGTGTCTCTGACATAGGGTTTCACTGTCCCGGGAAAGTCTCTGCTAACACGCTGCAGAGCGCTGTGCCCAATATACAGAAACGTCTTGCGGTATCTCCTACAGGGAAAGTGCCAGGAGGGAATTGTGGAGCTTGTTCTCAGTGTCTCTGAGAATTGCTCTGATTATCTGTGTGACCTCTTTGCTAAGACGCTCCAGAGAGCCGTCCTCAAAACAAACACACATCTTGACATATCTCCCACATTGATCGCAGTGTCTCCAGAAACGGCATTCAAGGAGCCAGGAGGTTTTCTCCCTACACTGTCCATTGAGTTGTCCTCAAAACCAATATACATCCTGCTATATCTCCCACATGGAAAGTGCCAGGAGGGAGAAGTGGGGATTATGTTTAGACTTTCTCGGAACTGCTTCAAATCAACTCGATATCTTTGTGCTGTAAATCTCCCAACAGCCAAACGCAAAAGCAGCAAACATCTCGCTGTATGTCCCACATCCAAAGTGCCAAGAGAGAGCTTGCTCTCCCTGTCTTTGAGTACTGTTTTCACTGTCCCGGTTACCTCTTTGCTAACATTCTCTTCAGAGCTGCAGTGAAACCAGGAACCACGTGGAGAAGGCACCCACACTGAAAGTGCCTGGAGGGAACATTGGGGCTTCTTCTCAGTGTCTCTGACATAGGGTTTCACTGTCCCGGGAAAGTCTCTGCTAACACCGTGCAGAGCGCTGTGCCCAATATACAGAAACGTCTTGCGGTATCTCCTACAGGGAAAGTGCCAGGAGGGAATTGTGGAGCTTGTTCTCAGTGTCTCTGAGAATTGCTCTGATTATCTGTGTGACCTCTTTGCTAAGACTCTCCAGAGAGCCGTCCTCAAAACAAACACACATCTTGACATATCTCCCACATTGATCGCAGTGTCTCCAGAAACGGCATTCAAGGAGCCAGGAGGTTTTCTCCCTACACTGTCCATTGAGTTGTCCTCAAAACCAATATACATCCTGCTATATCTCCCACATGGAAAGTGCCAGGAGGGAGAAGTGGGGATTATGTTTAGACTTTCTCGGAACTGCTTCAAATCAACTAGATATCTTTGTGCTGTAAATCTCCCAACAGCCAAACGCAAAAGCAGCAAACATCTCGCTGTATGTCCCACATCCAAAGTGCCAAGAGAGAGCTTGCTCTCCCTGTCTTTGAGTACTGTTTTCACTGTCCCGGTTACCTCTTTGCTAACATTCTCTTCAGAGCTGCAGTGAAACCAGGAACCACGTGGAGAAGGCACCCACACTGAAAGTGCCTGGAGGGAACATTGGGGCTTCTTCTCAGTGTCTCTGACATAGGGTTTCACTGTCCCGGGAAAGTCTCTGCTAACACGCTGCAGAGCGCTGTGCCCAATATACAGAAACGTCTTGCGGTATCTCCTACAGGGAAAGTGCCAGGAGGGAATTGTGGAGCTTGTTCTCAGTGTCTCTGAGAATTGCTCTGATTATCTGTGTGACCTCTTTGCTAAGACGCTCCAGAGAGCCGTCCTCAAAACAAACACACATCTTGACATATCTCCCACATTGATCGCAGTGTCTCCAGAAACGGCATTCAAGGAGCCAGGAGGTTTTCTCCCTACACTGTCCATTGAGTTGTCCTCAAAACCAATATACATCCTGCTATATCTCCCACATGGAAAGTGCCAGGAGGGAGAAGTGGGGATTATGTTTAGACTTTCTCGGAACTGCTTCAAATCAACTCGATATCTTTGTGCTGTAAATCTCCCAACAGCCAAACGCAAAAGCAGCAAACATCTCGCTGTATGTCCCACATCCAAAGTGCCAAGAGAGAGCTTGCTCTCCCTGTCTTTGAGTACTGTTTTCACTGTCCCGGTTACCTCTTTGCTAACATTCTCTTCAGAGCTGCAGTGAAACCAGGAACCACGTGGAGAAGGCACCCACACTGAAAGTGCCTGGAGGGAACATTGGGGCTTCTTCTCAGTGTCTCTGACATAGGGTTTCACTGTCCCGGGAAAGTCTCTGCTAACACCGTGCAGAGCGCTGTGCCCAATATACAGAAACGTCTTGCGGTATCTCCTACAGGGAAAGTGCCAGGAGGGAATTGTGGAGCTTGTTCTCAGTGTCTCTGAGAATTGCTCTGATTATCTGTGTGACCTCTTTGCTAAGACTCTCCAGAGAGCCGTCCTCAAAACAAACACACATCTTGACATATCTCCCACATTGATCGCAGTGTCTCCAGAAACGGCATTCAAGGAGCCAGGAGGTTTTCTCCCTACACTGTCCATTGAGTTGTCCTCAAAACCAATATACATCCTGCTATATCTCCCACATGGAAAGTGCCAGGAGGGAGAAGTGGGGATTATGTTTAGACTTTCTCGGAACTGCTTCAAATCAACTAGATATCTTTGTGCTGTAAATCTCCCAACAGCCAAACGCAAAAGCAGCAAACATCTCGCTGTATGTCCCACATCCAAAGTGCCAAGAGAGAGCTTGCTCTCCCTGTCTTTGAGTACTGTTTTCACTGTCCCGGTTACCTCTTTGCTAACATTCTCTTCAGAGCTGCAGTGAAACCAGGAACCACGTGGAGAAAGCACCCACACTGAAAGTGCCTGGAGGGAACATTGGGGCTTCTTCTCAGTGTCTCTGACATAGGGTTTCACTGTCCCGGGAAAGTCTCTGCTAACACCCTGCAGAGCGCTGTGCCCAATATACAGAAACGTCTTGCGGTATCTCCTACAGGGAAAGTGCCAGGAGGGAATTGCGGAGCTTGTTCTCAGTGTCTCTGAGAATTGCTCTGATTATCTGTGTGACCTCTTTGCTAAGACTCTCCAGAGAGCCGTCCTCAAAACAAACACACATCTTGACATATCTCCCACATTGATCGCAGTGTCTCCAGAAACGGCATTCAAGGAGCCAGGAGGTTTTCTCCCTACACTGTCCATTGAGTTGTCCTCAAAACCAATATACATCCTGCTATATCTCCCACATGGAAAGTGCCAGGAGGGAGAAGTGGGGATTATGTTTAGACTTTCTCGGAACTGCTTCAAATCAACTAGATATCTTTGTGCTGTAAATCTCCCAACAGCCAAACGCAAAAGCAGCAAACATCTCGCTGTATGTCCCACATCCAAAGTGCCAAGAGAGACCTTGCTCTCCCTGTCTTTGAGTACTGTTTTCACTGTCCCGGTTACCTCTTTGCTAACATTCTCTTCAGAGCTGCAGTGAAACCAGGAACCACGTGGAGAAGGCACCCACACTGAAAGTGCCTGGAGGGAACATTGGGGCTTCTTCTCAGTGTCTCTGACATAGGGTTTCACTGTCCCGGGAAAGTCTCTGCTAACACCGTGCAGAGCGCTGTGCCCAATATACAGAAACGTCTTGCGGTATCTCCTACAGGGAAAGTGCCAGGAGGGAATTGCGGAGCTTGTTCTCAGTGTCTCTGAGAATTGCTCTGATTATCTGTGTGACCTCTTTGCTAAGACTCTCCAGAGAGCCGTCCTCAAAACAAACACACATCTTGACATATCTCCCACATTGATCGCAGTGTCTCCAGAAACGGCATTCAAGGAGCCAGGAGGTTTTCTCCCTACACTGTCCATTGAGTTGTCCTCAAAACCAATATACATCCTGCTATATCTCCCACATGGAAAGTGCCAGGAGGGAGAAGTGGGGATTATGTTTAGACTTTCTCGGAACTGCTTCAAATCAACTAGATATCTTTGTGCTGTAAATCTCCCAACAGCCAAACGCAAAAGCAGCAAACATCTCGCTGTATGTCCCACATCCAAAGTGCCAAGAGAGAGCTTGCTCTCCCTGTCTTTGAGTACTGTTTTCACTGTCCCGGTTACCTCTTTGCTAACATTCTCTTCAGAGCTGCAGTGAAACCAGGAACCACGTGGAGAAAGCACCCACACTGAAAGTGCCTGGAGGGAACATTGGGGCTTCTTCTCAGTGTCTCTGACATAGGGTTTCACTGTCCCGGGAAAGTCTCTGCTAACACCGTGCAGAGCGCTGTGCCCAATATACAGAAACGTCTTGCGGTATCTCCTACAGGGAAAGTGCCAGGAGGGAATTGCGGAGCTTGTTCTCAGTGTCTCTGAGAATTGCTCTGATTATCTGTGTGACCTCTTTGCTAAGACTCTCCAGAGAGCCGTCCTCAAAACAAACACACATCTTGACATATCTCCCACATTGATCGCAGTGTCTCCAGAAACGGCATTCAAGGAGCCAGGAGGTTTTCTCCCTACACTGTCCATTGAGTTGTCCTCAAAACCAATATACATCCTGCTATATCTCCCACATGGAAAGTGCCAGGAGGGAGAAGTGGGGATTATGTTTAGACTTTCTCGGAACTGCTTCAAATCAACTCGATATCTTTGTGCTGTAAATCTCCCAACAGCCAAACGCAAAAGCAGCAAACATCTCGCTGTATGTCCCACATCCAAAGTGCCAAGAGAGAGCTTGCTCTCCCTGTCTTTGAGTAATGTTTTCACTGTCCCGGTTACCTCTTTGCTAACATTCTCTTCAGAGCTGCAGTGAAACCAGGAACCACGTGGAGAAAGCACCCACACTGAAAGTGCCTGGAGGGAACATTGGGGCTTCTTCTCAGTGTCTCTGACATAGGGTTTCACTGTCCCGGGAAAGTCTCTGCTAACACCGTGCAGAGCGCTGTGCCCAATATACAGAAACGTCTTGCGGTATCTCCTACAGGGAAAGTGCCAGGAGGGAATTGCGGAGCTTGTTCTCAGTGTCTCTGAGAATTGCTCTGATTATCTGTGTGACCTCTTTGCTAAGACTCTCCAGAGAGCCGTCCTCAAAACAAACACACATCTTGACATATCTCCCACATTGATCGCAGTGTCTCCAGAAACGGCATTCAAGGAGCCAGGACCTTTTCTCCCTACACTGTCCATTGAGTTGTCCTCAAAACCAATATACATCCTGCTATATCTCCCACATGGAAAGTGCCAGGAGGGAGAAGTGGGGATTATGTTTAGACTTTCTCGGAACTGCTTCAAATCAACTCGATATCTTTGTGCTGTAAATCTCCCAACAGCCAAACGCAAAAGCAGCAAACATCTCGCTGTATGTCCCACATCCAAAGTGCCAAGAGAGAGCTTGCTCTCCCTGTCTTTGAGTACTGTTTTCACTGTCCCGGTTACCTCTTTGCTAACATTCTCTTCAGAGCTGCAGTGAAACCAGGAACCACGTGGAGAAGGCACCCACACTGAAAGTGCCTGGAGGGAACATTGGGGCTTCTTCTCAGTGTCTCTGACATAGGGTTTCACTGTCCCGGGAAAGTCTCTGCTAACACCGTGCAGAGCGCTGTGCCCAATATACAGAAACGTCTTGCGGTATCTCCTACAGGGAAAGTGCCAGGAGGGAATTGCGGAGCTTGTTCTCAGTGTCTCTGAGAATTGCTCTGATTATCTGTGTGACCTCTTTGCTAAGACTCTCCAGAGAGCCGTCCTCAAAACAAACACACATCTTGACATATCTCCCACATTGATCGCAGTGTCTCCAGAAACGGCATTCAAGGAGCCAGGAGGTTTTCTCCCTACACTGTCCATTGAGTTGTCCTCAAAACCAATATACATCCTGCTATATCTCCCACATGGAAAGTGCCAGGAGGGAGAAGTGGGGATTATGTTTAGACTTTCTCGGAACTGCTTCAAATCAACTAGATATCTTTGTGCTGTAAATCTCCCAACAGCCAAACGCAAAAGCAGCAAACATCTCGCTGTATGTCCCACATCCAAAGTGCCAAGAGAGAGCTTGCTCTCCCTGTCTTTGAGTACTGTTTTCACTGTCCCGGTTACCTCTTTGCTAACATTCTCTTCAGAGCTGCAGTGAAACCAGGAACCACGTGGAGAAAGCACCCACACTGAAAGTGCCTGGAGGGAACATTGGGGCTTCTTCTCAGTGTCTCTGACATAGGGTTTCACTGTCCCGGGAAAGTCTCTGCTAACACCGTGCAGAGCGCTGTGCCCAATATACAGAAACGTCTTGCGGTATCTCCTACAGGGAAAGTGCCAGGAGGGAATTGCGGAGCTTGTTCTCAGTGTCTCTGAGAATTGCTCTGATTATCTGTGTGACCTCTTTGCTAAGACGCTCCAGAGAGCCGTCCTCAAAACAAACACACATCTTGACATATCTCCCACATTGATCGCAGTGTCTCCAGAAACGGCATTCAAGGAGCCAGGAGGTTTTCTCCCTACACTGTCCATTGAGTTGTCCTCAAAACCAATATACATCCTGCTATATCTCCCACATGGAAAGTGCCAGGAGGGAGAAGTGGGGATTATGTTTAGACTTTCTCGGAACTGCTTCAAATCAACTCGATATCTTTGTGCTGTAAATCTCCCAACAGCCAAACGCAAAAGCAGCAAACATCTCGCTGTATGTCCCACATCCAAAGTGCCAAGAGAGACCTTGCTCTCCCTGTCTTTGAGTACTGTTTTCACTGTCCCGGTTACCTCTTTGCTAACATTCTCTTCAGAGCTGCAGTGAAACCAGGAACCACGTGGAGAAGGCACCCACACTGAAAGTGCCTGGAGGGAACATTGGGGCTTCTTCTCAGTGTCTCTGACATAGGGTTTCACTGTCCCGGGAAAGTCTCTGCTAACACCGTGCAGAGCGCTGTGCCCAATATACAGAAACGTCTTGCGGTATCTCCTACAGGGAAAGTGCCAGGAGGGAATTGCGGAGCTTGTTCTCAGTGTCTCTGAGAATTGCTCTGATTATCTGTGTGACCTCTTTGCTAAGACTCTCCAGAGAGCCGTCCCCAAAACAAACACACATCTTGACATATCTCCCACATTGATCGCAGTGTCTCCAGAAACGGCATTCAAGGAGCCAGGAGGTTTTCTCCCTACACTGTCCATTGAGTTGTCCTCAAAACCAATATACATCCTGCTATATCTCCCACATGGAAAGTGCCAGGAGGGAGAAGTGGGGATTATGTTTAGACTTTCTCGGAACTGCTTCAAATCAACTCGATATCTTTGTGCTGTAAATCTCCCAACAGCCAAACGCAAAAGCAGCAAACATCTCGCTGTATGTCCCACATCCAAAGTGCCAAGAGAGAGCTTGCTCTCCCTGTCTTTGAGTACTGTTTTCACTGTCCCGGTTACCTCTTTGCTAACATTCTCTTCAGAGCTGCAGTGAAACCAGGAACCACGTGGAGAAGGCACCCACACTGAAAGTGCCTGGAGGGAACATTGGGGCTTCTTCTCAGTGTCTCTGCCATAGGGTTTCACTGTCCCGGGAAAGTCTCTGCTAACACCCTGCAGAGCGCTGTGCCCAATATACAGAAACGTCTTGCGGTATCTCCTACAGGGAAAGTGCCAGGAGGGAATTGCGGAGCTTGTTCTCAGTGTCTCTGAGAATTGCTCTGATTATCTGTGTGACCTCTTTGCTAAGACTCTCCAGAGAGCCGTCCTCAAAACAAACACACATCTTGACATATCTCCCACATTGATGGCAGTGTCTCCAGAAACGGCATTCAAGGAGCCAGGAGGTTTTCTCCCTACACTGTCCATTGAGTTGTCCTCAAAACCAATATACATCCTGCTATATCTCCCACATGGAAAGTGCCAGGAGGGAGAAGTGGGGATTATGTTTTGACTTTCTCGGAACTGCTTCAAATCAACTAGATATCTTTGTGCTGTAAATCTCCCAACAGCCAAACGCAAAAGCAGCAAACATCTCGCTGTATGTCCCACATCCAAAGTGCCAAGAGAGAGCTTGCTCTCCCTGTCTTTGAGTACTGTTTTCACTGTCCCGGTTACCTCTTTGCTAACGTTCTCTTCAGAGCCGCAGTGAAACCAGGAACCACGTGGAGAAGGCACCCACACTGAAAGTGCCTGGAGGGAACATTGGGGCTTCTTCTCAGTGTCTCTGCCATAGGGTTTCACTGTCCCGGGAAAGTCTCTGCTAACACCCTGCAGAGCGCTGTGCCCAATATACAGAAACGTCTTGCGGTATCTCCTACAGGGAAAGTGCCAGGAGGGAATTGCGGAGCTTGTTCTCAGTGTCTCTGAGAATTGCTCTGATTATCTGTGTGACCTCTTTGCTAAGACTCTCCAGAGAGCCGTCCTCAAAACAAACACACATCTTGACATATCTCCCACATTGATCGCAGTGTCTCCAGAAACGGCATTCAAGGAGCCAGGAGGTTTTCTCCCTACACTGTCCATTGAGTTGTCCTCAAAACCAATATACATCCTGCTATATCTCCCACATGGAAAGTGCCAGGAGGGAGAAGTGGGGATTATGTTTAGACTTTCTCGGAACTGCTTCAAATCAACTAGATATCTTTGTGCTGTAAATCTCCCAACAGCCAAACGCAAAAGCAGCAAACATCTCGCTGTATGTCCCACATCCAAAGTGCCAAGAGAGAGCTTGCTCTCCCTGTCTTTGAGTACTGTTTTCACTGTCCCGGTTACCTCTTTGCTAACATTCTCTTCAGAGCCGCAGTGAAACCAGGAACCACGTGGAGAAGGCACCCACACTGAAAGTGCCTGGAGGGAACATTGGGGCTTCTTCTCAGTGTCTCTGACATAGGGTTTCACTGTCCCGGGAAAGTCTCTGCTAACACCGTGCAGAGCGCTGTGCCCAATGTACAGAAACGTCTTGCGGTATCTCCTACAGGGAAAGTGCCAGGAGGGAATTGTGGAGCTTGTTCTCAGTGTCTCTGAGAATTGCTCTGATTATCTGTGTGACCTCTTTGCTAAGACTCTCCAGAGAGCCGTCCTCAAAACAAACACACATCTTGACATATCTCCCACATTGATCGCAGTGTCTCCAGAAACGGCATTCAAGGAGCCAGGACCTTTTCTCCCTACACTGTCCATTGAGTTGTCCTCAAAACCAATATACATCCTGCTATATCTCCCACATGGAAAGTGCCAGGAGGGAGAAGTGGGGATTATGTTTAGACTTTCTCGGAACTGCTTCAAATCAACTAGATATCTTTGTGCTGTAAATCTCCCAACAGCCAAACGCAAAAGCAGCAAACATCTCGCTGTATGTCCCACATCCAAAGTGCCAAGAGAGAGCTTGCTCTCCCTGTCTTTGAGTAATGTTTTCACTGTCCCGGTTACCTCTTTGCTAACATTCTCTTCAGAGCTGCAGTGAAACCAGGAACCACGTGGAGAAGGCACCCACACTGAAAGTGCCTGGAGGGAACATTGGGGCTTCTTCTCAGTGTCTCTGACATAGGGTTTCACTGTCCCGGGAAAGTCTCTGCTAACACCGTGCAGAGCGCTGTGCCCAATATACAGAAACGTCTTGCGGTATCTCCTACAGGGAAAGTGCCAGGAGGGAATTGCGGAGCTTGTTCTCAGTGTCTCTGAGAATTGCTCTGATTATCTGTGTGACCTCTTTGCTAAGACTCTCCAGAGAGCCGTCCCCAAAACAAACACACATCTTGACATATCTCCCACATTGATCGCAGTGTCTCCAGAAACGGCATTCAAGGAGCCAGGAGGTTTTCTCCCTACACTGTCCATTGAGTTGTCCTCAAAACCAATATACATCCTGCTATATCTCCCACATGGAAAGTGCCAGGAGGGAGAAGTGGGGATTATGTTTAGACTTTCTCGGAACTGCTTCAAATCAACTCGATATCTTTGTGCTGTAAATCTCCCAACAGCCAAACGCAAAAGCAGCAAACATCTCGCTGTATGTCCCACATCCAAAGTGCCAAGAGAGAGCTTGCTCTCCCTGTCTTTGAGTACTGTTTTCACTGTCCCGGTTACCTCTTTGCTAACATTCTCTTCAGAGCTGCAGTGAAACCAGGAACCACGTGGAGAAGGCACCCACACTGAAAGTGCCTGGAGGGAACATTGGGGCTTCTTCTCAGTGTCTCTGACATAGGGTTTCACTGTCCCGGGAAAGTCTCTGCTAACACCGTGCAGAGCGCTGTGCCCAATATACAGAAACGTCTTGCGGTATCTCCTACAGGGAAAGTGCCAGGAGGGAATTGCGGAGCTTGTTCTCAGTGTCTCTGAGAATTGCTCTGATTATCTGTGTGACCTCTTTGCTAAGACTCTCCAGAGAGCCGTCCCCAAAACAAACACACATCTTGACATATCTCCCACATTGATCGCAGTGTCTCCAGAAACGGCATTCAAGGAGCCAGGAGGTTTTCTCCCTACACTGTCCATTGAGTTGTCCTCAAAACCAATATACATCCTGCTATATCTCCCACATGGAAAGTGCCAGGAGGGAGAAGTGGGGATTATGTTTAGACTTTCTCGGAACTGCTTCAAATCAACTAGATATCTTTGTGCTGTAAATCTCCCAACAGCCAAACGCAAAAGCAGCAAACATCTCGCTGTATGTCCCACATCCAAAGTGCCAAGAGAGAGCTTGCTCTCCCTGTCTTTGAGTACTGTTTTCACTGTCCCGGTTACCTCTTTGCTAACATTCTCTTCAGAGCTGCAGTGAAACCAGGAACCACGTGGAGAAGGCACCCACACTGAAAGTGCCTGGAGGGAACATTGGGGCTTCTTCTCAGTGTCTCTGACATAGGGTTTCACTGTCCCGGGAAAGTCTCTGCTAACACCGTGCAGAGCGCTGTGCCCAATATACAGAAACGTCTTGCGGTATCTCCTACAGGGAAAGTGCCAGGAGGGAATTGCGGAGCTTGTTCTCAGTGTCTCTGAGAATTGCTCTGATTATCTGTGTGACCTCTTTGCTAAGACTCTCCAGAGAGCCGTCCCCAAAACAAACACACATCTTGACATATCTCCCACATTGATCGCAGTGTCTCCAGAAACGGCATTCAAGGAGCCAGGACCTTTTCTCCCTACACTGTCCATTGAGTTGTCCTCAAAACCAATATACATCCTGCTATATCTCCCACATGGAAAGTGCCAGGAGGGAGAAGTGGGGATTATGTTTAGACTTTCTCGGAACTGCTTCAAATCAACTAGATATCTTTGTGCTGTAAATCTCCCAACAGCCAAACGCAAAAGCAGCAAACATCTCGCTGTATGTCCCACATCCAAAGTGCCAAGAGAGAGCTTGCTCTCCCTGTCTTTGAGTACTGTTTTCACTGTCCCGGTTACCTCTTTGCTAACATTCTCTTCAGAGCTGCAGTGAAACCAGGAACCACGTGGAGAAGGCACCCACACTGAAAGTGCCTGGAGGGAACATTGGGGCTTCTTCTCAGTGTCTCTGACATAGGGTTTCACTGTCCCGGGAAAGTCTCTGCTAACACCCTGCAGAGCGCTGTGCCCAATATACAGAAACGTCTTGCGGTATCTCCTACAGGGAAAGTGCCAGGAGGGAATTGCGGAGCTTGTTCTCAGTGTCTCTGAGAATTGCTCTGATTATCTGTGTGACCTCTTTGCTAAGACGCTCCAGAGAGCCGTCCTCAAAACAAACACACATCTTGACATATCTCCCACATTGATCGCAGTGTCTCCAGAAACGGCATTCAAGGAGCCAGGACCTTTTCTCCCTACACTGTCCATTGAGTTGTCCTCAAAACCAATATACATCCTGCTATATCTCCCACATGGAAAGTGCCAGGAGGGAGAAGTGGGGATTATGTTTAGACTTTCTCGGAACTGCTTCAAATCAACTCGATATCTTTGTGCTGTAAATCTCCCAACAGCCAAACGCAAAAGCAGCAAACATCTCGCTGTATGTCCCACATCCAAAGTGCCAAGAGAGAGCTTGCTCTCCCTGTCTTTGAGTACTGTTTTCACTGTCCCGGTTACCTCTTTGCTAACATTCTCTTCAGAGCCGCAGTGAAACCAGGAACCACGTGGAGAAGTCACCCACACTGAAAGTGCCTGGAGGGAACATTGGGGCTTCTTCTCAGTGTCTCTGACATAGGGTTTCACTGTCCCGGGAAAGTCTCTGCTAACACCGTGCAGAGCGCTGTGCCCAATATACAGAAACGTCTTGCGGTATCTCCTACAGGGAAAGTGCCAGGAGGGAATTGCGGAGCTTGTTCTCAGTGTCTCTGAGAATTGCTCTGATTATCTGTGTGACCTCTTTGCTAAGACTCTCCAGAGAGCCGTCCTCAAAACAAACACACATCTTGACATATCTCCCACATTGATCGCAGTGTCTCCAGAAACGGCATTCAAGGAGCCAGGAGGTTTTCTCCCTACACTGTCCATTGAGTTGTCCTCAAAACCAATATACATCCTGCTATATCTCCCACATGGAAAGTGCCAGGAGGGAGAAGTGGGGATTATGTTTAGACTTTCTCGGAACTGCTTCAAATCAACTAGATATCTTTGTGCTGTAAATCTCCCAACAGCCAAACGCAAAAGCAGCAAACATCTCGCTGTATGTCCCACATCCAAAGTGCCAAGAGAGAGCTTGCTCTCCCTGTCTTTGAGTACTGTTTTCACTGTCCTGGTTACCTCTTTGCTAACGTTCTCTTCAGAGCCACAGTGAAACCAGGAACCACGTGGAGAAGGCACCCACACTGAAAGTGCCTGGAGGGAACATTGGGGCTTCTTCTCAGTGTCTCTGACATAGGGTTTCACTGTCCCGGGAAAGTCTCTGCTAACACCGTGCAGAGCGCTGTGCCCAATATACAGAAACGTCTTGCGGTATCTCCTACAGGGAAAGTGCCAGGAGGGAATTGCGGAGCTTGTTCTCAGTGTCTCTGAGAATTGCTCTGATTATCTGTGTGACCTCTTTGCTAAGACTCTCCAGAGAGCCGTCCCCAAAACAAACACACATCTTGACATATCTCCCACATTGATCGCAGTGTCTCCAGAAACGGCATTCAAGGAGCCAGGACCTTTTCTCCCTACACTGTCCATTGAGTTGTCCTCAAAACCAATATACATCCTGCTATATCTCCCACATGGAAAGTGCCAGGAGGGAGAAGTGGGGATTATGTTTAGACTTTCTCGGAACTGCTTCAAATCAACTAGATATCTTTGTGCTGTAAATCTCCCAACAGCCAAACGCAAAAGCAGCAAACATCTCGCTGTATGTCCCACATCCAAAGTGCCAAGAGAGAGCTTGCTCTCCCTGTCTTTGAGTACTGTTTTCACTGTCCCGGTTACCTCTTTGCTAACATTCTCTTCAGAGCTGCAGTGAAACCAGGAACCACGTGGAGAAGGCACCCACACTGAAAGTGCCTGGAGGGAACATTGGGGCTTCTTCTCAGTGTCTCTGACATAGGGTTTCACTGTCCCGGGAAAGTCTCTGCTAACACCGTGCAGAGCGCTGTGCCCAATATACAGAAACGTCTTGCGGTATCTCCTACAGGGAAAGTGCCAGGAGGGAATTGCGGAGCTTGTTCTCAGTGTCTCTGAGAATTGCTCTGATTATCTGTGTGACCTCTTTGCTAAGACTCTCCAGAGAGCCGTCCTCAAAACAAACACACATCTTGACATATCTCCCACATTGATCGCAGTGTCTCCAGAAACGGCATTCAAGGAGCCAGGAGGTTTTCTCCCTACACTGTCCATTGAGTTGTCCTCAAAACCAATATACATCCTGCTATATCTCCCACATGGAAAGTGCCAGGAGGGAGAAGTGGGGATTATGTTTAGACTTTCTCGGAACTGCTTCAAATCAACTAGATATCTTTGTGCTGTAAATCTCCCAACAGCCAAACGCAAAAGCAGCAAACATCTCGCTGTATGTCCCACATCCAAAGTGCCAAGAGAGAGCTTGCTCTCCCTGTCTTTGAGTACTGTTTTCACTGTCCTGGTTACCTCTTTGCTAACGTTCTCTTCAGAGCCGCAGTGAAACCAGGAACCACGTGGAGAAGGCACCCACACTGAAAGTGCCTGGAGGGAACATTGGGGCTTCTTCTCAGTGTCTCTGACATAGGGTTTCACTGTCCCGGGAAAGTCTCTGCTAACACCGTGCAGAGCGCTGTGCCCAATATACAGAAACGTCTTGCGGTATCTCCTACAGGGAAAGTGCCAGGAGGGAATTGCGGAGCTTGTTCTCAGTGTCTCTGAGAATTGCTCTGATTATCTGTGTGACCTCTTTGCTAAGACTCTCCAGAGAGCCGTCCTCAAAACAAACACACATCTTGACATATCTCCCACATTGATCGCAGTGTCTCCAGAAACGGCATTCAAGGAGCCAGGAGGTTTTCTCCCTACACTGTCCATTGAGTTGTCCTCAAAACCAATATACATCCTGCTATATCTCCCACATGGAAAGTGCCAGGAGGGAGAAGTGGGGATTATGTTTAGACTTTCTCGGAACTGCTTCAAATCAACTAGATATCTTTGTGCTGTAAATCTCCCAACAGCCAAACGCAAAAGCAGCAAACATCTCGCTGTATGTCCCACATCCAAAGTGCCAAGAGAGAGCTTGCTCTCCCTGTCTTTGAGTACTGTTTTCACTGTCCCGGTTACCTCTTTGCTAACATTCTCTTCAGAGCTGCAGTGAAACCAGGAACCACGTGGAGAAGGCACCCACACTGAAAGTGCCTGGAGGGAACATTGGGGCTTCTTCTCAGTGTCTCTGACATAGGGTTTCACTGTCCCGGGAAAGTCTCTGCTAACACCCTGCAGAGCGCTGTGCCCAATATACAGAAACGTCTTGCGGTATCTCCTACAGGGAAAGTGCCAGGAGGGAATTGCAGAGCTTGTTCTCAGTGTCTCTGAGAATTGCTCTGATTATCTGTGTGACCTCTTTGCTAAGACGCTCCAGAGAGCCGTCCTCAAAACAAACACACATCTTGACATATCTCCCACATTGATCGCAGTGTCTCCAGAAACGGCATTCAAGGAGCCAGGACCTTTTCTCCCTACACTGTCCATTGAGTTGTCCTCAAAACCAATATACATCCTGCTATATCTCCCACATGGAAAGTGCCAGGAGGGAGAAGTGGGGATTATGTTTAGACTTTCTCGGAACTGCTTCAAATCAACTCGATATCTTTGTGCTGTAAATCTCCCAACAGCCAAACGCAAAAGCTGCAAACATCTCGCTGTATGTCCCACATCCAAAGTGCCAAGAGAGAGCTTGCTCTCCCTGTCTTTGAGTACTGTTTTCACTGTCCCGGTTACCTCTTTGCTAACATTCTCTTCAGAGCTGCAGTGAAACCAGGAACCACGTGGAGAAGGCACCCACACTGAAAGTGCCTGGAGGGAACATTGGGGCTTCTTCTCAGTGTCTCTGACATAGGGTTTCACTGTCCCGGGAAAGTCTCTGCTAACACCGTGCAGAGCACTGTGCCCAATATACAGAAACGTCTTGCGTTATCTCCTACAGGGAAAGTGCCAGGAGGGAATTGCGGAGCTTGTTCTCAGTGTCTCTGAGAATTGCTCTGATTATCTGTGTGACCTCTTTGCTAAGACTCTCCAGAGAGCCGTCCCCAAAACAAACACACATCTTGACATATCTCCCACATTGATCGCAGTGTCTCCAGAAACGGCATTCAAGGAGCCAGGAGGTTTTCTCCCTACACTGTCCATTGAGTTGTCCTCAAAACCAATATACATCCTGCTATATCTCCCACATGGAAAGTACCAGGAGGGAGAAGTGGGGATTATGTTTAGACTTTCTCGGAACTGCTTCAAATCAACTAGATATCTTTGTGCTGTAAATCTCCCAACAGCCAAACGCAAAAGCAGCAAACATCTCGCTGTATGTCCCACATCCAAAGTGCCAAGAGAGAGCTTGCTCTCCCTGTCTTTGAGTACTGTTTTCACTGTCCCGGTTACCTCTTTGCTAACATTCTCTTCAGAGCTGCAGTGAAACCAGGAACCACGTGGAGAAGGCACCCACACTGAAAGTGCCTGGAGGGAACATTGGGGCTTCTTCTCAGTGTCTCTGACATAGGGTTTCACTGTCCCGGGAAAGTCTCTGCTAACACCGTGCAGAGCGCTGTGCCCAATATACAGAAACGTCTTGCGGTATCTCCTACAGGGAAAGTGCCAGGAGGGAATTGCGGAGCTTGTTCTCAGTGTCTCTGAGAATTGCTCTGATTATCTGTGTGACCTCTTTGCTAAGACTCTCCAGAGAGCCGTCCTCAAAACAAACACACATCTTGACATATCTCCCACATTGATCGCAGTGTCTCCAGAAACGGCATTCAAGGAGCCAGGAGGTTTTCTCCCTACACTGTCCATTGAGTTGTCCTCAAAACCAATATACATCCTGCTATATCTCCCACATGGAAAGTGCCAGGAGGGAGAAGTGGGGATTATGTTTAGACTTTCTCGGAACTGCTTCAAATCAACTAGATATCTTTGTGCTGTAAATCTCCCAACAGCCAAACGCAAAAGCAGCAAACATCTCGCTGTATGTCCCACATCCAAAGTGCCAAGAGAGACCTTGCTCTCCCTGTCTTTGAGTACTGTTTTCACTGTCCCGGTTACCTCTTTGCTAACGTTCTCTTCAGAGCCACAGTGAAACCAGGAACCACGTGGAGAAGGCACCCACACTGAAAGTGCCTGGAGGGAACATTGGGGCTTCTTCTCACTGTCTCTGACATAGGGTTTCACTGTCCCGGGAAAGTCTCTGCTAACACCCTGCAGAGCGCTGTGCCCAATATACAGAAACGTCTTGCGGTATCTCCTACAGGGAAAGTGCCAGGAGGGAATTGTGGAGCTTGTTCTCAGTGTCTCTGAGAATTGCTCTGATTATCTGTGTGACCTCTTTGCTAAGACTCTCCAGAGAGCCGTCCTCAAAACAAACACACATCTTGACATATCTCCCACATTGATCGCAGTGTCTCCAGAAACGGCATTCAAGGAGCCAGGAGGTTTTCTCCCTACACTGTCCATTGAGTTGTCCTCAAAACCAATATACATCCTGCTATATCTCCCACATGGAAAGTGCCAGGAGGGAGAAGTGGGGATTATGTTTAGACTTTCTCGGAACTGCTTCAAATCAACTCGATATCTTTGTGCTGTAAATCTCCCAACAGCCAAACGCAAAAGCAGCAAACATCTCGCTGTATGTCCCACATCCAAAGTGCCAAGAGAGACCTTGCTCTCCCTGTCTTTGAGTACTGTTTTCACTGTCCCGGTTACCTCTTTGCTAACATTCTCTTCAGAGCTGCAGTGAAACCAGGAACCACGTGGAGAAAGCACCCACACTGAAAGTGCCTGGAGGGAACATTGGGGCTTCTTCTCACTGTCTCTGACATAGGGTTTCACTGTCCCGGGAAAGTCTCTGCTAACACCGTGCAGAGCGCTGTGCCCAATATACAGAAACGTCTTGCGGTATCTCCTACAGGGAAAGTGCCAGGAGGGAATTGCGGAGCTTGTTCTCAGTGTCTCTGAGAATTGCTCTGATTATCTGTGTGACCTCTTTGCTAAGACGCTCCAGAGAGCCGTCCTCAAAACAAACACACATCTTGACATATCTCCCACATTGATCGCAGTGTCTCCAGAAACGGCATTCAAGGAGCCAGGACCTTTTCTCCCTACACTGTCCATTGAGTTGTCCTCAAAACCAATATACATCCTGCTATATCTCCCACATGGAAAGTGCCAGGAGGGAGAAGTGGGGATTATGTTTAGACTTTCTCGGAACTGCTTCAAATCAACTCGATATCTTTGTGCTGTAAATCTCCCAACAGCCAAACGCAAAAGCAGCAAACATCTCGCTGTATGTCCCACATCCAAAGTGCCAAGAGAGAGCTTGCTCTCCCTGTCTTTGAGTACTGTTTTCACTGTCCCGGTTACCTCTTTGCTAACATTCTCTTCAGAGCTGCAGTGAAACCAGGAACCACGTGGAGAAGGCACCCACACTGAAAGTGCCTGGAGGGAACATTGGGGCTTCTTCTCAGTGTCTCTGACATAGGGTTTCACTGTCCCGGGAAAGTCTCTGCTAACACCGTGCAGAGCGCTGTGCCCAATGTACAGAAACGTCTTGCGGTATCTCCTACAGGGAAAGTGCCAGGAGGGAATTGTGGAGCTTGTTCTCAGTGTCTCTGAGAATTGCTCTGATTATCTGTGTGACCTCTTTGCTAAGACTCTCCAGAGAGCCGTCCTCAAAACAAACACACATCTTGACATATCTCCCACATTGATCGCAGTGTCTCCAGAAACGGCATTCAAGGAGCCAGGAGGTTTTCTCCCTACACTGTCCATTGAGTTGTCCTCAAAACCAATATACATCCTGCTATATCTCCCACATGGAAAGTGCCAGGAGGGAGAAGTGGGGATTATGTTTAGACTTTCTCGGAACTGCTTCAAATCAACTCGATATCTTTGTGCTGTAAATCTCCCAACAGCCAAACGCAAAAGCAGCAAACATCTCGCTGTATGTCCCACATCCAAAGTGCCAAGAGAGAGCTTGCTCTCCCTGTCTTTGAGTACTGTTTTCACTGTCCCGGTTACCTCTTTGCTAACATTCTCTTCAGAGCTGCAGTGAAACCAGGAACCACGTGGAGAAGGCACCCACACTGAAAGTGCCTGGAGGGAACATTGGGGCTTCTTCTCAGTGTCTCTGACATAGGGTTTCACTGTCCCGGGAAAGTCTCTGCTAACACCGTGCAGAGCGCTGTGCCCAATATACAGAAACGTCTTGCTGTATCTCCTACAGGGAAAGTGCCAGGAGGGAATTGTGGAGCTTGTTCTCAGTGTCTCTGAGAATTGCTCTGATTATCTGTGTGACCTCTTTGCTAAGACTCTCCAGAGAGCCGTCCTCAAAAGAAACACACATCTTGACATATCTCCCACATTGATCGCAGTGTCTCCAGAAACAGCATTCAAGGAGCCAGGAGGTTTTCTCCCTACACTGTCCATTGAGTTGTCCTCAAAACCAATATACATCCTGCTATATCTCCCACATGGAAAGTGCCAGGAGGGAGAAGTGGGGATTATGTTTAGACTTTCTCGGAACTGCTTCAAATCAACTCGATATCTTTGTGCTGTAAATCTCCCAACAGCCAAACGCAAAAGCAGCAAACATCTCGCTGTATGTCCCACATCCAAAGTGCCAAGAGAGAGCTTGCTCTCCCTGTCTTTGAGTACTGTTTTCACTGTCCCGGTTACCTCTTTGCTAACATTCTCTTCAGAGCTGCAGTGAAACCAGGAACCACGTGGAGAAGGCAGCCACACTGAAAGTGCCTGGAGGGAACATTGGGGCTTCTTCTCAGTGTCTCTGACATAGGGTTTCACTGTCCCGGGAAAGTCTCTGCTAACACCGTGCAGAGCGCTGTGCCCAATATACAGAAACGTCTTGCGGTATCTCCTACAGGGAAAGTGCCAGGAGGGAATTGCGGAGCTTGTTCTCAGTGTCTCTGAGAATTGCTCTGATTATCTGTGTGACCTCTTTGCTAAGACTCTCCAGAGAGCCGTCCCCAAAACAAACACACATCTTGACATATCTCCCACATTGATCGCAGTGTCTCCAGAAACGGCATTCAAGGAGCCAGGAGGTTTTCTCCCTACACTGTCCATTGAGTTGTCCTCAAAACCAATATACATCCTGCTATATCTCCCACATGGAAAGTGCCAGGAGGGAGAAGTGGGGATTATGTTTAGACTTTCTCGGAACTGCTTCAAATCAACTAGATATCTTTGTGCTGTAAATCTCCCAACAGCCAAACGCAAAAGCAGCAAACATCTCGCTGTATGTCCCACATCCAAAGTGCCAAGAGAGAGCTTGCTCTCCCTGTCTTTGAGTACTGTTTTCACTGTCCCGGTTACCTCTTTGCTAACATTCTCTTCAGAGCTGCAGTGAAACCAGGAACCACGTGGAGAAGGCACCCACACTGAAAGTGCCTGGAGGGAACATTGGGGCTTCTTCTCAGTGTCTCTGACATAGGGTTTCACTGTCCCGGGAAAGTCTCTGCTAACACCCTGCAGAGCGCTGTGCCCAATATACAGAAACGTCTTGCGGTATCTCCTACAGGGAAAGTGCCAGGAGGGAATTGCGGAGCTTGTTCTCAGTGTCTCTGAGAATTGCTCTGATTATCTGTGTGACCTCTTTGCTAAGACGCTCCAGAGAGCCGTCCTCAAAACAAACACACATCTTGACATATCTCCCACATTGATCGCAGTGTCTCCAGAAACGGCATTCAAGGAGCCAGGAGGTTTTCTCCCTACACTGTCCATTGAGTTGTCCTCAAAACCAATATACATCCTGCTATATCTCCCACATGGAAAGTGCCAGGAGGGAGAAGTGGGGATTATGTTTAGACTTTCTCGGAACTGCTTCAAATCAACTAGATATCTTTGTGCTGTAAATCTCCCAACAGCCAAACGCAAAAGCAGCAAACATCTCGCTGTATGTCCCACATCCAAAGTGCCAAGAGAGAGCTTGCTCTCCCTGTCTTTGAGTACTGTTTTCACTGTCCCGGTTACCTCTTTGCTAACGTTCTCTTCAGAGCCACAGTGAAACCAGGAACCACGTGGAGAAGGCACCCACACTGAAAGTGCCTGGAGGGAACATTGGGGCTTCTTCTCAGTGTCTCTGACATAGGGTTTCACTGTCCCGGGAAAGTCTCTGCTAACACCCTGCAGAGCGCTGTGCCCAATATACAGAAACGTCTTGCGGTATCTCCTACAGGGAAAGTGCCAGGAGGGAATTGTGGAGCTTGTTCTCAGTGTCTCTGAGAATTGCTCTGATTATCTGTGTGACCTCTTTGCTAAGACTCTCCAGAGAGCCGTCCTCAAAACAAACACACATCTTGACATATCTCCCACATTGATCGCAGTGTCTCCAGAAACGGCATTCAAGGAGCCAGGAGGTTTTCTCCCTACACTGTCCATTGAGTTGTCCTCAAAACCAATATACATCCTGCTATATCTCCCACATGGAAAGTGCCAGGAGGGAGAAGTGGGGATTATGTTTAGACTTTCTCGGAACTGCTTCAAATCAACTCGATATCTTTGTGCTGTAAATCTCCCAACAGCCAAACGCAAAAGCAGCAAACATCTCGCTGTATGTCCCACATCCAAAGTGCCAAGAGAGAGCTTGCTCTCCCTGTCTTTGAGTACTGTTTTCACTGTCCCGGTTACCTCTTTGCTAACGTTCTCTTCAGAGCCACAGTGAAACCAGGAACCACGTGGAGAAGGCACCCACACTGAAAGTGCCTGGAGGGAACATTGGGGCTTCTTCTCAGTGTCTCTGACATAGGGTTTCACTGTCCCGGGAAAGTCTCTGCTAACACCCTGCAGAGCGCTGTGCCCAATATACAGAAACGTCTTGCGGTATCTCCTACAGGGAAAGTGCCAGGAGGGAATTGTGGAGCTTGTTCTCAGTGTCTCTGAGAATTGCTCTGATTATCTGTGTGACCTCTTTGCTAAGACTCTCCAGAGAGCCGTCCTCAAAACAAACACACATCTTGACATATCTCCCACATTGATCGCAGTGTCTCCAGAAACGGCATTCAAGGAGCCAGGAGGTTTTCTCCCTACACTGTCCATTGAGTTGTCCTCAAAACCAATATACATCCTGCTATATCTCCCACATGGAAAGTGCCAGGAGGGAGAAGTGGGGATTATGTTTAGACTTTCTCGGAACTGCTTCAAATCAACTCGATATCTTTGTGCTGTAAATCTCCCAACAGCCAAACGCAAAAGCAGCAAACATCTCGCTGTATGTCCCACATCCAAAGTGCCAAGAGAGACCTTGCTCTCCCTGTCTTTGAGTACTGTTTTCACTGTCCCGGTTACCTCTTTGCTAACATTCTCTTCAGAGCTGCAGTGAAACCAGGAACCACGTGGAGAAAGCACCCACACTGAAAGTGCCTGGAGGGAACATTGGGGCTTCTTCTCACTGTCTCTGACATAGGGTTTCACTGTCCCGGGAAAGTCTCTGCTAACACCGTGCAGAGCGCTGTGCCCAATATACAGAAACGTCTTGCGGTATCTCCTACAGGGAAAGTGCCAGGAGGGAATTGCGGAGCTTGTTCTCAGTGTCTCTGAGAATTGCTCTGATTATCTGTGTGACCTCTTTGCTAAGACGCTCCAGAGAGCCGTCCTCAAAACAAACACACATCTTGACATATCTCCCACATTGATCGCAGTGTCTCCAGAAACGGCATTCAAGGAGCCAGGACCTTTTCTCCCTACACTGTCCATTGAGTTGTCCTCAAAACCAATATACATCCTGCTATATCTCCCACATGGAAAGTGCCAGGAGGGAGAAGTGGGGATTATGTTTAGACTTTCTCGGAACTGCTTCAAATCAACTCGATATCTTTGTGCTGTAAATCTCCCAACAGCCAAACGCAAAAGCAGCAAACATCTCGCTGTATGTCCCACATCCAAAGTGCCAAGAGAGAGCTTGCTCTCCCTGTCTTTGAGTACTGTTTTCACTGTCCCGGTTACCTCTTTGCTAACATTCTCTTCAGAGCTGCAGTGAAACCAGGAACCACGTGGAGAAGGCACCCACACTGAAAGTGCCTGGAGGGAACATTGGGGCTTCTTCTCAGTGTCTCTGACATAGGGTTTCACTGTCCCGGGAAAGTCTCTGCTAACACCGTGCAGAGCGCTGTGCCCAATGTACAGAAACGTCTTGCGGTATCTCCTACAGGGAAAGTGCCAGGAGGGAATTGTGGAGCTTGTTCTCAGTGTCTCTGAGAATTGCTCTGATTATCTGTGTGACCTCTTTGCTAAGACTCTCCAGAGAGCCGTCCTCAAAACAAACACACATCTTGACATATCTCCCACATTGATCGCAGTGTCTCCAGAAACGGCATTCAAGGAGCCAGGAGGTTTTCTCCCTACACTGTCCATTGAGTTGTCCTCAAAACCAATATACATCCTGCTATATCTCCCACATGGAAAGTGCCAGGAGGGAGAAGTGGGGATTATGTTTAGACTTTCTCGGAACTGCTTCAAATCAACTCGATATCTTTGTGCTGTAAATCTCCCAACAGCCAAACGCAAAAGCAGCAAACATCTCGCTGTATGTCCCACATCCAAAGTGCCAAGAGAGACCTTGCTCTCCCTGTCTTTGAGTAATGTTTTCACTGTCCCGGTTACCTCTTTGCTAACATTCTCTTCAGAGCTGCAGTGAAACCAGGAACCACGTGGAGAAGGCACCCACACTGAAAGTGCCTGGAGGGAACATTGGGGCTTCTTCTCAGTGTCTCTGACATAGGGTTTCACTGTCCCGGGAAAGTCTCTGCTAACACGCTGCAGAGCGCTGTGCCCAATATACAGAAACGTCTTGCGGTATCTCCTACAGGGAAAGTGCCAGGAGGGAATTGCGGAGCTTGTTCTCAGTGTCTCTGAGAATTGCTCTGATTATCTGTGTGACCTCTTTGCTAAGACTCTCCAGAGAGCCGTCCCCAAAACAAACACACATCTTGACATATCTCCCACATTGATCGCAGTGTCTCCAGAAACGGCATTCAAGGAGCCAGGAGGTTTTCTCCCTACACTGTCCATTGAGTTGTCCTCAAAACCAATATACATCCTGCTATATCTCCCACATGGAAAGTGCCAGGAGGGAGAAGTGGGGATTATGTTTAGACTTTCTCGGAACTGCTTCAAATCAACTAGATATCTTTGTGCTGTAAATCTCCCAACAGCCAAACGCAAAAGCAGCAAACATCTCGCTGTATGTCCCACATCCAAAGTGCCAAGAGAGAGCTTGCTCTCCCTGTCTTTGAGTACTGTTTTCACTGTCCCGGTTACCTCTTTGCTAACATTCTCTTCAGAGCTGCAGTGAAACCAGGAACCACGTGGAGAAGGCACCCACACTGAAAGTGCCTGGAGGGAACATTGGGGCTTCTTCTCAGTGTCTCTGACATAGGGTTTCACTGTCCCGGGAAAGTCTCTGCTAACACCCTGCAGAGCGCTGTGCCCAATATACAGAAACGTCTTGCGGTATCTCCTACAGGGAAAGTTCCAGGAGGGAATTGCGGAGCTTGTTCTCAGTGTCTCTGAGAATTGCTCTGATTATCTGTGTGACCTCTTTGCTAAGACGCTCCAGAGAGCCGTCCTCAAAACAAACACACATCTTGACATATCTCCCACATTGATCGCAGTGTCTCCAGAAACGGCATTCAAGGAGCCAGGACCTTTTCTCCCTACACTGTCCATTGAGTTGTCCTCAAAACCAATATACATCCTGCTATATCTCCCACATGGAAAGTGCCAGGAGGGAGAAGTGGGGATTATGTTTAGACTTTCTCGGAACTGCTTCAAATCAACTCGATATCTTTGTGCTGTAAATCTCCCAACAGCCAAACGCAAAAGCAGCAAACATCTCGCTGTATGTCCCACATCCAAAGTGCCAAGAGAGAGCTTGCTCTCCCTGTCTTTGAGTACTGTTTTCACTGTCCCGGTTACCTCTTTGCTAACATTCTCTTCAGAGCTGCAGTGAAACCAGGAACCACGTGGAGAAGGCACCCACACTGAAAGTGCCTGGAGGGAACATTGGGGCTTCTTCTCAGTGTCTCTGACATAGGGTTTCACTGTCCCGGGAAAGTCTCTGCTAACACCGTGCAGAGCGCTGTGCCCAATATACAGAAACGTCTTGCGGTATCTCCTACAGGGAAAGTGCCAGGAGGGAATTGTGGAGCTTGTTCTCAGTGTCTCTGAGAATTGCTCTGATTATCTGTGTGACCTCTTTGCTAAGACTCTCCAGAGAGCCGTCCTCAAAACAAACACACATCTTGACATATCTCCCACATTGATCGCAGTGTCTCCAGAAACGGCATTCAAGGAGCCAGGAGGTTTTCTCCCTACACTGTCCATTGAGTTGTCCTCAAAACCAATATACATCCTGCTATATCTCCCACATGGAAAGTGCCAGGAGGGAGAAGTGGGGATTATGTTTAGACTTTCTCGGAACTGCTTCAAATCAACTAGATATCTTTGTGCTGTAAATCTCCCAACAGCCAAACGCAAAAGCAGCAAACATCTCGCTGTATGTCCCACATCCAAAGTGCCAAGAGAGAGCTTGCTCTCCCTGTCTTTGAGTACTGTTTTCACTGTCCCGGTTACCTCTTTGCTAACATTCTCTTCAGAGCTGCAGTGAAACCAGGAACCACGTGGAGAAGGCACCCACACTGAAAGTGCCTGGAGGGAACATTGGGGCTTCTTCTCAGTGTCTCTGACATAGGGTTTCACTGTCCCGGGAAAGTCTCTGCTAACACCGTGCAGAGCGCTGTGCCCAATATACAGAAACGTCTTGCGGTATCTCCTACAGGGAAAGTGCCAGGAGGGAATTGTGGAGCTTGTTCTCAGTGTCTCTGAGAATTGCTCTGATTATCTGTGTGACCTCTTTGCTAAGACTCTCCAGAGAGCCGTCCTCAAAACAAACACACATCTTGACATATCTCCCACATTGATCGCAGTGTCTCCAGAAACGGCATTCAAGGAGCCAGGAGGTTTTCTCCCTACACTGTCCATTGAGTTGTCCTCAAAACCAATATACATCCTGCTATATCTCCCACATGGAAAGTGCCAGGAGGGAGAAGTGGGGATTATGTTTAGACTTTCTCGGAACTGCTTCAAATCAACTAGATATCTTTGTGCTGTAAATCTCCCAACAGCCAAACGCAAAAGCAGCAAACATCTCGCTGTATGTCCCACATCCAAAGTGCCAAGAGAGAGCTTGCTCTCCCTGTCTTTGAGTACTGTTTTCACTGTCCCGGTTACCTCTTTGCTAACATTCTCTTCAGAGCTGCAGTGAAACCAGGAACCACGTGGAGAAGGCACCCACACTGAAAGTGCCTGGAGGGAACATTGGGGCTTCTTCTCAGTGTCTCTGACATAGGGTTTCACTGTCCCGGGAAAGTCTCTGCTAACACCGTGCAGAGCGCTGTGCCCAATATACAGAAACGTCTTGCGGTATCTCCTACAGGGAAAGTGCCAGGAGGGAATTGTGGAGCTTGTTCTCAGTGTCTCTGAGAATTGCTCTGATTATCTGTGTGACCTCTTTGCTAAGACTCTCCAGAGAGCCGTCCTCAAAACAAACACACATCTTGACATATCTCCCACATTGATCGCAGTGTCTCCAGAAACGGCATTCAAGGAGCCAGGAGGTTTTCTCCCTACACTGTCCATTGAGTTGTCCTCAAAACCAATATACATCCTGCTATATCTCCCACATGGAAAGTGCCAGGAGGGAGAAGTGGGGATTATGTTTAGACTTTCTCGGAACTGCTTCAAATCAACTAGATATCTTTGTGCTGTAAATCTCCCAACAGCCAAACGCAAAAGCAGCAAACATCTCGCTGTATGTCCCACATCCAAAGTGCCAAGAGAGAGCTTGCTCTCCCTGTCTTTGAGTACTGTTT
Organism: Larus michahellis; assembly: GCF_964199755.1. Lineage (NCBI taxonomy): Eukaryota > Metazoa > Chordata > Aves > Charadriiformes > Laridae > Larus > Larus michahellis. The sequence goes on along the minus strand of NW_027436249.1, from coordinate 392,744 downwards.
TCACTGTCCCGGTTACCTCTTTGCTAACATTCTCTTCAGAGCTGCAGTGAAACCAGGAACCACGTGGAGAAGGCACCCACACTGAAAGTGCCTGGAGGGAACATTGGGGCTTCTTCTCAGTGTCTCTGACATAGGGTTTCACTGTCCCGGGAAAGTCTCTGCTAACACCGTGCAGAGCGCTGTGCCCAATATACAGAAACGTCTTGCGGTATCTCCTACAGGGAAAGTGCCAGGAGGGAATTGTGGAGCTTGTTCTCAGTGTCTCTGAGAATTGCTCTGATTATCTGTGTGACCTCTTTGCTAAGACTCTCCAGAGAGCCGTCCTCAAAACAAACACACATCTTGACATATCTCCCACATTGATCGCAGTGTCTCCAGAAACGGCATTCAAGGAGCCAGGAGGTTTTCTCCCTACACTGTCCATTGAGTTGTCCTCAAAACCAATATACATCCTGCTATATCTCCCACATGGAAAGTGCCAGGAGGGAGAAGTGGGGATTATGTTTAGACTTTCTCGGAACTGCTTCAAATCAACTAGATATCTTTGTGCTGTAAATCTCCCAACAGCCAAACGCAAAAGCAGCAAACATCTCGCTGTATGTCCCACATCCAAAGTGCCAAGAGAGAGCTTGCTCTCCCTGTCTTTGAGTACTGTTTTCACTGTCCCGGTTACCTCTTTGCTAACATTCTCTTCAGAGCTGCAGTGAAACCAGGAACCACGTGGAGAAAGCACCCACACTGAAAGTGCCTGGAGGGAACATTGGGGCTTCTTCTCAGTGTCTCTGACATAGGGTTTCACTGTCCCGGGAAAGTCTCTGCTAACACCGTGCAGAGCGCTGTGCCCAATATACAGAAACGTCTTGCGGTATCTCCTACAGGGAAAGTGCCAGGAGGGAATTGCGGAGCTTGTTCTCAGTGTCTCTGAGAATTGCTCTGATTATCTGTGTGACCTCTTTGCTAAGACTCTCCAGAGAGCCGTCCTCAAAACAAACACACATCTTGACATATCTCCCACATTGATCGCAGTGTCTCCAGAAACGGCATTCAAGGAGCCAGGAGGTTTTCTCCCTACACTGTCCATTGAGTTGTCCTCAAAACCAATATACATCCTGCTATATCTCCCACATGGAAAGTGCCAGGAGGGAGAAGTGGGGATTATGTTTAGACTTTCTCGGAACTGCTTCAAATCAACTAGATATCTTTGTGCTGTAAATCTCCCAACAGCCAAACGCAAAAGCAGCAAACATCTCGCTGTATGTCCCACATCCAAAGTGCCAAGAGAGACCTTGCTCTCCCTGTCTTTGAGTACTGTTTTCACTGTCCCGGTTACCTCTTTGCTAACATTCTCTTCAGAGCTGCAGTGAAACCAGGAACCACGTGGAGAAGGCACCCACACTGAAAGTGCCTGGAGGGAACATTGGGGCTTCTTCTCAGTGTCTCTGACATAGGGTTTCACTGTCCCGGGAAAGTCTCTGCTAACACGCTGCAGAGCGCTGTGCCCAATATACAGAAACGTCTTGCGGTATCTCCTACAGGGAAAGTGCCAGGAGGGAATTGTGGAGCTTGTTCTCAGTGTCTCTGAGAATTGCTCTGATTATCTGTGTGACCTCTTTGCTAAGACGCTCCAGAGAGCCGTCCTCAAAACAAACACACATCTTGACATATCTCCCACATTGATCGCAGTGTCTCCAGAAACGGCATTCAAGGAGCCAGGAGGTTTTCTCCCTACACTGTCCATTGAGTTGTCCTCAAAACCAATATACATCCTGCTATATCTCCCACATGGAAAGTGCCAGGAGGGAGAAGTGGGGATTATGTTTAGACTTTCTCGGAACTGCTTCAAATCAACTAGATATCTTTGTGCTGTAAATCTCCCAACAGCCAAACGCAAAAGCAGCAAACATCTCGCTGTATGTCCCACATCCAAAGTGCCAAGAGAGAGCTTGCTCTCCCTGTCTTTGAGTACTGTTTTCACTGTCCCGGTTACCTCTTTGCTAACATTCTCTTCAGAGCTGCAGTGAAACCAGGAACCACGTGGAGAAGGCACCCACACTGAAAGTGCCTGGAGGGAACATTGGGGCTTCTTCTCAGTGTCTCTGACATAGGGTTTCACTGTCCCGGGAAAGTCTCTGCTAACACCGTGCAGAGCGCTGTGCCCAATATACAGAAACGTCTTGCGGTATCTCCTACAGGGAAAGTGCCAGGAGGGAATTGCGGAGCTTGTTCTCAGTGTCTCTGAGAATTGCTCTGATTATCTGTGTGACCTCTTTGCTAAGACGCTCCAGAGAGCCGTCCTCAAAACAAACACACATCTTGACATATCTCCCACATTGATCGCAGTGTCTCCAGAAACGGCATTCAAGGAGCCAGGAGGTTTTCTCCCTACACTGTCCATTGAGTTGTCCTCAAAACCAATATACATCCTGCTATATCTCCCACATGGAAAGTGCCAGGAGGGAGAAGTGGGGATTATGTTTAGACTTTCTCGGAACTGCTTCAAATCAACTCGATATCTTTGTGCTGTAAATCTCCCAACAGCCAAACGCAAAAGCAGCAAACATCTCGCTGTATGTCCCACATCCAAAGTGCCAAGAGAGACCTTGCTCTCCCTGTCTTTGAGTACTGTTTTCACTGTCCCGGTTACCTCTTTGCTAACATTCTCTTCAGAGCTGCAGTGAAACCAGGAACCACGTGGAGAAGGCACCCACACTGAAAGTGCCTGGAGGGAACATTGGGGCTTCTTCTCAGTGTCTCTGACATAGGGTTTCACTGTCCCGGGAAAGTCTCTGCTAACACCGTGCAGAGCGCTGTGCCCAATGTACAGAAACGTCTTGCGGTATCTCCTACAGGGAAAGTGCCAGGAGGGAATTGTGGAGCTTGTTCTCAGTGTCTCTGAGAATTGCTCTGATTATCTGTGTGACCTCTTTGCTAAGACTCTCCAGAGAGCCGTCCTCAAAACAAACACACATCTTGACATATCTCCCACATTGATCGCAGTGTCTCCAGAAACGGCATTCAAGGAGCCAGGAGGTTTTCTCCCTACACTGTCCATTGAGTTGTCCTCAAAACCAATATACATCCTGCTATATCTCCCACATGGAAAGTGCCAGGAGGGAGAAGTGGGGATTATGTTTAGACTTTCTCGGAACTGCTTCAAATCAACTCGATATCTTTGTGCTGTAAATCTCCCAACAGCCAAACGCAAAAGCAGCAAACATCTCGCTGTATGTCCCACATCCAAAGTGCCAAGAGAGAGCTTGCTCTCCCTGTCTTTGAGTAATGTTTTCACTGTCCCGGTTACCTCTTTGCTAACATTCTCTTCAGAGCTGCAGTGAAACCAGGAACCACGTGGAGAAGGCACCCACACTGAAAGTGCCTGGAGGGAACATTGGGGCTTCTTCTCAGTGTCTCTGACATAGGGTTTCACTGTCCCGGGAAAGTCTCTGCTAACACCGTGCAGAGCGCTGTGCCCAATATACAGAAACGTCTTGCGGTATCTCCTACAGGGAAAGTGCCAGGAGGGAATTGTGGAGCTTGTTCTCAGTGTCTCTGAGAATTGCTCTGATTATCTGTGTGACCTCTTTGCTAAGACTCTCCAGAGAGCCGTCCCCAAAACAAACACACATCTTGACATATCTCCCACATTGATCGCAGTGTCTCCAGAAACGGCATTCAAGGAGCCAGGACCTTTTCTCCCTACACTGTCCATTGAGTTGTCCTCAAAACCAATATACATCCTGCTATATCTCCCACATGGAAAGTGCCAGGAGGGAGAAGTGGGGATTATGTTTAGACTTTCTCGGAACTGCTTCAAATCAACTAGATATCTTTGTGCTGTAAATCTCCCAACAGCCAAACGCAAAAGCAGCAAACATCTCGCTGTATGTCCCACATCCAAAGTGCCAAGAGAGAGCTTGCTCTCCCTGTCTTTGAGTACTGTTTTCACTGTCCCAGTTACCTCTTTGCTAACATTCTCTTCAGAGCTGCAGTGAAACCAGGAACCACGTGGAGAAGGCACCCACACTGAAAGTGCCTGGAGGGAACATTGGGGCTTCTTCTCAGTGTCTCTGACATAGGGTTTCACTGTCCCGGGAAAGTCTCTGCTAACACCGTGCAGAGCGCTGTGCCCAATATACAGAAACGTCTTGCGGTATCTCCTACAGGGAAAGTGCCAGGAGGGAATTGCGGAGCTTGTTCTCAGTGTCTCTGAGAATTGCTCTGATTATCTGTGTGACCTCTTTGCTAAGACGCTCCAGAGAGCCGTCCTCAAAACAAACACACATCTTGACATATCTCCCACATTGATCGCAGTGTCTCCAGAAACGGCATTCAAGGAGCCAGGACCTTTTCTCCCTACACTGTCCATTGAGTTGTCCTCAAAACCAATATACATCCTGCTATATCTCCCACATGGAAAGTGCCAGGAGGGAGAAGTGGGGATTATGTTTAGACTTTCTCGGAACTGCTTCAAATCAACTCGATATCTTTGTGCTGTAAATCTCCCAACAGCCAAACGCAAAAGCAGCAAACATCTCGCTGTATGTCCCACATCCAAAGTGCCAAGAGAGAGCTTGCTCTCCCTGTCTTTGAGTAATGTTTTCACTGTCCCGGTTACCTCTTTGCTAACATTCTCTTCAGAGCTGCAGTGAAACCAGGAACCACGTGGAGAAGGCACCCACACTGAAAGTGCCTGGAGGGAACATTGGGGCTTCTTCTCAGTGTCTCTGACATAGGGTTTCACTGTCCCGGGAAAGTCTCTGCTAACACCGTGCAGAGCGCTGTGCCCAATATACAGAAACGTCTTGCGGTATCTCCTACAGGGAAAGTGCCAGGAGGGAATTGTGGAGCTTGTTCTCAGTGTCTCTGAGAATTGCTCTGATTATCTGTGTGACCTCTTTGCTAAGACTCTCCAGAGAGCCGTCCCCAAAACAAACACACATCTTGACATATCTCCCACATTGATCGCAGTGTCTCCAGAAACGGCATTCAAGGAGCCAGGACCTTTTCTCCCTACACTGTCCATTGAGTTGTCCTCAAAACCAATATACATCCTGCTATATCTCCCACATGGAAAGTGCCAGGAGGGAGAAGTGGGGATTATGTTTAGACTTTCTCGGAACTGCTTCAAATCAACTAGATATCTTTGTGCTGTAAATCTCCCAACAGCCAAACGCAAAAGCAGCAAACATCTCGCTGTATGTCCCACATCCAAAGTGCCAAGAGAGAGCTTGCTCTCCCTGTCTTTGAGTACTGTTTTCACTGTCCCAGTTACCTCTTTGCTAACATTCTCTTCAGAGCTGCAGTGAAACCAGGAACCACGTGGAGAAGGCACCCACACTGAAAGGGCCTGGAGGGAACATTGGGGCTTCTTCTCAGTGTCTCTGACATAGGGTTTCACTGTCCCGGGAAAGTCTCTGCTAACACCGTGCAGAGCGCTGTGCCCAATATACAGAAACGTCTTGCGGTATCTCCTACAGGGAAAGTGCCAGGAGGGAATTGCGGAGCTTGTTCTCAGTGTCTCTGAGAATTGCTCTGATTATCTGTGTGACCTCTTTGCTAAGACGCTCCAGAGAGCCGTCCTCAAAACAAACACACATCTTGACATATCTCCCACATTGATCGCAGTGTCTCCAGAAACGGCATTCAAGGAGCCAGGACCTTTTCTCCCTACACTGTCCATTGAGTTGTCCTCAAAACCAATATACATCCTGCTATATCTCCCACATGGAAAGTGCCAGGAGGGAGAAGTGGGGATTATGTTTAGACTTTCTCGGAACTGCTTCAAATCAACTCGATATCTTTGTGCTGTAAATCTCCCAACAGCCAAACGCAAAAGCAGCAAACATCTCGCTGTATGTCCCACATCCAAAGTGCCAAGAGAGAGCTTGCTCTCCCTGTCTTTGAGTAATGTTTTCACTGTCCCGGTTACCTCTTTGCTAACATTCTCTTCAGAGCTGCAGTGAAACCAGGAACCACGTGGAGAAGGCACCCACACTGAAAGTGCCTGGAGGGAACATTGGGGCTTCTTCTCAGTGTCTCTGACATAGGGTTTCACTGTCCCGGGAAAGTCTCTGCTAACACCGTGCAGAGCGCTGTGCCCAATATACAGAAACGTCTTGCGGTATCTCCTACAGGGAAAGTGCCAGGAGGGAATTGTGGAGCTTGTTCTCAGTGTCTCTGAGAATTGCTCTGATTATCTGTGTGACCTCTTTGCTAAGACTCTCCAGAGAGCCGTCCCCAAAACAAACACACATCTTGACATATCTCCCACATTGATCGCAGTGTCTCCAGAAACGGCATTCAAGGAGCCAGGACCTTTTCTCCCTACACTGTCCATTGAGTTGTCCTCAAAACCAATATACATCCTGCTATATCTCCCACATGGAAAGTGCCAGGAGGGAGAAGTGGGGATTATGTTTAGACTTTCTCGGAACTGCTTCAAATCAACTAGATATCTTTGTGCTGTAAATCTCCCAACAGCCAAACGCAAAAGCAGCAAACATCTCGCTGTATGTCCCACATCCAAAGTGCCAAGAGAGAGCTTGCTCTCCCTGTCTTTGAGTACTGTTTTCACTGTCCCAGTTACCTCTTTGCTAACATTCTCTTCAGAGCTGCAGTGAAACCAGGAACCACGTGGAGAAGGCACCCACACTGAAAGTGCCTGGAGGGAACATTGGGGCTTCTTCTCAGTGTCTCTGACATAGGGTTTCACTGTCCCGGGAAAGTCTCTGCTAACACCGTGCAGAGCGCTGTGCCCAATATACAGAAACGTCTTGCGGTATCTCCTACAGGGAAAGTGCCAGGAGGGAATTGCGGAGCTTGTTCTCAGTGTCTCTGAGAATTGCTCTGATTATCTGTGTGACCTCTTTGCTAAGACGCTCCAGAGAGCCGTCCTCAAAACAAACACACATCTTGACATATCTCCCACATTGATCGCAGTGTCTCCAGAAACGGCATTCAAGGAGCCAGGACCTTTTCTCCCTACACTGTCCATTGAGTTGTCCTCAAAACCAATATACATCCTGCTATATCTCCCACATGGAAAGTGCCAGGAGGGAGAAGTGGGGATTATGTTTAGACTTTCTCGGAACTGCTTCAAATCAACTCGATATCTTTGTGCTGTAAATCTCCCAACAGCCAAACGCAAAAGCAGCAAACATCTCGCTGTATGTCCCACATCCAAAGTGCCAAGAGAGAGCTTGCTCTCCCTGTCTTTGAGTACTGTTTTCACTGTCCCGGTTACCTCTTTGCTAACATTCTCTTCAGAGCTGCAGTGAAACCAGGAACCACGTGGAGAAGGCACCCACACTGAAAGTGCCTGGAGGGAACATTGGGGCTTCTTCTCAGTGTCTCTGACATAGGGTTTCACTGTCCCGGGAAAGTCTCTGCTAACACCGTGCAGAGCGCTGTGCCCAATGTACAGAAACGTCTTGCGGTATCTCCTACAGGGAAAGTGCCAGGAGGGAATTGTGGAGCTTGTTCTCAGTGTCTCTGAGAATTGCTCTGATTATCTGTGTGACCTCTTTGCTAAGACTCTCCAGAGAGCCGTCCTCAAAACAAACACACATCTTGACATATCTCCCACATTGATCGCAGTGTCTCCAGAAACGGCATTCAAGGAGCCAGGACCTTTTCTCCCTACACTGTCCATTGAGTTGTCCTCAAAACCAATATACATCCTGCTATATCTCCCACATGGAAAGTGCCAGGAGGGAGAAGTGGGGATTATGTTTAGACTTTCTCGGAACTGCTTCAAATCAACTCGATATCTTTGTGCTGTAAATCTCCCAACAGCCAAACGCAAAAGCAGCAAACATCTCGCTGTATGTCCCACATCCAAAGTGCCAAGAGAGACCTTGCTCTCCCTGTCTTTGAGTACTGTTTTCACTGTCCCGGTTACCTCTTTGCTAACATTCTCTTCAGAGCTGCAGTGAAACCAGGAACCACGTGGAGAAGGCACCCACACTGAAAGTGCCTGGAGGGAACATTGGGGCTTCTTCTCAGTGTCTCTGACATAGGGTTTCACTGTCCCGGGAAAGTCTCTGCTAACACCGTGCAGAGCGCTGTGCCCAATATACAGAAACGTCTTGCGGTATCTCCTACAGGGAAAGTGCCAGGAGGGAATTGCGGAGCTTGTTCTCAGTGTCTCTGAGAATTGCTCTGATTATCTGTGTGACCTCTTTGCTAAGACTCTCCAGAGAGCCGTCCCCAAAACAAACACACATCTTGACATATCTCCCACATTGATCGCAGTGTCTCCAGAAACGGCATTCAAGGAGCCAGGAGGTTTTCTCCCTACACTGTCCATTGAGTTGTCCTCAAAACCAATATACATCCTGCTATATCTCCCACATGGAAAGTGCCAGGAGGGAGAAGTGGGGATTATGTTTAGACTTTCTCGGAACTGCTTCAAATCAACTCGATATCTTTGTGCTGTAAATCTCCCAACAGCCAAACGCAAAAGCAGCAAACATCTCGCTGTATGTCCCACATCCAAAGTGCCAAGAGAGAGCTTGCTCTCCCTGTCTTTGAGTACTGTTTTCACTGTCCCGGTTACCTCTTTGCTAACATTCTCTTCAGAGCTGCAGTGAAACCAGGAACCACGTGGAGAAGGCACCCACACTGAAAGTGCCTGGAGGGAACATTGGGGCTTCTTCTCAGTGTCTCTGACATAGGGTTTCACTGTCCCGGGAAAGTCTCTGCTAACACCGTGCAGAGCGCTGTGCCCAATATACAGAAACGTCTTGCGGTATCTCCTACAGGGAAAGTGCCAGGAGGGAATTGCGGAGCTTGTTCTCAGTGTCTCTGAGAATTGCTCTGATTATCTGTGTGACCTCTTTGCTAAGACTCTCCAGAGAGCCGTCCCCAAAACAAACACACATCTTGACATATCTCCCACATTGATCGCAGTGTCTCCAGAAACGGCATTCAAGGAGCCAGGACCTTTTCTCCCTACACTGTCCATTGAGTTGTCCTCAAAACCAATATACATCCTGCTATATCTCCCACATGGAAAGTGCCAGGAGGGAGAAGTGGGGATTATGTTTAGACTTTCTCGGAACTGCTTCAAATCAACTCGATATCTTTGTGCTGTAAATCTCCCAACAGCCAAACGCAAAAGCAGCAAACATCTCGCTGTATGTCCCACATCCAAAGTGCCAAGAGAGAGCTTGCTCTCCCTGTCTTTGAGTACTGTTTTCACTGTCCCGGTTACCTCTTTGCTAACATTCTCTTCAGAGCTGCAGTGAAACCAGGAACCACGTGGAGAAGGCACCCACACTGAAAGTGCCTGGAGGGAACATTGGGGCTTCTTCTCAGTGTCTCTGACATAGGGTTTCACTGTCCCGGGAAAGTCTCTGCTAACACCGTGCAGAGCGCTGTGCCCAATATACAGAAACGTCTTGCGTTATCTCCTACAGGGAAAGTGCCAGGAGGGAATTGCGGAGCTTGTTCTCAGTGTCTCTGAGAATTGCTCTGATTATCTGCGTGACCTCTTTGCTAAGACTCTCCAGAGAGCCGTCCCCAAAACAAACACACATCTTGACATATCTCCCACATTGATCGCAGTGTCTCCAGAAACGGCATTCAAGGAGCCAGGACCTTTTCTCCCTACACTGTCCATTGAGTTGTCCTCAAAACCAATATACATCCTGCTATATCTCCCACATGGAAAGTGCCAGGAGGGAGAAGTGGGGATTATGTTTAGACTTTCTCGGAACTGCTTCAAATCAACTAGATATCTTTGTGCTGTAAATCTCCCAACAGCCAAACGCAAAAGCAGCAAACATCTCGCTGTATGTCCCACATCCAAAGTGCCAAGAGAGACCTTGCTCTCCCTGTCTTTGAGTACTGTTTTCACTGTCCCGGTTACCTCTTTGCTAACATTCTCTTCAGAGCTGCAGTGAAACCAGGAACCACGTGGAGAAGGCACCCACACTGAAAGTGCCTGGAGGGAACATTGGGGCTTCTTCTCAGTGTCTCTGACATAGGGTTTCACTGTCCCGGGAAAGTCTCTGCTAACACCCTGCAGAGCGCTGTGCCCAATATACAGAAACGTCTTGCGGTATCTCCTACAGGGAAAGTGCCAGGAGGGAATTGCAGAGCTTGTTCTCAGTGTCTCTGAGAATTGCTCTGATTATCTGTGTGACCTCTTTGCTAAGACTCTCCAGAGAGCCGTCCTCAAAACAAACACACATCTTGACATATCTCCCACATTGATCGCAGTGTCTCCAGAAACGGCATTCAAGGAGCCAGGAGGTTTTCTCCCTACACTGTCCATTGAGTTGTCCTCAAAACCAATATACATCCTGCTATATCTCCCACATGGAAAGTGCCAGGAGGGAGAAGTGGGGATTATGTTTAGACTTTCTCGGAACTGCTTCAAATCAACTAGATATCTTTGTGCTGTAAATCTCCCAACAGCCAAACGCAAAAGCAGCAAACATCTCGCTGTATGTCCCACATCCAAAGTGCCAAGAGAGACCTTGCTCTCCCTGTCTTTGAGTACTGTTTTCACTGTCCCGGTTACCTCTTTGCTAACATTCTCTTCAGAGCTGCAGTGAAACCAGGAACCACGTGGAGAAGGCACCCACACTGAAAGTGCCTGGAGGGAACATTGGGGCTTCTTCTCAGTGTCTCTGACATAGGGTTTCACTGTCCCGGGAAAGTCTCTGCTAACACCGTGCAGAGCGCTGTGCCCAATATACAGAAACGTCTTGCGGTATCTCCTACAGGGAAAGTGCCAGGAGGGAATTGCGGAGCTTGTTCTCAGTGTCTCTGAGAATTGCTCTGATTATCTGTGTGACCTCTTTGCTAAGACTCTCCAGAGAGCCGTCCTCAAAACAAACACACATCTTGACATATCTCCCACATTGATCGCAGTGTCTCCAGAAACGGCATTCAAGGAGCCAGGAGGTTTTCTCCCTACACTGTCCATTGAGTTGTCCTCAAAACCAATATACATCCTGCTATATCTCCCACATGGAAAGTGCCAGGAGGGAGAAGTGGGGATTATGTTTAGACTTTCTCGGAACTGCTTCAAATCAACTAGATATCTTTGTGCTGTAAATCTCCCAACAGCCAAACGCAAAAGCAGCAAACATCTCGCTGTATGTCCCACATCCAAAGTGCCAAGAGAGAGCTTGCTCTCCCTGTCTTTGAGTACTGTTTTCACTGTCCCGGTTACCTCTTTGCTAACATTCTCTTCAGAGCTGCAGTGAAACCAGGAACCACGTGGAGAAGGCAGCCACACTGAAAGTGCCTGGAGGGAACATTGGGGCTTCTTCTCAGTGTCTCTGACATAGGGTTTCACTGTCCTGGGAAAGTCTCTGCTAACACCGTGCAGAGCGCTGTGCCCAATATACAGAAACGTCTTGCGGTATCTCCTACAGGGAAAGTGCCAGGAGGGAATTGTGGAGCTTGTTCTCAGTGTCTCTGAGAATTGCTCTGATTATCCCTGTGACCTCTTTGCTAAGACTCTCCAGAGAGACGTCCTCAAAACAAACACACATCTTGACATATCTCCCACATTGATCGCAGTGTCTCCAGAAACGGCATTCAAGGAGCCAGGAGGTTTTCTCCCTACACTGTCCATTGAGTTGTCCTCAAAACCAATATACATCCTGCTATATCTCCCACATGGAAAGTGCCAGGAGGGAGAAGTGGGGATTATGTTTAGACTTTCTCGGAACTGCTTCAAATCAACTAGATATCTTTGTGCTGTAAATCTCCCAACAGCCAAACGCAAAAGCAGCAAACATCTCGCTGTATGTCCCACATCCAAAGTGCCAAGAGAGAGCTTGCTCTCCCTGTCTTTGAGTACTGTTTTCACTGTCCCGGTTACCTCTTTGCTAACATTCTCTTCAGAGCTGCAGTGAAACCAGGAACCACGTGGAGAAGGCACCCACACTGAAAGTGCCTGGAGGGAACATTGGGGCTTCTTCTCAGTGTCTCTGACATAGGGTTTCACTGTCCCGGGAAAGTCTCTGCTAACACCGTGCAGAGCGCTGTGCCCAATATACAGAAACGTCTTGCGGTATCTCCTACAGGGAAAGTGCCAGGAGGGAATTGCGGAGCTTGTTCTCAGTGTCTCTGAGAATTGCTCTGATTATCTGTGTGACCTCTTTGCTAAGACTCTCCAGAGAGCCGTCCTCAAAACAAACACACATCTTGACATATCTCCCACATTGATCGCAGTGTCTCCAGAAACGGCATTCAAGGAGCCAGGACCTTTTCTCCCCACACTGTCCATTGAGTTGTCCTCAAAACCAATATACATCCTGCTATATCTCCCACATGGAAAGTGCCAGGAGGGAGAAGTGGGGATTATGTTTAGACTTTCTCGGAACTGCTTCAAATCAACTAGATATCTTTGTGCTGTAAATCTCCCAACAGCCAAACGCAAAAGCAGCAAACATCTCGCTGTATGTCCCACATCCAAAGTGCCAAGAGAGAGCTTGCTCTCCCTGTCTTTGAGTACTGTTTTCACTGTCCCGGTTACCTCTTTGCTAACATTCTCTTCAGAGCTGCAGTGAAACCAGGAACCACGTGGAGAAGGCACCCACACTGAAAGTGCCTGGAGGGAACATTGGGGCTTCTTCTCAGTATCTCTGACATAGGGTTTCACTGTCCCGGGAAAGTCTCTGCTAACACCGTGCAGAGCGCTGTGCCCAATATACAGAAACGTCTTGCGGTATCTCCTACAGGGAAAGTGCCAGGAGGGAATTGCGGAGCTTGTTCTCAGTGTCTCTGAGAATTGCTCTGATTATCTGTGTGACCTCTTTGCTAAGACTCTCCAGAGAGCCGTCCTCAAAACCAACACACATCTTGACATATCTCCCACATTGATCGCAGTGTCTCCAGAAACGGCATTCAAGGAGCCAGGACCTTTTCTCCCTACACTGTCCATTGAGTTGTCCTCAAAACCAATATACATCCTGCTATATCTCCCACATGGAAAGTGCCAGGAGGGAGAAGTGGGGATTATGTTTAGACTTTCTCGGAACTGCTTCAAATCAACTAGATATCTTTGTGCTGTAAATCTCCCAACAGCCAAACGCAAAAGCAGCAAACATCTCGCTGTATGTCCCACATCCAAAGTGCCAAGAGAGAGCTTGCTCTCCCTGTCTTTGAGTACTGTTTTCACTGTCCCGGTTACCTCTTTGCTAACATTCTCTTCAGAGCCGCAGTGAAACCAGGAACCACGTGGAGAAGGCACCCACACTGAAAGTGCCTGGAGGGAACATTGGGGCTTCTTCTCAGTGTCTCTGACATAGGGTTTCACTGTCCCGGGAAAGTCTCTGCTAACACCCTGCAGAGCGCTGTGCCCAATATACAGAAACGTCTTGGGGTATCTCCTACAGGGAAAGTGCCAGGAGGGAATTGCGGAGCTTGTTCTCAGTGTCTCTGAGAATTGCTCTGATTATCTGTGTGACCTCTTTGCTAAGACTCTCCAGAGAGCCGTCCTCAAAACAAACACACATCTTGACATATCTCCCACATTGATCGCAGTGTCTCCAGAAACGGCATTCAAGGAGCCAGGACCTTTTCTCCCTACACTGTCCATTGAGTTGTCCTCAAAACCAATATACATCCTGCTATATCTCCCACATGGAAAGTGCCAGGAGGGAGAAGTGGGGATTATGTTTAGACTTTCTCGGAACTGCTTCAAATCAACTAGATATCTTTGTGCTGTAAATCTCCCAACAGCCAAACGCAAAAGCAGCAAACATCTCGCTGTATGTCCCACATCCAAAGTGCCAAGAGAGAGCTTGCTCTCCCTGTCTTTGAGTACTGTTTTCACTGTCCCGGTTACCTCTTTGCTAACATTCTCTTCAGAGCTGCAGTGAAACCAGGAACCACGTGGAGAAGGCACCCACACTGAAAGTGCCTGGAGGGAACATTGGGGCTTCTTCTCAGTGTCTCTGACATAGGGTTTCACTGTCCCGGGAAAGTCTCTGCTAACACCGTGCAGAGCGCTGTGCCCAATGTACAGAAACGTCTTGCGGTATCTCCTACAGGGAAAGTGCCAGGAGGGAATTGTGGAGCTTGTTCTCAGTGTCTCTGAGAATTGCTCTGATTATCTGTGTGACCTCTTTGCTAAGACTCTCCAGAGAGCCGTCCCCAAAACAAACACACATCTTGACATATCTCCCACATTGATCGCAGTGTCTCCAGAAACGGCATTCAAGGAGCCAGGACCTTTTCTCCCTACACTGTCCATTGAGTTGTCCTCAAAACCAATATACATCCTGCTATATCTCCCACATGGAAAGTGCCAGGAGGGAGAAGTGGGGATTATGTTTAGACTTTCTCGGAACTGCTTCAAATCAACTAGATATCTTTGTGCTGTAAATCTCCCAACAGCCAAACGCAAAAGCAGCAAACATCTCGCTGTATGTCCCACATCCAAAGTGCCAAGAGAGAGCTTGCTCTCCCTGTCTTTGAGTACTGTTTTCACTGTCCCGGTTACCTCTTTGCTAACATTCTCTTCAGAGCTGCAGTGAAACCAGGAACCACGTGGAGAAGGCACCCACACTGAAAGTGCCTGGAGGGAACATTGGGGCTTCTTCTCAGTGTCTCTGACATAGGGTTTCACTGTCCCGGGAAAGTCTCTGCTAACACCCTGCAGAGCGCTGTGCCCAATATACAGAAACGTCTTGCGGTATCTCCTACAGGGAAAGTGCCAGGAGGGAATTGCGGAGCTTGTTCTCAGTGTCTCTGAGAATTGCTCTGATTATCTGTGTGACCTCTTTGCTAAGACGCTCCAGAGAGCCGTCCTCAAAACAAACACACATCTTGACATATCTCCCACATTGATCGCAGTGTCTCCAGAAACGGCATTCAAGGAGCCAGGACCTTTTCTCCCTACACTGTCCATTGAGTTGTCCTCAAAACCAATATACATCCTGCTATATCTCCCACATGGAAAGTGCCAGGAGGGAGAAGTGGGGATTATGTTTAGACTTTCTCGGAACTGCTTCAAATCAACTAGATATCTTTGTGCTGTAAATCTCCCAACAGCCAAACGCAAAAGCAGCAAACATCTCGCTGTATGTCCCACATCCAAAGTGCCAAGAGAGACCTTGCTCTCCCTGTCTTTGAGTACTGTTTTCACTGTCCCGGTTACCTCTTTGCTAACATTCTCTTCAGAGCTGCAGTGAAACCAGGAACCACGTGGAGAAGGCACCCACACTGAAAGTGCCTGGAGGGAACATTGGGGCTTCTTCTCAGTGTCTCTGACATAGGGTTTCACTGTCCCGGGAAAGTCTCTGCTAACACCGTGCAGAGCGCTGTGCCCAATGTACAGAAACGTCTTGCGGTATCTCCTACAGGGAAAGTGCCAGGAGGGAATTGCGGAGCTTGTTCTCAGTGTCTCTGAGAATTGCTCTGATTATCCCTGTGACCTCTTTGCTAAGACTCTCCAGAGAGACGTCCTCAAAACAAACACACATCTTGACATATCTCCCACATTGATCGCAGTGTCTCCAGAAACGGCATTCAAGGAGCCAGGACCTTTTCTCCCTACACTGTCCATTGAGTTGTCCTCAAAACCAATATACATCCTGCTATATCTCCCACATGGAAAGTGCCAGGAGGGAGAAGTGGGGATTATGTTTTGACTTTCTCGGAACTGCTTCAAATCAACTAGATATCTTTGTGCTGTAAATCTCCCAACAGCCAAACGCAAAAGCAGCAAACATCTCGCTGTATGTCCCACATCCAAAGTGCCAAGAGAGAGCTTGCTCTCCCTGTCTTTGAGTACTGTTTTCACTGTCCCGGTTACCTCTTTGCTAACATTCTCTTCAGAGCTGCAGTGAAACCAGGAACCACGTGGAGAAGGCACCCGCACTGAAAGTGCCTGGAGGGAACATTGGGGCTTCTTCTCAGTGTCTCTGACATAGGGTTTCACTGTCCCGGGAAAGTCTCTGCTAACACCCTGCAGAGCGCTGTGCCCAATGTACAGAAACGTCTTGCGGTATCTCCTACAGGGAAAGTGCCAGGAGGGAATTGTGGAGCTTGTTCTCAGTGTCTCTGAGAATTGCTCTGATTATCTGTGTGACCTCTTTGCTAAGACTCTCCAGAGAGCCGTCCTCAAAACAAACACACATCTTGACATATCTCCCACATTGATCGCAGTGTCTCCAGAAACGGCATTCAAGGAGCCAGGAGGTTTTCTCCCTACACTGTCCATTGAGTTGTCCTCAAAACCAATATACATCCTGCTATATCTCCCACATGGAAAGTGCCAGGAGGGAGAAGTGGGGATTATGTTTAGACTTTCTCGGAACTGCTTCAAATCAACTAGATATCTTTGTGCTGTAAATCTCCCAACAGCCAAACGCAAAAGCAGCAAACATCTCGCTGTATGTCCCACATCCAAAGTGCCAAGAGAGAGCTTGCTCTCCCTGTCTTTGAGTACTGTTTTCACTGTCCCGGTTACCTCTTTGCTAACATTCTCTTCAGAGCTGCAGTGAAACCAGGAACCACGTGGAGAAGGCACCCACACTGAAAGTGCCTGGAGGGAACATTGGGGCTTCTTCTCAGTGTCTCTGACATAGGGTTTCACTGTCCCGGGAAAGTCTCTGCTAACACGCTGCAGAGCGCTGTGCCCAATATACAGAAACGTCTTGCGGTATCTCCTACAGGGAAAGTGCCAGGAGGGAATTGTGGAGCTTGTTCTCAGTGTCTCTGAGAATTGCTCTGATTATCTGTGTGACCTCTTTGCTAAGACTCTCCAGAGAGCCGTCCTCAAAACAAACACACATCTTGACATATCTCCCACATTGATCGCAGTGTCTCCAGAAACGGCATTCAAGGAGCCAGGACCTTTTCTCCCTACACTGTCCATTGAGTTGTCCTCAAAACCAATATACATCCTGCTATATCTCCCACATGGAAAGTGCCAGGAGGGAGAAGTGGGGATTATGTTTAGACTTTCTCGGAACTGCTTCAAATCAACTAGATATCTTTGTGCTGTAAATCTCCCAACAGCCAAACGCAAAAGCAGCAAACATCTCGCTGTATGTCCCACATCCAAAGTGCCAAGAGAGAGCTTGCTCTCCCTGTCTTTGAGTACTGTTTTCACTGTCCCGGTTACCTCTTTGCTAACATTCTCTTCAGAGCTGCAGTGAAACCAGGAACCACGTGGAGAAGGCACCCACACTGAAAGTGCCTGGAGGGAACATTGGGGCTTCTTCTCAGTGTCTCTGACATAGGGTTTCACTGTCCCGGGAAAGTCTCTGCTAACACCGTGCAGAGCGCTGTGCCCAATATACAGAAACGTCTTGCGGTATCTCCTACAGGGAAAGTGCCAGGAGGGAATTGCGGAGCTTGTTCTCAGTGTCTCTGAGAATTGCTCTGATTATCTGTGTGACCTCTTTGCTAAGACTCTCCAGAGAGCCGTCCTCAAAACAAACACACATCTTGACATATCTCCCACATTGATCGCAGTGTCTCCAGAAACGGCATTCAAGGAGCCAGGACCTTTTCTCCCTACACTGTCCATTGAGTTGTCCTCAAAACCAATATACATCCTGCTATATCTCCCACATGGAAAGTGCCAGGAGGGAGAAGTGGGGATTATGTTTAGACTTTCTCGGAACTGCTTCAAATCAACTAGATATCTTTGTGCTGTAAATCTCCCAACAGCCAAACGCAAAAGCAGCAAACATCTCGCTGTATGTCCCACATCCAAAGTGCCAAGAGAGACCTTGCTCTCCCTGTCTTTGAGTACTGTTTTCACTGTCCCGGTTACCTCTTTGCTAACATTCTCTTCAGAGCTGCAGTGAAACCAGGAACCACGTGGAGAAGGCACCCACACTGAAAGTGCCTGGAGGGAACATTGGGGCTTCTTCTCAGTGTCTCTGACATAGGGTTTCACTGTCCCGGGAAAGTCTCTGCTAACACCGTGCAGAGCGCTGTGCCCAATATACAGAAACGTCTTGCGGTATCTCCTACAGGGAAAGTGCCAGGAGGGAATTGTGGAGCTTGTTCTCAGTGTCTCTGAGAATTGCTCTGATTATCTGTGTGACCTCTTTGCTAAGACTCTCCAGAGAGCCGTCCTCAAAACAAACACACATCTTGACATATCTCCCACATTGATCGCAGTGTCTCCAGAAACGGCATTCAAGGAGCCAGGAGGTTTTCTCCCTACACTGTCCATTGAGTTGTCCTCAAAACCAATATACATCCTGCTATATCTCCCACATGGAAAGTGCCAGGAGGGAGAAGTGGGGATTATGTTTAGACTTTCTCGGAACTGCTTCAAATCAACTAGATATCTTTGTGCTGTAAATCTCCCAACAGCCAAACGCAAAAGCAGCAAACATCTCGCTGTATGTCCCACATCCAAAGTGCCAAGAGAGAGCTTGCTCTCCCTGTCTTTGAGTACTGTTTTCACTGTCCCGGTTACCTCTTTGCTAACGTTCTCTTCAGAGCCGCAGTGAAACCAGGAACCACGTGGAGAAGGCACCCACACTGAAAGTGCCTGGAGGGAACATTGGGGCTTCTTCTCAGTGTCTCTGACATAGGGTTTCACTGTCCCGGGAAAGTCTCTGCTAACACGCTGCAGAGCGCTGTGCCCAATATACAGAAACGTCTTGCGGTATCTCCTACAGGGAAAGTGCCAGGAGGGAATTGTGGAGCTTGTTCTCAGTGTCTCTGAGAATTGCTCTGATTATCTGTGTGACCTCTTTGCTAAGACTCTCCAGAGAGCCGTCCTCAAAACAAACACACATCTTGACATATCTCCCACATTGATCGCAGTGTCTCCAGAAACGGCATTCAAGGAGCCAGGACCTTTTCTCCCTACACTGTCCATTGAGTTGTCCTCAAAACCAATATACATCCTGCTATATCTCCCACATGGAAAGTGCCAGGAGGGAGAAGTGGGGATTATGTTTAGACTTTCTCGGAACTGCTTCAAATCAACTAGATATCTTTGTGCTGTAAATCTCCCAACAGCCAAACGCAAAAGCAGCAAACATCTCGCTGTATGTCCCACATCCAAAGTGCCAAGAGAGAGCTTGCTCTCCCTGTCTTTGAGTACTGTTTTCACTGTCCCGGTTACCTCTTTGCTAACATTCTCTTCAGAGCTGCAGTGAAACCAGGAACCACGTGGAGAAGGCACCCACACTGAAAGTGCCTGGAGGGAACATTGGGGCTTCTTCTCAGTGTCTCTGACATAGGGTTTCACTGTCCTGGGAAAGTCTCTGCTAACACCGTGCAGAGCGCTGTGCCCAATATACAGAAACGTCTTGCGGTATCTCCTACAGGGAAAGTGCCAGGAGGGAATTGTGGAGCTTGTTCTCAGTGTCTCTGAGAATTGCTCTGATTATCTGTGTGACCTCTTTGCTAAGACTCTCCAGAGAGCCGTCCTCAAAACAAACACACATCTTGACATATCTCCCACATTGATCGCAGTGTCTCCAGAAACGGCATTCAAGGAGCCAGGACCTTTTCTCCCTACACTGTCCATTGAGTTGTCCTCAAAACCAATATACATCCTGCTATATCTCCCACATGGAAAGTGCCAGGAGGGAGAAGTGGGGATTATGTTTAGACTTTCTCGGAACTGCTTCAAATCAACTAGATATCTTTGTGCTGTAAATCTCCCAACAGCCAAACGCAAAAGCGGCAAACATCTCGCTGTATGTCCCACATCCAAAGTGCCAAGAGAGAGCTTGCTCTCCCTGTCTTTGAGTACTGTTTTCACTGTCCCGGTTACCTCTTTGCTAACGTTCTCTTCAGAGCTGCAGTGAAACCAGGAACCACGTGGAGAAGGCACCCACACTGAAAGTGCCTGGAGGGAACATTGGGGCTTCTTCTCAGTGTCTCTGACATAGGGTTTCACTGTCCTGGGAAAGTCTCTGCTAACACCGTGCAGAGCGCTGTGCCCAATATACAGAAACGTCTTGCGGTATCTCCTACAGGGAAAGTGCCAGGAGGGAATTGTGGAGCTTGTTCTCAGTGTCTCTGAGAATTGCTCTGATTATCTGTGTGACCTCTTTGCTAAGACTCTCCAGAGAGCCGTCCTCAAAACAAACACACATCTTGACATATCTCCCACATTGATCGCAGTGTCTCCAGAAACGGCATTCAAGGAGCCAGGAGGTTTTCTCCCTACACTGTCCATTGAGTTGTCCTCAAAACCAATATACATCCTGCTATATCTCCCACATGGAAAGTGCCAGGAGGGAGAAGTGGGGATTATGTTTAGACTTTCTCGGAACTGCTTCAAATCAACTCGATATCTTTGTGCTGTAAATCTCCCAACAGCCAAACGCAAAAGCAGCAAACATCTCGCTGTATGTCCCACATCCAAAGTGCCAAGAGAGAGCTTGCTCTCCCTGTCTTTGAGTACTGTTTTCACTGTCCCGGTTACCTCTTTGCTAACATTCTCTTCAGAGCTGCAGTGAAACCAGGAACCACGTGGAGAAGGCACCCACACTGAAAGTGCCTGGAGGGAACATTGGGGCTTCTTCTCAGTGTCTCTGACATAGGGTTTCACTGTCCCGGGAAAGTCTCTGCTAACACGCTGCAGAGCGCTGTGCCCAATATACAGAAACGTCTTGCGGTATCTCGTACAGGGAAAGTGCCAGGAGGGAATTGTGGAGCTTGTTCTCAGTGTCTCTGAGAATTGCTCTGATTATCTGTGTGACCTCTTTGCTAAGACTCTCCAGAGAGCCGTCCTCAAAACAAACACACATCTTGACATATCTCCCACATTGATCGCAGTGTCTCCAGAAACGGCATTCAAGGAGCCAGGAGGTTTTCTCCCTACACTGTCCATTGAGTTGTCCTCAAAACCAATATACATCCTGCTATATCTCCCACATGGAAAGTGCCAGGAGGGAGAAGTGGGGATTATGTTTAGACTTTCTCGGAACTGCTTCAAATCAACTAGATATCTTTGTGCTGTAAATCTCCCAACAGCCAAACGCAAAAGCAGCAAACATCTCGCTGTATGTCCCACATCCAAAGTGCCAAGAGAGAGCTTGCTCTCCCTGTCTTTGAGTACTGTTTTCACTGTCCCGGTTACCTCTTTGCTAACATTCTCTTCAGAGCCGCAGTGAAACCAGGAACCACGTGGAGAAGGCACCCACACTGAAAGTGCCTGGAGGGAACATTGGGGCTTCTTCTCAGTGTCTCTGACATAGGGTTTCACTGTCCCGGGAAAGTCTCTGCTAACACGCTGCAGAGCGCTGTGCCCAATATACAGAAACGTCTTGCGGTATCTCGTACAGGGAAAGTGCCAGGAGGGAATTGTGGAGCTTGTTCTCAGTGTCTCTGAGAATTGCTCTGATTATCTGTGTGACCTCTTTGCTAAGACTCTCCAGAGAGCCGTCCTCAAAACAAACACACATCTTGACATATCTCCCACATTGATGGCAGTGTCTCCAGAAACGGCATTCAAGGAGCCAGGAGGTTTTCTCCCTACACTGTCCATTGAGTTGTCCTCAAAACCAATATACATCCTGCTATATCTCCCACATGGAAAGTGCCAGGAGGGAGAAGTGGGGATTATGTTTAGACTTTCTCGGAACTGCTTCAAATCAACTAGATATCTTTGTGCTGTAAATCTCCCAACAGCCAAACGCAAAAGCAGCAAACATCTCGCTGTATGTCCCACATCCAAAGTGCCAAGAGAGAGCTTGCTCTCCCTGTCTTTGAGTACTGTTTTCACTGTCCCGGTTACCTCTTTGCTAACATTCTCTTCAGAGCTGCAGTGAAACCAGGAACCACGTGGAGAAGGCACCCACACTGAAAGTGCCTGGAGGGAACATTGGGGCTTCTTCTCAGTGTCTCTGACATAGGGTTTCACTGTCCCGGGAAAGTCTCTGCTAACACCGTGCAGAGCGCTGTGCCCAATATACAGAAACGTCTTGCGGTATCTCCTACAGGGAAAGTGCCAGGAGGGAATTGTGGAGCTTGTTCTCAGTGTCTCTGAGAATTGCTCTGATTATCTGTGTGACCTCTTTGCTAAGACTCTCCAGAGAGCCGTCCTCAAAACAAACACACATCTTGACATATCTCCCACATTGATCGCAGTGTCTCCAGAAACGGCATTCAAGGAGCCAGGACCTTTTCTCCCTACACTGTCCATTGAGTTGTCCTCAAAACCAATATACATCCTGCTATATCTCCCACATGGAAAGTGCCAGGAGGGAGAAGTGGGGATTATGTTTAGACTTTCTCGGAACTGCTTCAAATCAACTAGATATCTTTGTGCTGTAAATCTCCCAACAGCCAAACGCAAAAGCAGCAAACATCTCGCTGTATGTCCCACATCCAAAGTGCCAAGAGAGAGCTTGCTCTCCCTGTCTTTGAGTACTGTTTTCACTGTCCCGGTTACCTCTTTGCTAACATTCTCTTCAGAGCTGCAGTGAAACCAGGAACCACGTGGAGAAGGCACCCACACTGAAAGTGCCTGGAGGGAACATTGGGGCTTCTTCTCAGTGTCTCTGACATAGGGTTTCACTGTCCTGGGAAAGTCTCTGCTAACACCGTGCAGAGCGCTGTGCCCAATATACAGAAACGTCTTGCGGTATCTCCTACAGGGAAAGTGCCAGGAGGGAATTGTGGAGCTTGTTCTCAGTGTCTCTGAGAATTGCTCTGATTATCTGTGTGACCTCTTTGCTAAGACTCTCCAGAGAGCCGTCCTCAAAACAAACACACATCTTGACATATCTCCCACATTGATCGCAGTGTCTCCAGAAACGGCATTCAAGGAGCCAGGACCTTTTCTCCCTACACTGTCCATTGAGTTGTCCTCAAAACCAATATACATCCTGCTATATCTCCCACATGGAAAGTGCCAGGAGGGAGAAGTGGGGATTATGTTTAGACTTTCTCGGAACTGCTTCAAATCAACTAGATATCTTTGTGCTGTAAATCTCCCAACAGCCAAACGCAAAAGCGGCAAACATCTCGCTGTATGTCCCACATCCAAAGTGCCAAGAGAGAGCTTGCTCTCCCTGTCTTTGAGTACTGTTTTCACTGTCCCGGTTACCTCTTTGCTAACGTTCTCTTCAGAGCTGCAGTGAAACCAGGAACCACGTGGAGAAGGCACCCACACTGAAAGTGCCTGGAGGGAACATTGGGGCTTCTTCTCAGTGTCTCTGACATAGGGTTTCACTGTCCTGGGAAAGTCTCTGCTAACACCGTGCAGAGCGCTGTGCCCAATATACAGAAACGTCTTGCGGTATCTCCTACAGGGAAAGTGCCAGGAGGGAATTGTGGAGCTTGTTCTCAGTGTCTCTGAGAATTGCTCTGATTATCTGTGTGACCTCTTTGCTAAGACTCTCCAGAGAGCCGTCCTCAAAACAAACACACATCTTGACATATCTCCCACATTGATCGCAGTGTCTCCAGAAACGGCATTCAAGGAGCCAGGAGGTTTTCTCCCTACACTGTCCATTGAGTTGTCCTCAAAACCAATATACATCCTGCTATATCTCCCACATGGAAAGTGCCAGGAGGGAGAAGTGGGGATTATGTTTAGACTTTCTCGGAACTGCTTCAAATCAACTCGATATCTTTGTGCTGTAAATCTCCCAACAGCCAAACGCAAAAGCAGCAAACATCTCGCTGTATGTCCCACATCCAAAGTGCCAAGAGAGAGCTTGCTCTCCCTGTCTTTGAGTACTGTTTTCACTGTCCCGGTTACCTCTTTGCTAACATTCTCTTCAGAGCTGCAGTGAAACCAGGAACCACGTGGAGAAGGCACCCACACTGAAAGTGCCTGGAGGGAACATTGGGGCTTCTTCTCAGTGTCTCTGACATAGGGTTTCACTGTCCCGGGAAAGTCTCTGCTAACACGCTGCAGAGCGCTGTGCCCAATATACAGAAACGTCTTGCGGTATCTCGTACAGGGAAAGTGCCAGGAGGGAATTGTGGAGCTTGTTCTCAGTGTCTCTGAGAATTGCTCTGATTATCTGTGTGACCTCTTTGCTAAGACTCTCCAGAGAGCCGTCCTCAAAACAAACACACATCTTGACATATCTCCCACATTGATCGCAGTGTCTCCAGAAACGGCATTCAAGGAGCCAGGAGGTTTTCTCCCTACACTGTCCATTGAGTTGTCCTCAAAACCAATATACATCCTGCTATATCTCCCACATGGAAAGTGCCAGGAGGGAGAAGTGGGGATTATGTTTAGACTTTCTCGGAACTGCTTCAAATCAACTAGATATCTTTGTGCTGTAAATCTCCCAACAGCCAAACGCAAAAGCAGCAAACATCTCGCTGTATGTCCCACATCCAAAGTGCCAAGAGAGAGCTTGCTCTCCCTGTCTTTGAGTACTGTTTTCACTGTCCCGGTTACCTCTTTGCTAACATTCTCTTCAGAGCCGCAGTGAAACCAGGAACCACGTGGAGAAGGCACCCACACTGAAAGTGCCTGGAGGGAACATTGGGGCTTCTTCTCAGTGTCTCTGACATAGGGTTTCACTGTCCCGGGAAAGTCTCTGCTAACACGCTGCAGAGCGCTGTGCCCAATATACAGAAACGTCTTGCGGTATCTCGTACAGGGAAAGTGCCAGGAGGGAATTGTGGAGCTTGTTCTCAGTGTCTCTGAGAATTGCTCTGATTATCTGTGTGACCTCTTTGCTAAGACTCTCCAGAGAGCCGTCCTCAAAACAAACACACATCTTGACATATCTCCCACATTGATGGCAGTGTCTCCAGAAACGGCATTCAAGGAGCCAGGAGGTTTTCTCCCTACACTGTCCATTGAGTTGTCCTCAAAACCAATATACATCCTGCTATATCTCCCACATGGAAAGTGCCAGGAGGGAGAAGTGGGGATTATGTTTAGACTTTCTCGGAACTGCTTCAAATCAACTAGATATCTTTGTGCTGTAAATCTCCCAACAGCCAAACGCAAAAGCAGCAAACATCTCGCTGTATGTCCCACATCCAAAGTGCCAAGAGAGAGCTTGCTCTCCCTGTCTTTGAGTACTGTTTTCACTGTCCCGGTTACCTCTTTGCTAACATTCTCTTCAGAGCTGCAGTGAAACCAGGAACCACGTGGAGAAGGCACCCACACTGAAAGTGCCTGGAGGGAACATTGGGGCTTCTTCTCAGTGTCTCTGACATAGGGTTTCACTGTCCCGGGAAAGTCTCTGCTAACACCGTGCAGAGCGCTGTGCCCAATATACAGAAACGTCTTGCGGTATCTCCTACAGGGAAAGTGCCAGGAGGGAATTGTGGAGCTTGTTCTCAGTGTCTCTGAGAATTGCTCTGATTATCTGTGTGACCTCTTTGCTAAGACTCTCCAGAGAGCCGTCCTCAAAACAAACACACATCTTGACATATCTCCCACATTGATCGCAGTGTCTCCAGAAACGGCATTCAAGGAGCCAGGACCTTTTCTCCCTACACTGTCCATTGAGTTGTCCTCAAAACCAATATACATCCTGCTATATCTCCCACATGGAAAGTGCCAGGAGGGAGAAGTGGGGATTATGTTTTGACTTTCTCGGAACTGCTTCAAATCAACTAGATATCTTTGTGCTGTAAATCTCCCAACAGCCAAACGCAAAAGCAGCAAACATCTCGCTGTATGTCCCACATCCAAAGTGCCAAGAGAGAGCTTGCTCTCCCTGTCTTTGAGTACTGTTTTCACTGTCCCGGTTACCTCTTTGCTAACATTCTCTTCAGAGCTGCAGTGAAACCAGGAACCACGTGGAGAAGGCACCCACACTGAAAGTGCCTGGAGGGAACATTGGGGCTTCTTCTCAGTGTCTCTGACATAGGGTTTCACTGTCCCGGGAAAGTCTCTGCTAACACCGTGCAGAGCGCTGTGCCCAATATACAGAAACGTCTTGCGGTATCTCCTACAGGGAAAGTGCCAGGAGGGAATTGTGGAGCTTGTTCTCAGTGTCTCTGAGAATTGCTCTGATTATCTGTGTGACCTCTTTGCTAAGACTCTCCAGAGAGCCGTCCTCAAAACAAACACACATCTTGACATATCTCCCACATTGATCGCAGTGTCTCCAGAAACGGCATTCAAGGAGCCAGGAGGTTTTCTCCCTACACTGTCCATTGAGTTGTCCTCAAAACCAATATACATCCTGCTATATCTCCCACATGGAAAGTGCCAGGAGGGAGAAGTGGGGATTATGTTTAGACTTTCTCGGAACTGCTTCAAATCAACTAGATATCTTTGTGCTGTAAATCTCCCAACAGCCAAACGCAAAAGCAGCAAACATCTCGCTGTATGTCCCACATCCAAAGTGCCAAGAGAGACCTTGCTCTCCCTGTCTTTGAGTACTGTTTTCACTGTCCCGGTTACCTCTTTGCTAACGTTCTCTTCAGAGCCGCAGTGAAACCAGGAACCACGTGGAGAAGGCACCCACACTGAAAGTGCCTGGAGGGAACATTGGGGCTTCTTCTCAGTGTCTCTGACATAGGGTTTCACTGTCCCGGGAAAGTCTCTGCTAACACCGTGCAGAGCGCTGTGCCCAATGTACAGAAACGTCTTGCGGTATCTCCTACAGGGAAAGTGCCAGGAGGGAATTGTGGAGCTTGTTCTCAGTGTCTCTGAGAATTGCTCTGATTATCTGTGTGACCTCTTTGCTAAGACTCTCCAGAGAGCCGTCCTCAAAACAAACACACATCTTGACATATCTCCCACATTGATCGCAGTGTCTCCAGAAACGGCATTCAAGGAGCCAGGACCTTTTCTCCCTACACTGTCCATTGAGTTGTCCTCAAAACCAATATACATCCTGCTATATCTCCCACATGGAAAGTGCCAGGAGGGAGAAGTGGGGATTATGTTTAGACTTTCTCGGAACTGCTTCAAATCAACTAGATATCTTTGTGCTGTAAATCTCCCAACAGCCAAACGCAAAAGCAGCAAACATCTCGCTGTATGTCCCACATCCAAAGTGCCAAGAGAGAGCTTGCTCTCCCTGTCTTTGAGTACTGTTTTCACTGTCCCGGTTACCTCTTTGCTAACGTTCTCTTCAGAGCCGCAGTGAAACCAGGAACCACGTGGAGAAGGCACCCACACTGAAAGTGCCTGGAGGGAACATTGGGGCTTCTTCTCAGTGTCTCTGACATAGGGTTTCACTGTCCCGGGAAAGTCTCTGCTGACACCGTGCAGAGCGCTGTGCCCAATGTACAGAAACGTCTTGCGGTATCTCGTACAGGGAAAGTGCCAGGAGGGAATTGTGGAGCTTGTTCTCAGTGTCTCTGAGAATTGCTCTGATTATCTGTGTGACCTCTTTGCTAAGACTCTCCAGAGAGCCGTCCTCAAAACAAACACACATCTTGACATATCTCCCACATTGATCGCAGTGTCTCCAGAAACGGCATTCAAGGAGCCAGGACCTTTTCTCCCTACACTGTCCATTGAGTTGTCCTCAAAACCAATATACATCCTGCTATATCTCCCACATGGAAAGTGCCAGGAGGGAGAAGTGGGGATTATGTTTAGACTTTCTCGGAACTGCTTCAAATCAACTAGATATCTTTGTGCTGTAAATCTCCCAACAGCCAAACGCAAAAGCAGCAAACATCTCGCTGTATGTCCCACATCCAAAGTGCCAAGAGAGAGCTTGCTCTCCCTGTCTTTGAGTACTGTTTTCACTGTCCCGGTTACCTCTTTGCTAACGTTCTCTTCAGAGCTGCAGTGAAACCAGGAACCACGTGGAGAAGGCACCCACACTGAAAGTGCCTGGAGGGAACATTGGGGCTTCTTCTCAGTGTCTCTGACATAGGGTTTCACTGTCCTGGGAAAGTCTCTGCTAACACCGTGCAGAGCGCTGTGCCCAATATACAGAAACGTCTTGCGGTATCTCCTACAGGGAAAGTGCCAGGAGGGAATTGTGGAGCTTGTTCTCAGTGTCTCTGAGAATTGCTCTGATTATCTGTGTGACCTCTTTGCTAAGACTCTCCAGAGAGCCGTCCTCAAAACAAACACACATCTTGACATATCTCCCACATTGATCGCAGTGTCTCCAGAAACGGCATTCAAGGAGCCAGGAGGTTTTCTCCCTACACTGTCCATTGAGTTGTCCTCAAAACCAATATACATCCTGCTATATCTCCCACATGGAAAGTGCCAGGAGGGAGAAGTGGGGATTATGTTTAGACTTTCTCGGAACTGCTTCAAATCAACTCGATATCTTTGTGCTGTAAATCTCCCAACAGCCAAACGCAAAAGCAGCAAACATCTCGCTGTATGTCCCACATCCAAAGTGCCAAGAGAGAGCTTGCTCTCCCTGTCTTTGAGTACTGTTTTCACTGTCCCGGTTACCTCTTTGCTAACATTCTCTTCAGAGCTGCAGTGAAACCAGGAACCACGTGGAGAAGGCACCCACACTGAAAGTGCCTGGAGGGAACATTGGGGCTTCTTCTCAGTGTCTCTGACATAGGGTTTCACTGTCCCGGGAAAGTCTCTGCTAACACGCTGCAGAGCGCTGTGCCCAATATACAGAAACGTCTTGCGGTATCTCGTACAGGGAAAGTGCCAGGAGGGAATTGTGGAGCTTGTTCTCAGTGTCTCTGAGAATTGCTCTGATTATCTGTGTGACCTCTTTGCTAAGACTCTCCAGAGAGCCGTCCTCAAAACAAACACACATCTTGACATATCTCCCACATTGATCGCAGTGTCTCCAGAAACGGCATTCAAGGAGCCAGGAGGTTTTCTCCCTACACTGTCCATTGAGTTGTCCTCAAAACCAATATACATCCTGCTATATCTCCCACATGGAAAGTGCCAGGAGGGAGAAGTGGGGATTATGTTTAGACTTTCTCGGAACTGCTTCAAATCAACTAGATATCTTTGTGCTGTAAATCTCCCAACAGCCAAACGCAAAAGCAGCAAACATCTCGCTGTATGTCCCACATCCAAAGTGCCAAGAGAGAGCTTGCTCTCCCTGTCTTTGAGTACTGTTTTCACTGTCCCGGTTACCTCTTTGCTAACATTCTCTTCAGAGCCGCAGTGAAACCAGGAACCACGTGGAGAAGGCACCCACACTGAAAGTGCCTGGAGGGAACATTGGGGCTTCTTCTCAGTGTCTCTGACATAGGGTTTCACTGTCCCGGGAAAGTCTCTGCTAACACGCTGCAGAGCGCTGTGCCCAATATACAGAAACGTCTTGCGGTATCTCCTACAGGGAAAGTGCCAGGAGGGAATTGTGGAGCTTGTTCTCAGTGTCTCTGAGAATTGCTCTGATTATCTGTGTGACCTCTTTGCTAAGACTCTCCAGAGAGCCGTCCTCAAAACAAACACACATCTTGACATATCTCCCACATTGATGGCAGTGTCTCCAGAAACGGCATTCAAGGAGCCAGGAGGTTTTCTCCCTACACTGTCCATTGAGTTGTCCTCAAAACCAATATACATCCTGCTATATCTCCCACATGGAAAGTGCCAGGAGGGAGAAGTGGGGATTATGTTTAGACTTTCTCGGAACTGCTTCAAATCAACTAGATATCTTTGTGCTGTAAATCTCCCAACAGCCAAACGCAAAAGCAGCAAACATCTCGCTGTATGTCCCACATCCAAAGTGCCAAGAGAGAGCTTGCTCTCCCTGTCTTTGAGTACTGTTTTCACTGTCCCGGTTACCTCTTTGCTAACATTCTCTTCAGAGCTGCAGTGAAACCAGGAACCACGTGGAGAAGGCACCCACACTGAAAGTGCCTGGAGGGAACATTGGGGCTTCTTCTCAGTGTCTCTGACATAGGGTTTCACTGTCCCGGGAAAGTCTCTGCTAACACCGTGCAGAGCGCTGTGCCCAATATACAGAAACGTCTTGCGGTATCTCCTACAGGGAAAGTGCCAGGAGGGAATTGTGGAGCTTGTTCTCAGTGTCTCTGAGAATTGCTCTGATTATCTGTGTGACCTCTTTGCTAAGACTCTCCAGAGAGCCGTCCTCAAAACAAACACACATCTTGACATATCTCCCACATTGATCGCAGTGTCTCCAGAAACGGCATTCAAGGAGCCAGGACCTTTTCTCCCTACACTGTCCATTGAGTTGTCCTCAAAACCAATATACATCCTGCTATATCTCCCACATGGAAAGTGCCAGGAGGGAGAAGTGGGGATTATGTTTTGACTTTCTCGGAACTGCTTCAAATCAACTAGATATCTTTGTGCTGTAAATCTCCCAACAGCCAAACGCAAAAGCAGCAAACATCTCGCTGTATGTCCCACATCCAAAGTGCCAAGAGAGAGCTTGCTCTCCCTGTCTTTGAGTACTGTTTTCACTGTCCCGGTTACCTCTTTGCTAACATTCTCTTCAGAGCTGCAGTGAAACCAGGAACCACGTGGAGAAGGCACCCACACTGAAAGTGCCTGGAGGGAACATTGGGGCTTCTTCTCAGTGTCTCTGACATAGGGTTTCACTGTCCCGGGAAAGTCTCTGCTAACACCGTGCAGAGCGCTGTGCCCAATATACAGAAACGTCTTGCGGTATCTCCTACAGGGAAAGTGCCAGGAGGGAATTGTGGAGCTTGTTCTCAGTGTCTCTGAGAATTGCTCTGATTATCTGTGTGACCTCTTTGCTAAGACTCTCCAGAGAGCCGTCCTCAAAACAAACACACATCTTGACATATCTCCCACATTGATCGCAGTGTCTCCAGAAACGGCATTCAAGGAGCCAGGAGGTTTTCTCCCTACACTGTCCATTGAGTTGTCCTCAAAACCAATATACATCCTGCTATATCTCCCACATGGAAAGTGCCAGGAGGGAGAAGTGGGGATTATGTTTAGACTTTCTCGGAACTGCTTCAAATCAACTAGATATCTTTGTGCTGTAAATCTCCCAACAGCCAAACGCAAAAGCAGCAAACATCTCGCTGTATGTCCCACATCCAAAGTGCCAAGAGAGACCTTGCTCTCCCTGTCTTTGAGTACTGTTTTCACTGTCCCGGTTACCTCTTTGCTAACGTTCTCTTCAGAGCCGCAGTGAAACCAGGAACCACGTGGAGAAGGCACCCACACTGAAAGTGCCTGGAGGGAACATTGGGGCTTCTTCTCAGTGTCTCTGACATAGGGTTTCACTGTCCCGGGAAAGTCTCTGCTAACACCGTGCAGAGCGCTGTGCCCAATGTACAGAAACGTCTTGCGGTATCTCCTACAGGGAAAGTGCCAGGAGGGAATTGTGGAGCTTGTTCTCAGTGTCTCTGAGAATTGCTCTGATTATCTGTGTGACCTCTTTGCTAAGACTCTCCAGAGAGCCGTCCTCAAAACAAACACACATCTTGACATATCTCCCACATTGATCGCAGTGTCTCCAGAAACGGCATTCAAGGAGCCAGGACCTTTTCTCCCTACACTGTCCATTGAGTTGTCCTCAAAACCAATATACATCCTGCTATATCTCCCACATGGAAAGTGCCAGGAGGGAGAAGTGGGGATTATGTTTAGACTTTCTCGGAACTGCTTCAAATCAACTAGATATCTTTGTGCTGTAAATCTCCCAACAGCCAAACGCAAAAGCAGCAAACATCTCGCTGTATGTCCCACATCCAAAGTGCCAAGAGAGAGCTTGCTCTCCCTGTCTTTGAGTACTGTTTTCACTGTCCCGGTTACCTCTTTGCTAACGTTCTCTTCAGAGCCGCAGTGAAACCAGGAACCACGTGGAGAAGGCACCCACACTGAAAGTGCCTGGAGGGAACATTGGGGCTTCTTCTCAGTGTCTCTGACATAGGGTTTCACTGTCCCGGGAAAGTCTCTGCTGACACCGTGCAGAGCGCTGTGCCCAATGTACAGAAACGTCTTGCGGTATCTCGTACAGGGAAAGTGCCAGGAGGGAATTGTGGAGCTTGTTCTCAGTGTCTCTGAGAATTGCTCTGATTATCTGTGTGACCTCTTTGCTAAGACTCTCCAGAGAGCCGTCCTCAAAACAAACACACATCTTGACATATCTCCCACATTGATCGCAGTGTCTCCAGAAACGGCATTCAAGGAGCCAGGACCTTTTCTCCCTACACTGTCCATTGAGTTGTCCTCAAAACCAATATACATCCTGCTATATCTCCCACATGGAAAGTGCCAGGAGGGAGAAGTGGGGATTATGTTTAGACTTTCTCGGAACTGCTTCAAATCAACTAGATATCTTTGTGCTGTAAATCTCCCAACAGCCAAACGCAAAAGCAGCAAACATCTCGCTGTATGTCCCACATCCAAAGTGCCAAGAGAGAGCTTGCTCTCCCTGTCTTTGAGTACTGTTTTCACTGTCCCGGTTACCTCTTTGCTAACGTTCTCTTCAGAGCCGCAGTGAAACCAGGAACCACGTGGAGAAGGCACCCACACTGAAAGTGCCTGGAGGGAACATTGGGGCTTCTTCTCAGTGTCTCTGACATAGGGTTTCACTGTCCCGGGAAAGTCTCTGCTAACACCGTGCAGAGCGCTGTGCCCAATGTACAGAAACGTCTTGCGGTATCTCCTACAGGGAAAGTGCCAGGAGGGAATTGTGGAGCTTGTTCTCAGTGTCTCTGAGAATTGCTCTGATTATCTGTGTGACCTCTTTGCTAAGACTCTCCAGAGAGCCGTCCTCAAAACAAACACACATCTTGACATATCTCCCACATTGATCGCAGTGTCTCCAGAAACGGCATTCAAGGAGCCAGGAGGTTTTCTCCCTACACTGTCCATTGAGTTGTCCTCAAAACCAATATACATCCTGCTATATCTCCCACATGGAAAGTGCCAGGAGGGAGAAGTGGGGATTATGTTTAGACTTTCTCGGAACTGCTTCAAATCAACTAGATATCTTTGTGCTGTAAATCTCCCAACAGCCAAACGCAAAAGCAGCAAACATCTCGCTGTATGTCCCACATCCAAAGTGCCAAGAGAGAGCTTGCTCTCCCTGTCTTTGAGTACTGTTTTCACTGTCCCGGTTACCTCTTTGCTAACGTTCTCTTCAGAGCCGCAGTGAAACCAGGAACCACGTGGAGAAGGCACCCACACTGAAAGTGCCTGGAGGGAACATTGGGGCTTCTTCTCAGTGTCTCTGACATAGGGTTTCACTGTCCCGGGAAAGTCTCTGCTAACACCGTGCAGAGCGCTGTGCCCAATGTACAGAAACATCTTGCGGTATCTCGTACAGGGAAAGTGCCAGGAGGGAATTGTGGAGCTTGTTCTCAGTGTCTCTGAGAATTGCTCTGATTATCTGTGTGACCTCTTTGCTAAGACTCTCCAGAGAGCCGTCCTCAAAACAAACACACATCTTGACATATCTCCCACATTGATCGCAGTGTCTCCAGAAACGGCATTCAAGGAGCCAGGACCTTTTCTCCCTACACTGTCCATTGAGTTGTCCTCAAAACCAATATACATCCTGCTATATCTCCCACATGGAAAGTGCCAGGAGGGAGAAGTGGGGATTATGTTTAGACTTTCTCGGAACTGCTTCAAATCAACTAGATATCTTTGTGCTGTAAATCTCCCAACAGCCAAACGCAAAAGCAGCAAACATCTCGCTGTATGTCCCACATCCAAAGTGCCAAGAGAGAGCTTGCTCTCCCTGTCTTTGAGTACTGTTTTCACTGTCCCGGTTACCTCTTTGCTAACGTTCTCTTCAGAGCCGCAGTGAAACCAGGAACCACGTGGAGAAGGCACCCACACTGAAAGTGCCTGGAGGGAACATTGGGGCTTCTTCTCAGTGTCTCTGACATAGGGTTTCACTGTCCCGGGAAAGTCTCTGCTAACACCGTGCAGAGCGCTGTGCCCAATGTACAGAAACATCTTGCGGTATCTCGTACAGGGAAAGTGCCAGGAGGGAATTGTGGAGCTTGTTCTCAGTGTCTCTGAGAATTGCTCTGATTATCTGTGTGACCTCTTTGCTAAGACTCTCCAGAGAGCCGTCCTCAAAACAAACACACATCTTGACATATCTCCCACATTGATCGCAGTGTCTCCAGAAACGGCATTCAAGGAGCCAGGACCTTTTCTCCCTACACTGTCCATTGAGTTGTCCTCAAAACCAATATACATCCTGCTATATCTCCCACATGGAAAGTGCCAGGAGGGAGAAGTGGGGATTATGTTTAGACTTTCTCGGAACTGCTTCAAATCAACTAGATATCTTTGTGCTGTAAATCTCCCAACAGCCAAACGCAAAAGCAGCAAACATCTCGCTGTATGTCCCACATCCAAAGTGCCAAGAGAGAGCTTGCTCTCCCTGTCTTTGAGTACTGTTTTCACTGTCCCGGTTACCTCTTTGCTAACGTTCTCTTCAGAGCCGCAGTGAAACCAGGAACCACGTGGAGAAGGCACCCACACTGAAAGTGCCTGGAGGGAACATTGGGGCTTCTTCTCAGTGTCTCTGACATAGGGTTTCACTGTCCCGGGAAAGTCTCTGCTAACACCGTGCAGAGCGCTGTGCCCAATGTACAGAAACGTCTTGCGGTATCTCCTACAGGGAAAGTGCCAGGAGGGAATTGTGGAGCTTGTTCTCAGTGTCTCTGAGAATTGCTCTGATTATCTGTGTGACCTCTTTGCTAAGACTCTCCAGAGAGCCGTCCTCAAAACAAACACACATCTTGACATATCTCCCACATTGATCGCAGTGTCTCCAGAAACGGCATTCAAGGAGCCAGGACCTTTTCTCCCTACACTGTCCATTGAGTTGTCTTCAAAACCAATATACATCCTGCTATATCTCCCACATGGAAAGTGCCAGGAGGGAGAAGTGGGGATTATGTTTAGACTTTCTCGGAACTGCTTCAAATCAACTAGATATCTTTGTGCTGTAAATCTCCCAACAGCCAAACGCAAAAGCAGCAAACATCTCGCTGTATGTCCCACATCCAAAGTGCCAAGAGAGAGCTTGCTCTCCCTGTCTTTGAGTACTGTTTTCACTGTCCCGGTTACCTCTTTGCTAACGTTCTCTTCAGAGCCGCAGTGAAACCAGGAACCACGTGGAGAAGGCACCCACACTGAAAGTGCCTGGAGGGAACATTGGGGCTTCTTCTCAGTGTCTCTGACATAGGGTTTCACTGTCCCGGGAAAGTCTCTGCTAACACCGTGCAGAGCGCTGTGCCCAATGTACAGAAACGTCTTGCGGTATCTCGTACAGGGAAAGTGCCAGGAGGGAATTGTGGAGCTTGTTCTCAGTGTCTCTGAGAATTGCTCTGATTATCTGTGTGACCTCTTTGCTAAGACTCTCCAGAGAGCCGTCCTCAAAACAAACACACATCTTGACATATCTCCCACATTGATCGCAGTGTCTCCAGAAACGGCATTCAAGGAGCCAGGACCTTTTCTCCCTACACTGTCCATTGAGTTGTCCTCAAAACCAATATACATCCTGCTATATCTCCCACATGGAAAGTGCCAGGAGGGAGAAGTGGGGATTATGTTTAGACTTTCTCGGAACTGCTTCAAATCAACTAGATATCTTTGTGCTGTAAATCTCCCAACAGCCAAACGCAAAAGCAGCAAACATCTCGCTGTATGTCCCACATCCAAAGTGCCAAGAGAGAGCTTGCTCTCCCTGTCTTTGAGTACTGTTTTCACTGTCCCGGTTACCTCTTTGCTAACGTTCTCTTCAGAGCCGCAGTGAAACCAGGAACCACGTGGAGAAGGCACCCACACTGAAAGTGCCTGGAGGGAACATTGGGGCTTCTTCTCAGTGTCTCTGACATAGGGTTTCACTGTCCCGGGAAAGTCTCTGCTAACACCGTGCAGAGCGCTGTGCCCAATGTACAGAAACGTCTTGCGGTATCTCCTACAGGGAAAGTGCCAGGAGGGAATTGTGGAGCTTGTTCTCAGTGTCTCTGAGAATTGCTCTGATTATCTGTGTGACCTCTTTGCTAAGACTCTCCAGAGAGCCGTCCTCAAAACAAACACACATCTTGACATATCTCCCACATTGATCGCAGTGTCTCCAGAAACGGCATTCAAGGAGCCAGGACCTTTTCTCCCTACACTGTCCATTGAGTTGTCCTCAAAACCAATATACATCCTGCTATATCTCCCACATGGAAAGTGCCAGGAGGGAGAAGTGGGGATTATGTTTAGACTTTCTCGGAACTGCTTCAAATCATCTAGATATCTTTGTGCTGTAAATCTCCCAACAGCCAAACGCAAAAGCAGCAAACATCTCGCTGTATGTCCCACATCCAAAGTGCCAAGAGAGAGCTTGCTCTCCCTGTCTTTGAGTACTGTTTTCACTGTCCCGGTTACCTCTTTGCTAACGTTCTCTTCAGAGCCGCAGTGAAACCAGGAACCACGTGGAGAAGGCACCCACACTGAAAGTGCCTGGAGGGAACATTGGGGCTTCTTCTCAGTGTCTCTGACATAGGGTTTCACTGTCCCGGGAAAGTCTCTGCTAACACCGTGCAGAGCGCTGTGCCCAATGTACAGAAACGTCTTGCGGTATCTCCTACAGGGAAAGTGCCAGGAGGGAATTGTGGAGCTTGTTCTCAGTGTCTCTGAGAATTGCTCTGATTATCTGTGTGACCTCTTTGCTAAGACTCTCCAGAGAGCCGTCCTCAAAACAAACACACATCTTGACATATCTCCCACATTGATCGCAGTGTCTCCAGAAACGGCATTCAAGGAGCCAGGACCTTTTCTCCCTACACTGTCCATTGAGTTGTCCTCAAAACCAATATACATCCTGCTATATCTCCCACATGGAAAGTGCCAGGAGGGAAAAGTGGGGATTATGTTTAGACTTTCTCGGAACTGCTTCAAATCATCTAGATATCTTTGTGCTGTAAATCTCCCAACAGCCAAACGCAAAAGCAGCAAACATCTCGCTGTATGTCCCACATCCAAAGTGCCAAGAGAGAGCTTGCTCTCCCTGTCTTTGAGTACTGTTTTCACTGTCCCGGTTACCTCTTTGCTAACGTTCTCTTCAGAGCCGCAGTGAAACCAGGAACCACGTGGAGAAGGCACCCACACTGAAAGTGCCTGGAGGGAACATTGGGGCTTCTTCTCAGTGTCTCTGACATAGGGTTTCACTGTCCCGGGAAAGTCTCTGCTAACACCGTGCAGAGCGCTGTGCCCAATGTACAGAAACGTCTTGCGGTATCTCCTACAGGGAAAGTGCCAGGAGGGAATTGTGGAGCTTGTTCTCAGTGTCTCTGAGAATTGCTCTGATTATCTGTGTGACCTCTTTGCTAAGACTCTCCAGAGAGCCGTCCTCAAAACAAACACACATCTTGACATATCTCCCACATTGATCGCAGTGTCTCCAGAAACGGCATTCAAGGAGCCAGGACCTTTTCTCCCTACACTGTCCATTGAGTTGTCCTCAAAACCAATATACATCCTGCTATATCTCCCACATGGAAAGTGCCAGGAGGGAGAAGTGGGGATTATGTTTAGACTTTCTCGGAACTGCTTCAAATCAACTAGATATCTTTGTGCTGTAAATCTCCCAACAGCCAAACGCAAAAGCAGCAAACATCTCGCTGTATGTCCCACATCCAAAGTGCCAAGTGAGAGCTTGCTCTCCCTGTCTTTGAGTACTGTTTTCAATGTCCCGGTTACCTCTTTGCTAACGTTCTCTTCAGAGCTGCAGTGAAACCAGGAACCACGTGGAGAAGGCACCCACACTGAAAGTGCCTGGAGGGAACATTGGGGCTTCTTCTCAGTGTCTCTGACATAGGGTTTCACTGTCCCGGGAAAGTCTCTGCTAACACCGTGCAGAGCGCTGTGCCCAATGTACAGAAACGTCTTGCGGTATCTCGTACAGGGAAAGTGCCAGGAGGGTATTGTGGAGCTTGTTCTCAGTGTCTCTGAGAATTGCTCTG
Source organism: Larus michahellis (assembly GCF_964199755.1). Taxonomy (NCBI): domain Eukaryota; kingdom Metazoa; phylum Chordata; class Aves; order Charadriiformes; family Laridae; genus Larus; species Larus michahellis. The sequence continues at coordinate 355,016 of NW_027436249.1, read as the reverse complement.
ATTATCTGTGTGACCTCTTTGCTAAGACTCTCCAGAGAGCCGTCCTCAAAACAAACACACATCTTGACATATCTCCCACATTGATCGCAGTGTCTCCAGAAACGGCATTCAAGGAGCCAGGACCTTTTCTCCCTACACTGTCCATTGAGTTGTCCTCAAAACCAATATACATCCTGCTATATCTCCCACATGGAAAGTGCCAGGAGGGAGAAGTGGGGATTATGTTTAGACTTTCTCGGAACTGCTTCAAATCAACTCGATATCTTTGTGCTGTAAATCTCCCAACAGCCAAACGCAAAAGCAGCAAACATCTCGCTGTATGTCCCACATCCAAAGTGCCAAGAGAGAGCTTGCTCTCCCTGTCTTTGAGTACTGTTTTCACTGTCCCGGTTACCTCTTTGCTAACGTTCTCTTCAGAGCCGCAGTGAAACCAGGAACCACGTGGAGAAGGCACCCACACTGAAAGTGCCTGGAGGGAACACTGGGGCTTCTTCTCAGTGTCTCTGACATAGGGTTTCACTGTCCCGGGAAAGTCTCTGCTAACACCGTGCAGAGCGCTGTGCCCAATGTACAGAAACGTCTTGCGGTATCTCCTACAGGGAAAGTGCCAGGAGGGAATTGTGGAGCTTGTTCTCAGTGTCTCTGAGAATTGCTCTGATTATCTGTGTGACCTCTTTGCTAAGACTCTCCAGAGAGCCGTCCTCAAAACAAACACACATCTTGACATATCTCCCACATTGATCGCAGTGTCTCCAGAAACGGCATTCAAGGAGCCAGGACCTTTTCTCCCTACACTGTCCATTGAGTTGTCCTCAAAACCAATATACATCCTGCTATATCTCCCACATGGAAAGTGCCAGGAGGGAGAAGTGGGGATTATGTTTAGACTTTCTCGGAACTGCTTCAAATCAACTCGATATCTTTGTGCTGTAAATCTCCCAACAGCCAAACGCAAAAGCAGCAAACATCTCGCTGTATGTCCCACATCCAAAGTGCCAAGAGAGACCTTGCTCTCCCTGTCTTTGAGTACTGTTTTCACTGTCCCGGTTACCTCTTTGCTAACGTTCTCTTCAGAGCCGCAGTGAAACCAGGAACCACGTGGAGAAGGCACCCACACTGAAAGTGCCTGGAGGGAACATTGGGGCTTCTTCTCAGTGTCTCTGACATAGGGTTTCACTGTCCCGGGAAAGTCTCTGCTAACACCGTGCAGAGCGCTGTGCCCAATGTACAGAAACGTCTTGCGGTATCTCCTACAGGGAAAGTGCCAGGAGGGAATTGTGGAGCTTGTTCTCAGTGTCTCTGAGAATTGCTCTGATTATCTGTGTGACCTCTTTGCTAAGACTCTCCAGAGAGCCGTCCTCAAAACAAACACACATCTTGACATATCTCCCACATTGATCGCAGTGTCTCCAGAAACGGCATTCAAGGAGCCAGGAGGTTTTCTCCCTACACTGTCCATTGAGTTGTCCTCAAAACCAATATACATCCTGCTATATCTCCCACATGGAAAGTGCCAGGAGGGAGAAGTGGGGATTATGTTTAGACTTTCTCGGAACTGCTTCAAATCAACTCGATATCTTTGTGCTGTAAATCTCCCAACAGCCAAACGCAAAAGCAGCAAACATCTCGCTGTATGTCCCACATCCAAAGTGCCAAGAGAGACCTTGCTCTCCCTGTCTTTGAGTACTGTTTTCACTGTCCCGGTTACCTCTTTGCTAACGTTCTCTTCAGAGCCGCAGTGAAACCAGGAACCACGTGGAGAAGGCACCCACACTGAAAGTGCCTGGAGGGAACACTGGGGCTTCTTCTCAGTGTCTCTGACATAGGGTTTCACTGTCCCGGGAAAGTCTCTGCTAACACCGTGCAGAGCGCTGTGCCCAATGTACAGAAACGTCTTGCGGTATCTCCTACAGGGAAAGTGCCAGGAGGGAATTGTGGAGCTTGTTCTCAGTGTCTCTGAGAATTGCTCTGATTATCTGTGTGACCTCTTTGCTAAGACTCTCCAGAGAGCCGTCCTCAAAACAAACACACATCTTGACATATCTCCCACATTGATCGCAGTGTCTCCAGAAACGGCATTCAAGGAGCCAGGACCTTTTCTCCCTACACTGTCCATTGAGTTGTCCTCAAAACCAATATACATCCTGCTATATCTCCCACATGGAAAGTGCCAGGAGGGAGAAGTGGGGATTATGTTTAGACTTTCTCGGAACTGCTTCAAATCATCTAGATATCTTTGTGCTGTAAATCTCCCAACAGCCAAACGCAAAAGCAGCAAACATCTCGCTGTATGTCCCACATCCAAAGTGCCAAGAGAGACCTTGCTCTCCCTGTCTTTGAGTACTGTTTTCACTGTCCCGGTTACCTCTTTGCTAACGTTCTCTTCAGAGCCGCAGTGAAACCAGGAACCACGTGGAGAAGGCACCCACACTGAAAGTGCCTGGAGGGAACATTGGGGCTTCTTCTCAGTGTCTCTGACATAGGGTTTCACTGTCCCGGGAAAGTCTCTGCTAACACCGTGCAGAGCGCTGTGCCCAATGTACAGAAACGTCTTGCGGTATCTCCTACAGGGAAAGTGCCAGGAGGGAATTGTGGAGCTTGTTCTCAGTGTCTCTGAGAATTGCTCTGATTATCTGTGTGACCTCTTTGCTAAGACTCTCCAGAGAGCCGTCCTCAAAACAAACACACATCTTGACATATCTCCCACATTGATCGCAGTGTCTCCAGAAACGGCATTCAAGGAGCCAGGAGGTTTTCTCCCTACACTGTCCATTGAGTTGTCCTCAAAACCAATATACATCCTGCTATATCTCCCACATGGAAAGTGCCAGGAGGGAGAAGTGGGGATTATGTTTAGACTTTCTCGGAACTGCTTCAAATCAACTAGATATCTTTGTGCTGTAAATCTCCCAACAGCCAAACGCAAAAGCAGCAAACATCTCGCTGTATGTCCCACATCCAAAGTGCCAAGTGAGAGCTTGCTCTCCCTGTCTTTGAGTACTGTTTTCAATGTCCCGGTTACCTCTTTGCTAACGTTCTCTTCAGAGCTGCAGTGAAACCAGGAACCACGTGGAGAAGGCACCCACACTGAAAGTGCCTGGAGGGAACATTGGGGCTTCTTCTCAGTGTCTCTGACATAGGGTTTCACTGTCCCGGGAAAGTCTCTGCTAACACCGTGCAGAGCGCTGTGCCCAATGTACAGAAACGTCTTGCGGTATCTCGTACAGGGAAAGTGCCAGGAGGGTATTGTGGAGCTTGTTCTCAGTGTCTCTGAGAATTGCTCTGATTATCTGTGTGACCTCTTTGCTAAGACTCTCCAGAGAGCCGTCCTCAAAACAAACACACATCTTGACATATCTCCCACATTGATCGCAGTGTCTCCAGAAACGGCATTCAAGGAGCCAGGACCTTTTCTCCCTACACTGTCCATTGAGTTGTCCTCAAAACCAATATACATCCTGCTATATCTCCCACATGGAAAGTGCCAGGAGGGAGAAGTGGGGATTATGTTTAGACTTTCTCGGAACTGCTTCAAATCAACTAGATATCTTTGTGCTGTAAATCTCCCAACAGCCAAACGCAAAAGCAGCAAACATCTCGCTGTATGTCCCACATCCAAAGTGCCAAGAGAGACCTTGCTCTCCCTGTCTTTGAGTACTGTTTTCACTGTCCCGGTTACCTCTTTGCTAACGTTCTCTTCAGAGCCGCAGTGAAACCAGGAACCACGTGGAGAAGGCACCCACACTGAAAGTGCCTGGAGGGAACATTGGGGCTTCTTCTCAGTGTCTCTGACATAGGGTTTCACTGTCCCGGGAAAGTCTCTGCTAACACCGTGCAGAGCGCTGTGCCCAATGTACAGAAACGTCTTGCGGTATCTCCTACAGGGAAAGTGCCAGGAGGGAATTGTGGAGCTTGTTCTCAGTGTCTCTGAGAATTGCTCTGATTATCTGTGTGACCTCTTTGCTAAGACTCTCCAGAGAGCCGTCCTCAAAACAAACACACATCTTGACATATCTCCCACATTGATCGCAGTGTCTCCAGAAACGGCATTCAAGGAGCCAGGAAGCCAGGACCTTTTCTCCCTACACTGTCCATTGAGTTGTCCTCAAAACCAATATACATCCTGCTATATCTCCCACATGGAAAGTGCCAGGAGGGAGAAGTGGGGATTATGTTTAGACTTTCTCGGAACTGCTTCAAATCAACTAGATATCTTTGTGCTGTAAATCTCCCAACAGCCAAACGCAAAAGCAGCAAACATCTCGCTGTATGTCCCACATCCAAAGTGCCAAGAGAGAGCTTGCTCTCCCTGTCTTTGAGTACTGTTTTCACTGTCCCGGTTACCTCTTTGCTAACGTTCTCTTCAGAGCCGCAGTGAAACCAGGAACCACGTGGAGAAGGCACCCACACTGAAAGTGCCTGGAGGGAACATTGGGGCTTCTTCTCAGTGTCTCTGACATAGGGTTTCACTGTCCCGGGAAAGTCTCTGCTAACACCGTGCAGAGCGCTGTGCCCAATGTACAGAAACGTCTTGCGGTATCTCCTACAGGGAAAGTGCCAGGAGGGAATTGTGGAGCTTGTTCTCAGTGTCTCTGAGAATTGCTCTGATTATCTGTGTGACCTCTTTGCTAAGACTCTCCAGAGAGCCGTCCTCAAAACAAACACACATCTTGACATATCTCCCACATTGATCGCAGTGTCTCCAGAAACGGCATTCAAGGAGCCAGGACCTTTTCTCCCTACACTGTCCATTGAGTTGTCCTCAAAACCAATATACATCCTGCTATATCTCCCACATGGAAAGTGCCAGGAGGGAGAAGTGGGGATTATGTTTAGACTTTCTCGGAACTGCTTCAAATCAACTAGATATCTTTGTGCTGTAAATCTCCCAACAGCCAAACGCAAAAGCAGCAAACATCTCGCTGTATGTCCCACATCCAAAGTGCCAAGAGAGACCTTGCTCTCCCTGTCTTTGAGTACTGTTTTCACTGTCCCGGTTACCTCTTTGCTAACGTTCTCTTCAGAGCCGCAGTGAAACCAGGAACCACGTGGAGAAGGCACCCACACTGAAAGTGCCTGGAGGGAACATTGGGGCTTCTTCTCAGTGTCTCTGACATAGGGTTTCACTGTCCCGGGAAAGTCTCTGCTAACACCGTGCAGAGCGCTGTGCCCAATGTACAGAAACGTCTTGCGGTATCTCCTACAGGGAAAGTGCCAGGAGGGAATTGTGGAGCTTGTTCTCAGTGTCTCTGAGAATTGCTCTGATTATCTGTGTGACCTCTTTGCTAAGACTCTCCAGAGAGCCGTCCTCAAAACAAACACACATCTTGACATATCTCCCACATTGATCGCAGTGTCTCCAGAAACGGCATTCAAGGAGCCAGGACCTTTTCTCCCTACACTGTCCATTGAGTTGTCCTCAAAACCAATATACATCCTGCTATATCTCCCACATGGAAAGTGCCAGGAGGGAGAAGTGGGGATTATGTTTAGACTTTCTCGGAACTGCTTCAAATCATCTAGATATCTTTGTGCTGTAAATCTCCCAACAGCCAAACGCAAAAGCAGCAAACATCTCGCTGTATGTCCCACATCCAAAGTGCCAAGAGAGAGCTTGCTCTCCCTGTCTTTGAGTACTGTTTTCACTGTCCCGGTTACCTCTTTGCTAACGTTCTCTTCAGAGCCGCAGTGAAACCAGGAACCACGTGGAGAAGGCACCCACACTGAAAGTGCCTGGAGGGAACATTGGGGCTTCTTCTCAGTGTCTCTGACATAGGGTTTCACTGTCCCGGGAAAGTCTCTGCTAACACCGTGCAGAGCGCTGTGCCCAATGTACAGAAACGTCTTGCGGTATCTCCTACAGGGAAAGTGCCAGGAGGGAATTGTGGAGCTTGTTCTCAGTGTCTCTGAGAATTGCTCTGATTATCCCTGTGACCTCTTTGCTAAGACTCTCCAGAGAGACGTCCTCAAAACAAACACACATCTTGACATATCTCCCACATTGATCGCAGTGTCTCCAGAAACGGCATTCAAGGAGCCAGGAGGTTTTCTCCCTACACTGTCCATTGAGTTGTCCTCAAAACCAATATACATCCTGCTATATCTCCCACATGGAAAGTGCCAGGAGGGAGAAGTGGGGATTATGTTTAGACTTTCTCGGAACTGCTTCAAATCAACTAGATATCTTTGTGCTGTAAATCTCCCAACAGCCAAACGCAAAAGCAGCAAACATCTCGCTGTATGTCCCACATCCAAAGTGCCAAGTGAGAGCTTGCTCTCCCTGTCTTTGAGTACTGTTTTCAATGTCCCGGTTACCTCTTTGCTAACATTCTCTTCAGAGCTGCAGTGAAACCAGGAACCACGTGGAGAAGGCACCCACACTGAAAGTGCCTGGAGGGAACATTGGGGCTTCTTCTCAGTGTCTCTGACATAGGGTTTCACTGTCCCGGGAAAGTCTCTGCTAACACCGTGCAGAGCGCTGTGCCCAATGTACAGAAACGTCTTGCGGTATCTCCTACAGGGAAAGTGCCAGGAGGGAATTGTGGAGCTTGTTCTCAGTGTCTCTGAGAATTGCTCTGATTATCTGTGTGACCTCTTTGCTAAGACTCTCCAGAGAGACGTCCTCAAAACAAACACACATCTTGACATATCTCCCACATTGATCGCAGTGTCTCCAGAAACGGCATTCAAGGAGCCAGGAGGTTTTCTCCCTACACTGTCCATTGAGTTGTCCTCAAAACCAATATACATCCTGCTATATCTCCCACATGGAAAGTGCCAGGAGGGAGAAGTGGGGATTATGTTTAGACTTTCTCGGAACTGCTTCAAATCAACTAGATATCTTTGTGCTGTAAATCTCCCAACAGCCAAACGCAAAAGCAGCAAACATCTCGCTGTATGTCCCACATCCAAAGTGCCAAGTGAGAGCTTGCTCTCCCTGTCTTTGAGTACTGTTTTCAATGTCCCGGTTACCTCTTTGCTAACATTCTCTTCAGAGCTGCAGTGAAACCAGGAACCACGTGGAGAAGGCACCCACACTGAAAGTGCCTGGAGGGAACATTGGGGCTTCTTCTCAGTGTCTCTGACATAGGGTTTCACTGTCCCGGGAAAGTCTCTGCTAACACCGTGCAGAGCGCTGTGCCCAATGTACAGAAACGTCTTGCGGTATCTCCTACAGGGAAAGTGCCAGGAGGGAATTGTGGAGCTTGTTCTCAGTGTCTCTGAGAATTGCTCTGATTATCTGTGTGACCTCTTTGCTAAGACTCTCCAGAGAGCCGTCCTCAAAACAAACACACATCTTGACATATCTCCCACATTGATCGCAGTGTCTCCAGAAACGGCATTCAAGGAGCCAGGACCTTTTCTCCCTACACTGTCCATTGAGTTGTCCTCAAAACCAATATACATCCTGCTATATCTCCCACATGGAAAGTGCCAGGAGGGAGAAGTGGGGATTATGTTTAGACTTTCTCGGAACTGCTTCAAATCAACTAGATATCTTTGTGCTGTAAATCTCCCAACAACCAAACGCAAAAGCAGCAAACATCTCGCTGTATGTCCCACATCCAAAGTGCCAAGTGAGAGCTTGCTCTCCCTGTCTTTGAGTACTGTTTTCAATGTCCCGGTTACCTCTTTGCTAACGTTCTCTTCAGAGCTGCAGTGAAACCAGGAACCACGTGGAGAAGGCACCCACACTGAAAGTGCCTGGAGGGAACATTGGGGCTTCTTCTCAGTGTCTCTGACATAGGGTTTCACTGTCCCGGGAAAGTCTCTGCTAACACCGTGCAGAGCGCTGTGCCCAATGTACAGAAACGTCTTGCGGTATCTCGTACAGGGAAAGTGCCAGGAGGGTATTGTGGAGCTTGTTCTCAGTGTCTCTGAGAATTGCTCTGATTATCTGTGTGACCTCTTTGCTAAGACTCTCCAGAGAGCCGTCCTCAAAACAAACACACATCTTGACATATCTCCCACATTGATCGCAGTGTCTCCAGAAACGGCATTCAAGGAGCCAGGACCTTTTCTCCCTACACTGTCCATTGAGTTGTCCTCAAAACCAATATACATCCTGCTATATCTCCCACATGGAAAGTGCCAGGAGGGAGAAGTGGGGATTATGTTTAGACTTTCTCGGAACTGCTTCAAATCAACTCGATATCTTTGTGCTGTAAATCTCCCAACAGCCAAACGCAAAAGCAGCAAACATCTCGCTGTATGTCCCACATCCAAAGTGCCAAGAGAGACCTTGCTCTCCCTGTCTTTGAGTACTGTTTTCACTGTCCCGGTTACCTCTTTGCTAACGTTCTCTTCAGAGCCGCAGTGAAACCAGGAACCACGTGGAGAAGGCACCCACACTGAAAGTGCCTGGAGGGAACACTGGGGCTTCTTCTCAGTGTCTCTGACATAGGGTTTCACTGTCCCGGGAAAGTCTCTGCTAACACCGTGCAGAGCGCTGTGCCCAATGTACAGAAACGTCTTGCGGTATCTCCTACAGGGAAAGTGCCAGGAGGGAATTGTGGAGCTTGTTCTCAGTGTCTCTGAGAATTGCTCTGATTATCTGTGTGACCTCTTTGCTAAGACTCTCCAGAGAGCCGTCCTCAAAACAAACACACATCTTGACATATCTCCCACATTGATCGCAGTGTCTCCAGAAACGGCATTCAAGGAGCCAGGAGGTTTTCTCCCTACACTGTCCATTGAGTTGTCCTCAAAACCAATATACATCCTGCTATATCTCCCACATGGAAAGTGCCAGGAGGGAGAAGTGGGGATTATGTTTAGACTTTCTCGGAACTGCTTCAAATCAACTCGATATCTTTGTGCTGTAAATCTCCCAACAGCCAAACGCAAAAGCAGCAAACATCTCGCTGTATGTCCCACATCCAAAGTGCCAAGAGAGAGCTTGCTCTCCCTGTCTTTGAGTACTGTTTTCACTGTCCCGGTTACCTCTTTGCTAACGTTCTCTTCAGAGCCGCAGTGAAACCAGGAACCACGTGGAGAAGGCACCCACACTGAAAGTGCCTGGAGGGAACATTGGGGCTTCTTCTCAGTGTCTCTGACATAGGGTTTCACTGTCCCGGGAAAGTCTCTGCTAACACCGTGCAGAGCGCTGTGCCCAATGTACAGAAACGTCTTGCGGTATCTCCTACAGGGAAAGTGCCAGGAGGGAATTGTGGAGCTTGTTCTCAGTGTCTCTGAGAATTGCTCTGATTATCTGTGTGACCTCTTTGCTAAGACTCTCCAGAGAGCCGTCCTCAAAACAAACACACATCTTGACATATCTCCCACATTGATCGCAGTGTCTCCAGAAACGGCATTCAAGGAGCCAGGACCTTTTCTCCCTACACTGTCCATTGAGTTGTCCTCAAAACCAATATACATCCTGCTATATCTCCCACATGGAAAGTGCCAGGAGGGAGAAGTGGGGATTATGTTTAGACTTTCTCGGAACTGCTTCAAATCAACTAGATATCTTTGTGCTGTAAATCTCCCAACAGCCAAATGCAAAAGCAGCAAACATCTCGCTGTATGTCCCACATCCAAAGTGCCAAGAGAGAGCTTGCTCTCCCTGTCTTTGAGTACTGTTTTCACTGTCCCGGTTACCTCTTTGCTAACGTTCTCTTCAGAGCCGCAGTGAAACCAGGAACCACGTGGAGAAGGCACCCACACTGAAAGTGCCTGGAGGGAACATTGGGGCTTCTTCTCAGTGTCTCTGACATAGGGTTTCACTGTCCCGGGAAAGTCTCTGCTAACACCGTGCAGAGCGCTGTGCCCAATGTACAGAAACGTCTTGCGGTATCTCCTACAGGGAAAGTGCCAGGAGGGAATTGTGGAGCTTGTTCTCAGTGTCTCTGAGAATTGCTCTGATTATCTGTGTGACCTCTTTGCTAAGACTCTCCAGAGAGCCGTCCTCAAAACAAACACACATCTTGACATATCTCCCACATTGATCGCAGTGTCTCCAGAAACGGCATTCAAGGAGCCAGGACCTTTTCTCCCTACACTGTCCATTGAGTTGTCCTCAAAACCAATATACATCCTGCTATATCTCCCACATGGAAAGTGCCAGGAGGGAGAAGTGGGGATTATGTTTAGACTTTCTCGGAACTGCTTCAAATCAACTAGATATCTTTGTGCTGTAAATCTCCCAACAGCCAAACGCAAAAGCAGCAAACATCTCGCTGTATGTCCCACATCCAAAGTGCCAAGAGAGACCTTGCTCTCCCTGTCTTTGAGTACTGTTTTCACTGTCCCGGTTACCTCTTTGCTAACGTTCTCTTCAGAGCCGCAGTGAAACCAGGAACCACGTGGAGAAGGCACCCACACTGAAAGTGCCTGGAGGGAACATTGGGGCTTCTTCTCAGTGTCTCTGACATAGGGTTTCACTGTCCCGGGAAAGTCTCTGCTAACACCGTGCAGAGCGCTGTGCCCAATGTACAGAAACGTCTTGCGGTATCTCCTACAGGGAAAGTGCCAGGAGGGAATTGTGGAGCTTGTTCTCAGTGTCTCTGAGAATTGCTCTGATTATCTGTGTGACCTCTTTGCTAAGACTCTCCAGAGAGCCGTCCTCAAAACAAACACACATCTTGACATATCTCCCACATTGATCGCAGTGTCTCCAGAAACGGCATTCAAGGAGCCAGGAGGTTTTCTCCCTACACTGTCCATTGAGTTGTCCTCAAAACCAATATACATCCTGCTATATCTCCCACATGGAAAGTGCCAGGAGGGAGAAGTGGGGATTATGTTTAGACTTTCTCGGAACTGCTTCAAATCAACTAGATATCTTTGTGCTGTAAATCTCCCAACAGCCAAACGCAAAAGCAGCAAACATCTCGCTGTATGTCCCACATCCAAAGTGCCAAGTGAGAGCTTGCTCTCCCTGTCTTTGAGTACTGTTTTCAATGTCCCGGTTACCTCTTTGCTAACATTCTCTTCAGAGCTGCAGTGAAACCAGGAACCACGTGGAGAAGGCACCCACACTGAAAGTGCCTGGAGGGAACATTGGGGCTTCTTCTCAGTGTCTCTGACATAGGGTTTCACTGTCCCGGGAAAGTCTCTGCTAACACCGTGCAGAGCGCTGTGCCCAATGTACAGAAACGTCTTGCGGTATCTCGTACAGGGAAAGTGCCAGGAGGGTATTGTGGAGCTTGTTCTCAGTGTCTCTGAGAATTGCTCTGATTATCTGTGTGACCTCTTTGCTAAGACTCTCCAGAGAGCCGTCCTCAAAACAAACACACATCTTGACATATCTCCCACATTGATCGCAGTGTCTCCAGAAACGGCATTCAAGGAGCCAGGACCTTTTCTCCCTACACTGTCCATTGAGTTGTCCTCAAAACCAATATACATCCTGCTATATCTCCCACATGGAAAGTGCCAGGAGGGAGAAGTGGGGATTATGTTTAGACTTTCTCGGAACTGCTTCAAATCAACTCGATATCTTTGTGCTGTAAATCTCCCAACAGCCAAACGCAAAAGCAGCAAACATCTCGCTGTATGTCCCACATCCAAAGTGCCAAGAGAGAGCTTGCTCTCCCTGTCTTTGAGTACTGTTTTCACTGTCCCGGTTACCTCTTTGCTAACGTTCTCTTCAGAGCCGCAGTGAAACCAGGAACCACGTGGAGAAGGCACCCACACTGAAAGTGCCTGGAGGGAACACTGGGGCTTCTTCTCAGTGTCTCTGACATAGGGTTTCACTGTCCCGGGAAAGTCTCTGCTAACACCGTGCAGAGCGCTGTGCCCAATGTACAGAAACGTCTTGCGGTATCTCCTACAGGGAAAGTGCCAGGAGGGAATTGTGGAGCTTGTTCTCAGTGTCTCTGAGAATTGCTCTGATTATCTGTGTGACCTCTTTGCTAAGACTCTCCAGAGAGCCGTCCTCAAAACAAACACACATCTTGACATATCTCCCACATTGATCGCAGTGTCTCCAGAAACGGCATTCAAGGAGCCAGGACCTTTTCTCCCTACACTGTCCATTGAGTTGTCCTCAAAACCAATATACATCCTGCTATATCTCCCACATGGAAAGTGCCAGGAGGGAGAAGTGGGGATTATGTTTAGACTTTCTCGGAACTGCTTCAAATCAACTCGATATCTTTGTGCTGTAAATCTCCCAACAGCCAAACGCAAAAGCAGCAAACATCTCGCTGTATGTCCCACATCCAAAGTGCCAAGAGAGAGCTTGCTCTCCCTGTCTTTGAGTACTGTTTTCACTGTCCCGGTTACCTCTTTGCTAACGTTCTCTTCAGAGCCGCAGTGAAACCAGGAACCACGTGGAGAAGGCACCCACACTGAAAGTGCCTGGAGGGAACATTGGGGCTTCTTCTCAGTGTCTCTGACATAGGGTTTCACTGTCCCGGGAAAGTCTCTGCTAACACCGTGCAGAGCGCTGTGCCCAATGTACAGAAACGTCTTGCGGTATCTCCTACAGGGAAAGTGCCAGGAGGGAATTGTGGAGCTTGTTCTCAGTGTCTCTGAGAATTGCTCTAATTATCTGTGTGACCTCTTTGCTAAGACTCTCCAGAGAGCCGTCCTCAAAACAAACACACATCTTGACATATCTCCCACATTGATCGCAGTGTCTCCAGAAACGGCATTCAAGGAGCCAGGAGGTTTTCTCCCTACACTGTCCATTGAGTTGTCCTCAAAACCAATATACATCCTGCTATATCTCCCACATGGAAAGTGCCAGGAGGGAGAAGTGGGGATTATGTTTAGACTTTCTCGGAACTGCTTCAAATCAACTCGATATCTTTGTGCTGTAAATCTCCCAACAGCCAAACGCAAAAGCAGCAAACATCTCGCTGTATGTCCCACATCCAAAGTGCCAAGAGAGACCTTGCTCTCCCTGTCTTTGAGTACTGTTTTCACTGTCCCGGTTACCTCTTTGCTAACGTTCTCTTCAGAGCCGCAGTGAAACCAGGAACCACGTGGAGAAGGCACCCACACTGAAAGTGCCTGGAGGGAACACTGGGGCTTCTTCTCAGTGTCTCTGACATAGGGTTTCACTGTCCCGGGAAAGTCTCTGCTAACACCGTGCAGAGCGCTGTGCCCAATGTACAGAAACGTCTTGCGGTATCTCCTACAGGGAAAGTGCCAGGAGGGAATTGTGGAGCTTGTTCTCAGTGTCTCTGAGAATTGCTCTGATTATCTGTGTGACCTCTTTGCTAAGACTCTCCAGAGAGCCGTCCTCAAAACAAACACACATCTTGACATATCTCCCACATTGATCGCAGTGTCTCCAGAAACGGCATTCAAGGAGCCAGGACCTTTTCTCCCTACACTGTCCATTGAGTTGTCCTCAAAACCAATATACATCCTGCTATATCTCCCACATGGAAAGTGCCAGGAGGGAGAAGTGGGGATTATGTTTAGACTTTCTCGGAACTGCTTCAAATCAACTCGATATCTTTGTGCTGTAAATCTCCCAACAGCCAAACGCAAAAGCAGCAAACATCTCGCTGTATGTCCCACATCCAAAGTGCCAAGAGAGAGCTTGCTCTCCCTGTCTTTGAGTACTGTTTTCACTGTCCCGGTTACCTCTTTGCTAACGTTCTCTTCAGAGCCGCAGTGAAACCAGGAACCACGTGGAGAAGGCACCCACACTGAAAGTGCCTGGAGGGAACATTGGGGCTTCTTCTCAGTGTCTCTGACATAGGGTTTCACTGTCCCGGGAAAGTCTCTGCTAACACCGTGCAGAGCGCTGTGCCCAATGTACAGAAACGTCTTGCGGTATCTCCTACAGGGAAAGTGCCAGGAGGGAATTGTGGAGCTTGTTCTCAGTGTCTCTGAGAATTGCTCTGATTATCTGTGTGACCTCTTTGCTAAGACTCTCCAGAGAGCCGTCCTCAAAACAAACACACATCTTGACATATCTCCCACATTGATCGCAGTGTCTCCAGAAACGGCATTCAAGGAGCCAGGACCTTTTCTCCCTACACTGTCCATTGAGTTGTCCTCAAAACCAATATACATCCTGCTATATCTCCCACATGGAAAGTGCCAGGAGGGAGAAGTGGGGATTATGTTTAGACTTTCTCGGAACTGCTTCAAATCAACTAGATATCTTTGTGCTGTAAATCTCCCAACAGCCAAATGCAAAAGCAGCAAACATCTCGCTGTATGTCCCACATCCAAAGTGCCAAGAGAGACCTTGCTCTCCCTGTCTTTGAGTACTGTTTTCACTGTCCCGGTTACCTCTTTGCTAACGTTCTCTTCAGAGCCGCAGTGAAACCAGGAACCACGTGGAGAAGGCACCCACACTGAAAGTGCCTGGAGGGAACATTGGGGCTTCTTCTCAGTGTCTCTGACATAGGGTTTCACTGTCCCGGGAAAGTCTCTGCTAACACCGTGCAGAGCGCTGTGCCCAATGTACAGAAACGTCTTGCGGTATCTCCTACAGGGAAAGTGCCAGGAGGGAATTGTGGACCTTGTTCTCAGTGTCTCTGAGAATTGCTCTGATTATCTGTGTGACCTCTTTGCTAAGACTCTCCAGAGAGCCGTCCTCAAAACAAACACACATCTTGACATATCTCCCACATTGATCGCAGTGTCTCCAGAAACGGCATTCAAGGAGCCAGGAGGTTTTCTCCCTACACTGTCCATTGAGTTGTCCTCAAAACCAATATACATCCTGCTATATCTCCCACATGGAAAGTGCCAGGAGGGAGAAGTGGGGATTATGTTTAGACTTTCTCGGAACTGCTTCAAATCAACTAGATATCTTTGTGCTGTAAATCTCCCAACAGCCAAACGCAAAAGCAGCAAACATCTCGCTGTATGTCCCACATCCAAAGTGCCAAGAGAGAGCTTGCTCTCCCTGTCTTTGAGTACTGTTTTCACTGTCCCGGTTACCTCTTTGCTAACGTTCTCTTCAGAGCCGCAGTGAAACCAGGAACCACGTGGAGAAGGCACCCACACTGAAAGTGCCTGGAGGGAACATTGGGGCTTCTTCTCAGTGTCTCTGACATAGGGTTTCACTGTCCCGGGAAAGTCTCTGCTAACACCGTGCAGAGCGCTGTGCCCAATGTACAGAAACGTCTTGCGGTATCTCCTACAGGGAAAGTGCCAGGAGGGAATTGTGGAGCTTGTTCTCAGTGTCTCTGAGAATTGCTCTGATTATCTGTGTGACCTCTTTGCTAAGACTCTCCAGAGAGCCGTCCTCAAAACAAACACACATCTTGACATATCTCCCACATTGATCGCAGTGTCTCCAGAAACGGCATTCAAGGAGCCAGGACCTTTTCTCCCTACACTGTCCATTGAGTTGTCCTCAAAACCAATATACATCCTGCTATATCTCCCACATGGAAAGTGCCAGGAGGGAGAAGTGGGGATTATGTTTAGACTTTCTCGGAACTGCTTCAAATCAACTCGATATCTTTGTGCTGTAAATCTCCCAACAGCCAAACGCAAAAGCAGCAAACATCTCGCTGTATGTCCCACATCCAAAGTGCCAAGAGAGAGCTTGCTCTCCCTGTCTTTGAGTACTGTTTTCACTGTCCCGGTTACCTCTTTGCTAACGTTCTCTTCAGAGCCGCAGTGAAACCAGGAACCACGTGGAGAAGGCACCCACACTGAAAGTGCCTGGAGGGAACATTGGGGCTTCTTCTCAGTGTCTCTGACATAGGGTTTCACTGTCCCGGGAAAGTCTCTGCTAACACCGTGCAGAGCGCTGTGCCCAATGTACAGAAACGTCTTGCGGTATCTCCTACAGGGAAAGTGCCAGGAGGGAATTGTGGAGCTTGTTCTCAGTGTCTCTGAGAATTGCTCTGATTATCTGTGTGACCTCTTTGCTAAGACTCTCCAGAGAGCCGTCCTCAAAACAAACACACATCTTGACATATCTCCCACATTGATCGCAGTGTCTCCAGAAACGGCATTCAAGGAGCCAGGACCTTTTCTCCCTACACTGTCCATTGAGTTGTCCTCAAAACCAATATACATCCTGCTATATCTCCCACATGGAAAGTGCCAGGAGGGAGAAGTGGGGATTATGTTTAGACTTTCTCGGAACTGCTTCAAATCAACTAGATATCTTTGTGCTGTAAATCTCCCAACAGCCAAACGCAAAAGCAGCAAACATCTCGCTGTATGTCCCACATCCAAAGTGCCAAGAGAGAGCTTGCTCTCCCTGTCTTTGAGTACTGTTTTCACTGTCCCGGTTACCTCTTTGCTAACGTTCTCTTCAGAGCCGCAGTGAAACCAGGAACCACGTGGAGAAGGCACCCACACTGAAAGTGCCTGGAGGGAACATTGGGGCTTCTTCTCAGTGTCTCTGACATAGGGTTTCACTGTCCCGGGAAAGTCTCTGCTAACACCGTGCAGAGCGCTGTGCCCAATGTACAGAAACGTCTTGCGGTATCTCCTACAGGGAAAGTGCCAGGAGGGAATTGTGGAGCTTGTTCTCAGTGTCTCTGAGAATTGCTCTGATTATCTGTGTGACCTCTTTGCTAAGACTCTCCAGAGAGCCGTCCTCAAAACAAACACACATCTTGACATATCTCCCACATTGATCGCAGTGTCTCCAGAAACGGCATTCAAGGAGCCAGGACCTTTTCTCCCTACACTGTCCATTGAGTTGTCTTCAAAACCAATATACATCCTGCTATATCTCCCACATGGAAAGTGCCAGGAGGGAGAAGTGGGGATTATGTTTAGACTTTCTCGGAACTGCTTCAAATCAACTAGATATCTTTGTGCTGTAAATCTCCCAACAGCCAAACGCAAAAGCAGCAAACATCTCGCTGTATGTCCCACATCCAAAGTGCCAAGAGAGAGCTTGCTCTCCCTGTCTTTGAGTACTGTTTTCACTGTCCCGGTTACCTCTTTGCTAACGTTCTCTTCAGAGCCGCAGTGAAACCAGGAACCACGTGGAGAAGGCACCCACACTGAAAGTGCCTGGAGGGAACATTGGGGCTTCTTCTCAGTGTCTCTGACATAGGGTTTCACTGTCCCGGGAAAGTCTCTGCTAACACCGTGCAGAGCGCTGTGCCCAATGTACAGAAACGTCTT